>NC_091458.1:49942554-50269960 GCF_027789765.1 Dendropsophus ebraccatus
AAACATGACTACAGGTTTTATGGCTTGGCAATGGCTGCCTAAGGCTTAACATGATTGAGTAGAAAATAATATAAAGAGAAGAAGGCAGCAGAGGGAGAACACAAAGACAGCTGAGATCTGCAAGAACTATTACTCAGTAGTGTGACAGCCCAACCCAGGCAGATCCTAATGAAGAACAGTTACATGACATACTGTATTAGGACCCAGCAGTAAGGACATTCAATAGATGTACAAAGCAAAGACTTCAAAGGCACAGCTAAGTATTTGCACACTGCCTAATGTCCTAGGGGTGGCATGGAGATCCTGGATCTAAACATAAGAATCATGAAGGGAAGTAGTGGTTTTAGGGCTGGCTGAAGTGTATGGGTTCTTTAACAAAAACAAATCAATCGGATAGAATTTGTCCCAGCTGTCCCAGCAGATGAATAGTGCCGACTTGCTCCTTCACCTGCATGGATCAAATTAAGTGCACAAGCCTTAAGAAATTCAGACAAGATTCCAAGGTATTTCCATGGCGGACCACTCCTATGACAACATACAGTCATGGAAAGCTATGCAGAAATGCAAGGGAGGGGGTGCATACAAAAAATGCTAGGGGGGAATCATTCACTTAAATAAAATGGGAACATTAGGGCTTGGGCTCAGTTATTTATAAACTCCATAGAACACCTTGAAGAATGAACCTTCTTGAGTACCACAAGTAATGAAGCATGTGAAATGCCCATACACATACCCTGCATGAGATTAATAGAGTTATCCTAAAATCCTAAGTTATCCCCTATCCATAGGATAGGAGACAACTAGCTGATCAGTGGGGGTCTGGTCAATGGGATCCCCATTGATACCAAGAATGGAAGAAACTTTCCCCTGAACAAATGGAGCAGCAGTATGCATGCACAGCTAGTGCTCTGTTCCTTATCTATGGGGGGCCCAGTGGTCAACTAGTTATCCCCTATGCTGTAGATAAGGCAGAGTTGAATCTTGAATAACAAGGGTAAAGGGGTATTCCCATAAAGTTATCCCCTATCCATAGGTTAGAGAGTAGCTGGGTCTGGGGTAGGGAACTTTGGCTCTCCAGCTGTTGAAAAACTACAATTCCCATCATGCATGGACAGCCAAAACTTTAGCTCCTCAGACGATGATAGCTCCTCCATATGATGGGAGTTGTAGTTTTTAAACAGCTGGAGAGCCAAGGTTGCCTACCTCTGAGCTAGGTGATCGGTGGGGATCAGAACGAAGAAGGCATTTTCCCCAGGTATGAAAGGACAATGAATTCACAGCCAGAGCTCCACTAGTTGTCTATGAAGTGGTGCATGGAAATGTTTGGCTTCTAAATTTTGCCAAGCTCCGCTCCATAAACAACGGAGTTATGGATAATGGATAACTTTAAATTGTCGGAATACCTACTTCAAGGCTCTGTTCACACAGTCATAGTTGGTTTGGCAAGTGGCACCATAGCATAACTGTTTTAATGTTATATCTCAGGAGCGTGAGCACAGCCCTACTTCTTTTCAATGCAATAAGAACGCAAAGGAGATTGGTCTTTCAATATAGTTTGCTTTAGAATATGCAAATATCCGAATTTATTGCCTAATAAGTAATAGGTCTAATTCTAACAACTATACTATAATCTCGGTACAGGAGCCACGTATAAGGCCTTCAGACACAGGATCAGTTCCCATCAGGATAAAGCAGGGAAACCCACTGACATTATTCCCTGCCCTCCCCTTTCCTGTATAGACACATATATAGTAGTATGAACGCCGTCTTGCTCAGCAAGTATTGGACTGAAGTCAGCACTGCAGGGACTTGTGCTCCAGGACCCTGGATCTAGTGTGTCCCAGCTGTGCTACTTTCCTTGGGATGTCGGAATGTGGACTTGTGGTTGGAGCCGCTGTGCGGCCTTAATGACAGTAACATTTGTCCTGCACATGGTGCTTGTTCTGCCAGTATGCTTCTGACTGGCATATTGTACTGTGTCAAAGGGGATTTGTAATAGCTACACATGGGAACAATTCTCAAGCAGCGGAGGGAGAGAGCATTCCTCCCACACAGGCCAGCACTATATAACATGGGCATGCAGGAATTTAGGAGTGCCCCGTTAACGTTAACAATGCAGCGGCAACATATGGGAAGCGCTGTAAAACAGTGTGTGTTGTATGAAATAAAATGTTACCTTTATGAACAGCAAAAAAAAGAGAGAAAGAGAAAGAGACAGCTCAGCTGGTTATGATTTTAGGATGTGGCACGGAGCGCTGCAGCCTGAGAAAACAGCTCATGTGAACCGTACGCTGCAAACGCCAAAGGAAGCCCGGGGTCATCTCAGGACAGGACTCTGATTACTTTCTTGGACAACATTCTTACACTCACTTTACTAACCTGCCGATTCAAGAAACCTAGAAACTTTAAAGGCAAGACCTGCTGACAAGAGCAATTCTCAATACATATAAGCTGGAAATCCCGAGACACTTGTAGGTGGCCATCGTATTCCGAAGCAAAAGGTTAACCCTTTATGAGCTTGGCGTTACAATGATACTTCTATTAACCCTTTAAAATCCCAGTGTTTTAACAATAAAGATTGCAGAGGGGCTGACAAAGCTGCAGTTGCCCACCAGTGAAGGAAACTGCAATAGGAGAGGAATAAAACTGCCTGTGCCAAAAAAACTGGCTTATACCACATTTTCAATATTTACAAACTTTTGTGTCGTTTGACAAAGGGGTGTGACTTAATAGAAATTGGGGTGGGGCTTGAATGGAAGCCGTCACTTAAATCATTTGCCATTCAAACTCTGCCAATTTTTAGGTTTGGCAAGAAGTGGTTGGCTAAGCGCTTTATTCTCCAGCTTGCTGCAGAACACCCAAACATGAACCAATATAACCTTCTGCTACGTTGCTAGGACATGTCAACGTTTTATAAATTGACAGGGATGCAAATGCACATCTTTGGCATAGAACTGAGCCAACTAATAGATGGTGTAAACATAGATTAGACAGTCTAGAAATTCACCAGATTTTCAAACAGCCAGAGCCCCTGTGATATTTTGGAGACTGTCTAGTCTAAGTTTATACTGTCTAAGCATTAGAAAGATGTATTTACATCTTTCCAATCTCTGTATGGTTGCTCTCCCTTTACCGATATTACCCCCATTTGTAAAGGGAGAGATTTAAGTAATAGAACTGGATTAGGGAACACAATGCAATTCCGTTTTTAAAGAAGTACTCCACTTTAGCAATAATTTTCTAACTACAGGAATCCTTATACTAACACCCAGGGAAAGTCTGACATCTGGAGACTGTAGCCATTTGTCCAGCGCTATCAGATCAGCTATGTCGTCAAATATTTTGGAGTCTTAAGTGAACACACATTTTTTTATACAATTAAGTCCATATTCTAGGCTAGGTGAACCCTTTAAAGATAGTTTCCCTAGGAATGTATCCTCTACACTGTCTTACTTATACAAGCAGAAATAATGAGCACAAATGACTAATCTAAAGTGTACAATTTAAGGGGAATTTAACAATGTTTTGGTGATTTTTGAGCAACTGCTTAAATGCACAGAAATTTGCTATTTTTTTTTCCTGGTGAAAGCATTGATAAGTTCCCCCTTTGCCCTTTTTAAGGTGGCACATGCTTGGTGATGGCTTCCATGTACTAGATACCCTGCAGCCATTTTTTACATAACATGAATCCTTCTCTCTTCACTGGATATAGCAAGAGGGAGAGGTCTCTTAAGTCCCCCATACACTTTCAATAACTGACAGCCAGCCGCTCATCCTCCCTAGACAAGGATGGCTGAGCATACCTATGTTCTCTATAGGGAGGGGTAAGCCGCAGGGAAAGCTCTCTGCAGCTTATCTTTTTGTGAACAAAGAGGTCGGCCATGATGGTATAATCCCCACCAACATCATCTGTCAGTGGCAGCTGTAGACTGTCCCATACACCATAGATTGACGGTGAAATCTGTCACGACTGGCGGACTTGGACAATCACAGTCTAAGGTGTATGGGGCCCTAAGCCTGCAATGCAGCTACTGATTTGCTGGATAGTAAGAGGACATATAGCAAGATAAGGAGATTTTCACCATAATTACTACATCTGCCCAATAAAATGTTAACAGAAATATACATAAAAAGATGCCAGCCACATTTATCATCACTGAAGAAAACCTACTCCACCAGGGCGCTCAGTGAGAGCCTTGTGCGCTGAAAGTTAACTATAAATGCAGGAAATTAACCATTTACTGTATCCACAAGTGAGCCCGTCCCAGGCAGCTACACAATGGTGAGTGTGTTACATACAGAAATCCTAACAGAGCTTTCGTTACTACATTTCATGCACGGCAGGTTCCCCTGGCTTTTAAGGAGATGTGGAATGACTACAGCACCTCGTCTCTCGCACTATACAGGAAGTAGGACTCTATATCGCTTTGAACCAGAACAAAACTGTCCACTGTGCAGCAGCTTCCTGCTGGCGCGGGTACTCCTCTGTAAGCCTTTGAAGAGCTGAACTCGCTTGGAGAACACTTAAGCTTTTGCATAGAAAAACCTGGAATTTGGCACCCACTGCCTTTGCAAACGTTTTAATGAAAAACAAAATGGTATAAAGTTTTACAATAAAGTCTAACAAAGTAAATACAAAGTTTTTTCACTCTTTTCCAAAACAATAAATAAATAACTTAACTTTTTTTTAATATATATAAAGGGGTGCTAAAGAGGACTGGCCTCCTCTTCTAAAGATCTGTTTAGTCCGGGGATGAACTTCAGAAGTCTTTTTCGAAAACTTTTATGTTTTTTCCTGGGTAAAGATACAAAGTTATTCTGTTCCTTGGGCTTCTCCCAGTTCGTAGCGGGGCTAGTACACTTAACACTAGAGCTGCGGGTTAGTGGAGACTTGTAAGGCTTGATTGTGCTTTTGTTGGAAACGGAGTGGATTTCATCTGTAGAGTCAGAGCCGAAGTAACAAGTCTGATATACGGCTTCCTCATTGTCCTCCGCTGTGCTTAGGCAACTGGCACTACTGCATATACTTCCAGTGGCCAGGGAACTGGGGAGTGGATCTTTGGTAGATGGAGGAACTGCCCCGTAAATGTATGACCTGACGGATTCCAAGGTGTCGTAAACACTGGGGTCCTTTACCACGATGCCTAGAAGACAGTAACTGCGTGAGAAAACAGACCTGTAACTGGCTTTACTCTAGCGCCACACGTCTGAACCTTAACCTTAAGTCATGGTACATTATTAAATGGAAACAAGTATTACATTGTCTTCTCGGGTGGCAAGACAGCACATAAATAAGACCATTATGACAACCCAGGGTATAGTATAACAAGTTATTAACTATAAGAACCTGGTTTAGCTTAGTCCAAAAACCTCCCAAGACACAGTAGCAGCATATGTGAATGACGTCATTTGTTTAGAAACCATAAATAAGTAACTTTTCCAAACATTTTTCCTCTTCTGTTGACAAGGGCTACAAAGTTCTGTCCGCTTAATAACTAATGTGCTGAAAGACAAGCAATCAATCCAACTCCATGTGTGACCTCTGACCTGGCAATAAACCGCTCTTCTGCACAGGTCAAGCTATAATGTGTGCAGGGATCTATCTCGTACAAAAACTAACGCAGCAGATAAACAGAAGGGTATGCTACACTAATGCCCAGAAACACTGGCCTAGAATTTGTATCAATATGACATTATAGGCTGCAAATAATAGATAACTAAAAGGACAAAAAGCAAAAAGAAAATACCAGAAAAAACAAAATTTAAATATCATGTACTGTCGCCTTACCATGTAAGAGCCTCTGCTCCTGCACCATGAGTGAGCGATATTCTTCCCACTTCTCATATAAGGTTTGCTATAAAAACAAGGAAGAGGCCAATAAGTTCAAAGCAACGGGAGAAGGACATTACGATCTGTAGGAAAATCCGCAACAGTGACACCGCAGCTGTCTAAACTATTGCTTTCCAAGACTACACGTAAGTGCAGCAGTAAAACTTGTAACCTCATGGGTGGTTTGATACTAGCTTTATTGCTAAAGTCAGAGCGGTTTACTGGTTCTTTAAATCTGAGACTAACCTATTAATATTATATCAGATGGGGGTTTTCTGCCAATAAGATGTTTAAAGGGTTTGTGGCGCTCCCACAGCCTCTTTCCTGCTTACCCGGGTACAGCTTTAGCAGAAAATGTGTCTGATATTACCATTCACGGAATACCAAGCACATACAATGCTAAAAATTACAGAGCTGTGCTGCACAGTGTAAACCAGTGATTCTCAAACTTTTTCTACTGGATCCTCACCTAACAGACCAAGGCAATGCCTGGGCCTCACCAGACTGACCAAGAGGGTGCCTGGGCCTCACTATCTGTGGTGAAAGTCCATTTAAAAGCTGAAAATAACGCTAGGGCTAGCTTCCACCTGTCTCCCAAGCTCTATGTACTAATAAAGCAATAAATTAATAATGCTGCTAAAATGGAGATCTTTGCAAAGAGCAAAAGGACTAAGCAGAACATAGTTATTTTTGTGAAAACTGGCTCTCCAGCTGGGCCTCACCAACAACTAGGGGGCGCCTCACTGGTGAGACCCGCCTCACAGTTTGAGAAGCACTGGTGTAAACAATGCAGCCAGAGCTTTATGGTAATAACAGTCATACCCTTACCCTAGCCTATCCTGAGAATAAGCCGTCATTTTTAATGATTGTAAAAACCCCTTTAATACTCCTGTAGTTAGTCATAAATATGTATGCTCAGCCATACAGAACTAGGTAATCTTATTTTGAAGCACTGCAATGGCACAGACAAAAGCGAAATGTGGGAGATTCCCTGGGCAGTGACTGGCGACAACTGACCTTCAGATACTGTAGCCTGGCCTCCAATTCAGCTCTACGGATAGCAGAACCATAGACCGTCTCCAGCCTGACAGACAAAACAACAAGGGAAAAGATAGAGATTACAAAACAATTCAACAGAATAGATCCAATAGTGCACAGTAATACAAGCACAGAATGAGTACAATACAAGGCCACTGTAGCAGGGACACAGCCATGAAGTCTTTCTCATATCAGAGGAAACTATCACATTGCACAGATGCTAATAATCTCGCACCACAGCCTTTAAAAAATAAAATTAAAAAATATTTTCTTTCAGACAACCCCTGTAGGGAGATACTATCCGTGTAAAAAAAAAAAAAAAAACCACACATATCACAAGTTTTGATCAGTCAGGTTCTGAGTATTCATATCCTCACCAGTTGGGAAAAGTACAGAGGCATGTGGCTTAACACTTTATTCTCCATCTTGCTGTTCTATCCAGTTCATTGCAGGAGATGAGCTCTACAGTAAGTCTATGGAGTCGCTTCTCCTGGCTCTAATGAGGTTGGGGGAAAATGAACCAGAATTCGACCGACCAAAGTTTGTGACTAATGCAGTCAGGCTCTCAGATATGCACTGGTTAAACAACAGCTATAAAGCCAAACACTGCAACTGGTATAAAGAAAGGGAAGGTTCTCAAAAAGTCTAAACTGGTGCAAGTTGTGCCTGTACCAATCCCTTGTTTCATCCTCTAATTTGGCCACGGTGGCCACACCTTTTTGCTTCGCACCTTTGGCGGCAGAAGGCTAGAACCACTCCTAATACAGACACCAGAACTGTACAACCTATTTCTTACCTAATTTTATTCCCGGAGGCTTTTATAAGTTCTACGATCTCTTTGTGCCGCACTCCTTCCATATTGAGGCCATTAACACCAGCAATTATATCACCTAAAATAGAAATGAAAGTATATTACATATAGGTACACAAAGCACATGTATGGGTAATATACTTAAGGGAGGGTTCACATGTACCGTATCACGGCGGATTTGATGGTGCAGATCCGCAGCAGATTTCATCTAAATAACTGAACACAGCTTCAAATCTGCTGTGGATCCTGTACGTGTGAACACACCCTAAAGGGGATTGCCAGAACCCTTACATAGATGGCTTTTTGGCTGTTTGCCAGAGCTAAAACACCAGCATACACAGTAAATGTAGCCTGTTCAATGATAGCAGATAGGTACAGTAGGTGGCTCTAACAGTTGAACGTTGCTAAGAACCAATCAACAGTAGCTGGGCCCTCTCGCTTTAGGCTGAGGTCACTGAATGTCCTATGCATTTCCTCTAAAACGCATAAAAAGAACTGGAGAGTTGGGGCCTGACATTACATGGATTTTCCTGAATTTCTGCAAAATTTGGCAGCGGAGATTAGAGCAGGAACAGAAGAAGTTCAATGCTCTGTCCGTCCCATGGACACAATTGGAGGCTCCTGTCCAAGTCCTTAGCTTCAACTGACTCATTTCCTGTACAGAACATGCTGTATAATATATAAAAGCAACAGGGACTCAAACAAAAACATCCCGACCAACATGAGTTTCACATTAACACACGGCTGTTCAAAGTCGCAGAACCGCCAACCAAACAAACACTGAACGCGGAGGGCAGAACTGCCTAAATACGAGGACTGAACTTATTTAAGTCATTATCAGAATTCAGTGAAGCAAACGCTAGTAAACAATACTGAGTGGTTTGTATACACGATACACAGCCATTTACTAGATCTGTCTCTTCTACTATGCAAAGTCGTATATGTTTCTTAAAGGGAATGCATCACTGTAATGATGAGAGGATGGTGGCAGGGGGACACTGAGGGTCACTGAGCATCCCTTTGCCATCATCCTCTCCAGCAGCCACAGCCCGCACAGCTCTGGGAGTCGGGTCGTGACATCACCCAGTTATCCAGGAAGTGACATCACCATGTTATCCAGGAAGTGAAGCCTTGATGCAGTAGTAAGTGCAGGGAAAAAAGCACTTTATAAGCATTTCCCATAATAACTGTATATTGGAAATTTGTATAACTTTTGGGGGGCAATACAATACTTTAATAAGAATTTTCACCGGCCTTCTCCTTTAATGATTGACAGCCTTCCCCATGTAAGCATGCATACAATGATAGGAGACATTTAAATGAATAAAAATTAAGTAATACTTAATGTTTTCGTACACAAATTTCTAAATCTACTTTGTTCCTTCTTCTCTATAGCATGCTGTCTGCATTTTCAACATGAAAGATTCCCTTAAAAGGTTTTTTTGGTTGTATTTTTTGAGTGATGACTTATCCTCAGGATAGACTATCAATATCTGATCGCTGGGGGTCTGACACACAGCACCCCACTGCTGATCGAATGTGCGTCAAAGCTGCGGTGTCTACATATACAGTAATTAAAAAGTCCCGTAAAACCCATTTACGTGTATGAAGACATAGGTCATAAAAAAGGTAAATTCACAGTTACGATATTGATGTGACGAAGCCGAGTCTAAAGGAAGCTGTACAGTCCCAAATTGTAACCTCATGGGGAAATTCCTTGACGGTAACATTGATGCATGTGATCATTACTCACTATTCTCTGATACACAGAATATTTGCTCAAGTTGGTTTAGCCTCCTCTGCCATTTTATACAAAGGTTGGAGAAAAACTGATTGAAAACTTTATAAATTTATTTAAAAGTAAAATTTAAGTGAAATAAAAAATCCAGCTGTCCAATAGTTAAAACCTTTGGAATTCTATTGGTTACATTTTAGTATATTTTGATAGAAAAGCCGGACAAAGTACAGAGCTGTGCCACTTGTGAAGAATTCGGGCTGACATCATGCAATAAACAATAAAACTGCGTACTGAAGGCGTAATAATCCCACAACCTATGCGGGAACCCGTCCTGATAAGATAAATGACCAGGTCTCCTCTGGGTGATAAGATTTTCCTTTTCCCATTTCCTTTGTACACTCACACAACCTAACAGCATCATCTCTCGTGCACATTTATTACAATCACTATGACTTCTATATCTGACTAAATGTCAAAGTCTGAACAACTGTGTCACATTTTACACTCACTGTTTGGTGGAGTTTACTATCAAGGTATCATTAACAGGAAAGCACGGCTTAGACAGGAAGTCACGTCTAAGGTTTCCTTAGTAAAACCACTCATTTCTTATAAACGGCAGCAGGAGGATGAGAAACCAAGGAAGTTCTAGACAGACCAACCAGCTCGTACTTTTACTGAGCTGATGCGAATGTTGTTTGGCAACGTATCCAGCCAGAACAGACACTTACCAACTTTCAATCCACACAACATGGCAGGACTTCCTTCATGTACCCGACAGACGAACGTGAACATTTCCACTGTGTTTCTGTCCTTATGATGTAGTCCGTACGTCTGGAGGATGAGAAAAAGTTGGGGTCAAGGATATGTTTATAATAGCAATACAATGTCAGAACCAGTTCATATAACAATGGGGAAGAAGGATGGCAACTACTTTGCTGATGCTTCTTATCCACTGTTACAGCTCTTACATAAAGACATGAAGAAAGAAAGATAGATCATGGGTCTCCAAACTGCGGCCCTCCAGCTGTTGCAATACTACATTTCCCACCATGCCTGGACAGCCAAATCCAAAGCTTTAGCTGTCCAGGCGTGATGGGAATTGTGTGGAACCATGTATTAGATCAACAGGGTAGGTGGCTTTGGTCATTGTGTACTAAAGGTGATCCAGGATAACAAAAAAAGCACAGCAACTTACTAGCAAAAACAGCCCCAACCCTGTCCTCAGGTTGGATGTGGTATTGCAGCTCAGCTCCATTAACTTCAATGGAAATGACCTGCAAAACCACATCCAAACTGAGGACGGAAGAGATGCTGTTTATGGAAGAAAGCTGCCTTTTTTTTCCCCCAAATCTATTATAACCCCTTTGATGTGACACTGAAAGGAAACTATACTGCAAAACTGAATATTTGCAGATAACAAAAGGATAAACTCTTGACGTCCTCGAGCACAGAACAGTAAATGATCACAGAAATATGGAAAAAATGACGATATGCAAACACTGGGCCTGAACACTTCCTAGCAACCATGACCGAGGCAGCGCCGGATGAGCACCGTGCCAGATGCTTCTGTTTGCTCAACAGATGATAATCCAGGGACCCGGCTAAGTGAACGGATGGTGCTATTATTTATTAACCACGTGTATAAGCCAGATATAAAACTGTTCATACTTGTTCTTTATCAAGTCCCCTCTATTTAAAAGGGAATCAATATGTAGCGAAACACATACTACTAAAAGGGCAGGCATCACCGAAGACACGTTCACCAGTCATGTTCCATCCTGCATCTCCAGCTCACTTATATAGGGTCATCACTAAAGCCATAGCGGTCCAACTGGAGAAACACTGACCGGCCCCCATTCTTGGACAGATGCAGACTCTTCTCTTGTTCACTATATGAAAAGTTTAACTTTAACAAGTATATAGTCCACTATGTGACTTCCCCATAAGTGTAAGTGAGACAGCTGACAATGCTCATCTCTGAAGGGAACAGGAGAACAGCCATGTCCGAACAGTCTGGGTTACTCTTAATAATATATTAGACTGTCAAACGTGGTCAGCACTACCCAAAGTGCATAAAGGAATTAGAGGAGTCTGTAGATAGTTTAATGTAAGGGTGCAGGAAAGGGGAAAAAAAAATTCTTCCGCAGTGCTAAAATATTCAGTCCATAGTGTGTCAACTTACTGCAGTGTTGCAAACTTTGAATGTAACACATTAATGTGTTTATTCAAGTTGCATAATTTGCACCGAGAGTCTCTGCCAAAACATTCTTAGCATTTATGCTACACGAAGCCATGCCCAGGTGTTTTACATTATTTAGAAAAAGTTTAATAAAGGAAATTGGTTATATTCTGATTTCTTATTCTTAATACAGCACATGTTCATCATACCCTTTGTGTTCTCCTAGTCATCAGCAAGAGGAGCACAGGGTAAAGGGCATCTACTGATCACAGTGTGCTCCGGACCATCCCTGGCTGTTCCCTCAGAGAATAGGGTATCCTGTATGATTTTGGGATCTATCACATTTGGTTTAACCAGAAAGCCTAGGAACTAGGGATAAAAATACATTGCATATATGCGGAGGCGGCATGCTCATCCCCACTCACCTGAATCTCAAATCCAAAGGTTTCACAATCCTCTTTTTCTAAAGTGACTATTTTCCTAGAAGCAAAAAGAGAAAAAAGTTTTTTTTATGTTTATCCTGTTCTGCCCCCTCCCATACATTTTCACAGCAGTTTGCCACTAACCAAGACAAAGCATATGTACTGTGTCTCGCACAATACGGCTTATTGTTCTCTTTACATGAAGCTCGGGGCTGCTCGGAGAGCACAACACCCACCAATGTCTCACTGGCCCTCTATTCCACGGGTTCCTAGTTGTGCATACTTTGGAGGGATTAATAATCTAGATCTAAGCTATTGTACCTCCATAGTGGATCACAGACCAAGTACTTATATATATATATATGTGTATAGCGAATAACGCCCTAAAAATGCTACTCTTTATTAAGACTTTTCAATAGAAATCCATGAACAATAGCAACTCATATGGAAAGCAGCTGCCATATGTTACACTGAAACCATGAATCAATAACCGTCACACGTCTGGAAGGTGCTAAAGAAGTCAATATAGACAAAGAACTAATGTGAAAGCAATGCAAATGAGGGATATGAAGTGTTTTATTAAAAGTAAATGGTCAATGACAATATTTGAGTATAGATAACTACATATTGATGATACTAATGGTCCTTACCTGTGATGCTCCGATGACTGGCTTACGTTCTTCCAACCCATTGGGGATCCCTGAATGAAGACAAAGAACGGTATATATGAGTGATACGTAAGCATGCAATAATTGTGCAGAAATGGATTTAGGGCAAAGTCAGTTCAAAGGAAAGCAAGTCGTCAACAGGGACAGCTTATCTACTGAATAGGGAGCACAAATGGCAAATCTAATAATGCTAATAGTGGGGGGTTTGACAGCAGCGAGTCTTAAGGGTCCTCTGTTACCTTTATTAGCTCTATGCATGGATGTAAATTACAGGCCAGGATCATTGGTACTATGAAAGAAATGGCAGTGCCAAGGGTTAAAATATGGTCCTGCTATTTCAGCAGACTCTAGTAACATACACCGTGAACGCGCCATCCACATCAGTAGGGATTATGATTCAAAGGATTGACACCATTCATATGGCGGCCACGTGAATACGCTTTATGTCTCCAGTCGCAGACAAATGATTCCAATACTTTGAAACAAAGACATGAATTGAGCCCGGCATTCAGAATGAGATAATATTCTCAGCCGTGACACCAAGACAACAATAAGGAATTCAGTAGGTTAATCCGGGATTAGACGTATTAAATACATTATGTGCAAATGCCGGTCTGCAGTCAAATGGTTAATGAGAGGGCCAATTACCCCCCAGCTTCCTACTGAGCGAGGACCCTGCATAGATTACTATTACTGAGGAAACGACATTGGGTATAATGATCTGTAGATCTGCTTCCACACTCTTATCAATGTTTGTTCTGCTTGCTAACAAATGCAAAATGTTGCCCTTTTTTACGCCATAGGTAAAGCGGTCTATACGCACTAGATAGCGGTCATCTATCTCTCCCTATCCCCTATACAGACACCCTCAGGTCAGCAGAGTTTGCATGTGTTGTCAATGGAGGGGGGTATGGACCTGATTACCTGAGCAGATTATCAGCCAAACAGGCCAGTTTCACCCAGTGTAAGGGTAGGTTCACACTACGGAATGGATTCCGTAGCTCGTACCCGTTCAAGGCCACACGCCTTTCCGCCAGCGGCCCGATTCCGCTATCCGCCGAAAGAATTGACATTTGGCGGCATGCGGAAAACGCCCGTGCATAATATGGTGTCTATGGCACGGGCGGAGAGGCCTGCAGCCGTGAAAGGGTACGGGCTACGGAGTCCGTCGGAAATTCTCCACTCGAGTTCCGTAGTGTGAACCTACCCTAATACAGCTAGTGGCCGACCGATGAGCATGAACGATCCAGCAATCATGCTATAATGGGCTCATGTGCGGCACGTTACAAGTGATCCTATACACAGAAGCTATAACAGCACACACATAAATGACGTCGGACATCTGTTTGTACCCAAAAGTGAGGAGGTGGAGAACCCTAGTGGCGCGTCATCCCCGGGGACTCTACAAAGCCCCCTTATTCAAAGAGCCACTCCATTTAATATTTCTATATTTAAATATTCATAATGCAAGAAATCTGCATCTAAAAAGGCATCTACATAATCTTTTACGTAAGCCACATTCTTGCATTTACGCCATGACTCTCCATAACACAACAAATGGCGCACATCCCGACATATAAGGGCAGTCACTTCATCCCCAATCCACACTCATAAAAGTCTCTTTCACATTGTTAGGCGTAAATTTTAATAACCAATGCAATTCATTTCCAAAGACAATTTCTGCCATTGTCCTGACGGGAGGTTCAGCGCTCGCCACAAGGGTCACATTCTGTAGGGGGGACATGGGCCCGCTCCAAGTTCATTTATTACATCTGAATAAGGAACCTCAATCTTTAAAGGAGGCGTAGGGGGGGAAAAAAACGTGAGAGTATCACAACATCGGACTTCACACGGGCAAGAATGTGAACTATGTATTAAAGTGCAAAGTCAACGTAATATTTACAGCAAAAGGGCAATTGTTGCAGAAACCAGAGGAACTGACCCATGTACCACCAACACATATATATATATATATATATACATATATATACACACACATATTATATACACATATATATATATACACACACACTGTAACCTCTTCTAGATAAATGATTTACACTGTACATAAGCGTATAACACCACATTACATCAGCCCAAAAGAAAAAGGAACTAGAATTTTACTAAAATGTACTAAAATTTTAAAGGAACAAGAACGGGGAAGTAGTTTAATATTATCTTGACTTACATTTCAGGGTTTTTGTTTTTTTATATAGGGGTTGCTCCCTACTCCCTACTTTCCTCCAAAGAAATGGCGCCAATTTTTTTCCTCAGGTTGTGTGTGGTATTGCAAATTGTCTCTATTTACATCAATGGCACCAGAGCAGTGTGATTGAAGCTCACCTTTCCTATCTTTAAATCAAACACTAATGCTTGGCTGTACCAACGTTCAGTTGTATGGGAGGGTTGGGGCGATATTGGCTGAACTAATGTTTAGCCGACAGTCATTGAAAGTGTATGGACACCTTAAGACCACGCCCTTTAGGGGGCATTGACACGCTTTGTAAATCCCAGATGCTACGGAGAGTGAAGCTGCCTGTCTGGCATAAGTAACTCCCGGCATCATGTATCATTATGGTGTCAGGAGCTCTAGACCTGTTCAAATCTTCCCGCTACAGTACTGACACAGCCACATGCCTGTGTCAATACAGTTGCGGGAAGATGAATTTAAACAGGTCTGGAGCTCCTGGCATCATAATGATAGATGATGTCAGGAGTTACTGATGCAGACCTTAGTCTGGAGTACCGGGCCAGTCTACCCCCCCCCCCCCAGTCTGGAGTACCGGGCCAGTCTACCCCCCCCAGTCTGGAGTACCGGGCCAGTCTACCCCCCCAGTCTGGAGTACCGGGCCAGTCTACCCCCCCAGTCTGAAGTACCGGGCCAGTCTACCCCCCCCCCCCCCAGTCTGGAGTACCGGGCCAGTCTACCCCCCCAGTCTGGAGTACCGGGCCGGTCTACCCCCTCCCCCCAGTCTGGAGTATTGGGCCAGTCTACCCCCCCCCCCCAGTCTGGAGTATTGGGCCAGTCTACCCCCCCCAGTCTGGAGTATTGGGCCAGTCTACCCCCCCCCAGTCTGGAGTATTGGGCCAGTCTACCCCCCAGTCTGGAGTACCAGGCCCTTCCACCCCTAGTCTGGAGTGTTCCCCTACTTGTTACTTGGTTGACCATTCATCTGATTGCTGGGGTGTATCCAGTAAATAAAGAGGCAGTCACGAGACCCCATTCATTTTAACTAAAAAGACCTTGTGCATTAAGCTGCAACAAAAGTTGTTCCCCTTGTCAGGTGTGAAAAGAACAATGCATCTCCAGCCTGGGGAGAATAAACATGGAGGCTGGAAAAGTTTTCCTCAGTAGTGAACTTCAGTAGTCTTCCAAACACAATGCCGGGAGGTTACAGATTGCTGTTATACATGGTTGTATACAGGAGGTAACAGGCACATGGAAAATAAGCAACTGGCTCCAAAGCTGCACATGGCGGGTCTAGTGGACTCCTAGAAGTATATAAGGCTTTGATACTATGTCCAGATCATGGTGGTGACAACAGATTAAACCCATGTGAAAAGTCGCTGTGTACAGACCTGGAGCAAGAAATAACGGAAACAAATCCAACCTCAAACCTTTGGTTCCTCATTGCTAAACCCTGCAGACACTGAGTAATGTCAGTGACAGCTACATAGGTCTAAAACCTGCATAGCAACACTGTTTATAAAGACGACAACAGCCCCAGACTCACAAGAACTACAATAAGACATGAGAGGCCGACTAAGCGGACACAAGATGCTTCATACATCAGGCGTGTAACAAGCCCTTAGGCAACATCACTAGTGTGCAGCAAGTGCTTATTACTATTGATACTGCAAAACCAGTTAAGATTATGAGAACCAGTCTGACATGTGTCAGCGGAGGTCCTGAGAATGAGGAAGACTGTTATGGAGCCACTAGGCTTGACCATAGAATTAGTACAGGTGCAATGTACTATTATGTTCCAAGATGAAACTTCCTTAATGTGAATTGTTCTATTGTTACATTTATATTGTGTTTACGGAATTAGGAACTGAAATTCCTATGAGGATATAATATTATTTACAAACCATAAAATAAAAAAAGAGCCATATGGCAAATCTAGAACCGGTATCTGATGGTTCCTGTTTGTATAACAAAGTCAATAAGCCTGGCTGTAAAACTCATGAGACGTCTCTGCTCCTGTCTACTTCCATCAAGACCTCAACCGTCCCCAACTTCATCAACCATCTGCTCCCCAAAGGAAAGCGGCTAACACACAGCTTAGAGCCATCATTACACGAGACGGGGTGTGACCACCGTGCCACTACTCGCTGGGGGAGACAAGGAAAACAAATGGATTATTAAAAAAGATCAAGGGAAAAAAGAAAAGCCAGAGACAGCAGCAGGCTCGGATAATGTCACCGACAAGACGGGCAATTATTATAAATTGGATGGAAAGGAAACATCAAGCAAATAGACAGCGACAGGAAAGCCAATGTATTCTTAGCCGATTAGCCACAATGCTAAGCTGTTCGGAGTAGCCACTGGCCCAGCACACAGACTTCCCAGTCACTATGGTATAATGAAAATGAGAAAATGTGACCTCTGCCACTACGAGCCTTGTAAAGCCCTTACTATGGGCCAGACGCAGCAATGCCCATTAACTCTTTAATTATAACACTTCTCTAGTCACACCAGCTCAAGGGAAAGCTATTCCTACACGTGGCAAAGTCTGGGCACCTGTTCAGCAAGTACCACAATCATGCATTGTAATGTATCTCGTCTCTAGGGAGATCGGCAGACGCAGATGTTAAGCTACTCCTCATAGTCACAATATTGGTATTAGCAAACGTCAATTTACGGAAGTTCTCAATGTCAATGAAGTAGGCAGAGACAGGCGAAACTCTTCACTATGGTAACATTACCTTCACTTTTCTATTCAGAGTACTGAGCGGCGGATGACTAAACTTCCAATTGAACAGATTTAGGCCGTGTTCACACATTGTTTTTTTAGGTATATTTCGAGGCGTAATACATTTATTTTACGTAAGCAATTTGTTCCTATTGAATTCAATGGGAGAACACTGCACAGTTCACGTCTTTTTTATGGCTGTAATTATTAGAAAAGGTGACTTCCTTTCGATGTAGTTTTAAAGCCATTTCTGGATGTGTTTTGATGCACTTTGTGTGTAATCTTGTAAAAATTCTTAAAAATTACAAGCAAAAAATATTTCTCTTTAAAGGGGTTTGCAGAGTTATTTTTATTTGTTCCTAATACGCAGAATAGTGGACAAGTATGAAATTGCAGGAGGTCCGACCTTGGCTATCTCTAGCGGCTCCATAGAGAATGAAGAGAGCCATGGGTTGCACGCCAACCTGTGGCCCGATTCAAAACAATAGAGTCAGGGAGTCACTCTAGAGATCACTGGGTGCCCCAGAGGTTGGATCTCATACCCCATTAATACCAGCATATTTTTGAGCCTCTAAATACATGCGGGGGGGGGGGGGCAACTATCTGAGGAGGTTTAGTACTTAGTAATGCTGAACCTTGTAAGTATTAACAGAGACAAGGGGACAGAATCATTCCCTTCAGTTAGGTCTTGCTTCATGAGAAGACATTTGGAAAGTTGAGGTTTCTGCTTGATCGGCCACAAACGTATACAAGGCCAGAGATGTGAGGCCAAGCTGTTAGTAACCTAACCAGTCAGACTTCACAAGGGACAAGCTTTACCATTAATAAGTCACCTAATGTGTGCGCTCACTGTTTACATAAAAAGCTCAGGATCCTTGGAAGGACAAGTTCCTAACAAAACTGTGAACCACAAAATAATATTTTAAGGCGCTGTCCAGAAATGAATGTAGGTCACCACTGTAAGAGTCAGCAGAAAACAATGACCATGACAATGTAGTCATATGCACAAATACCAATAACCTAATTACTATTCCAAGGTCGGGTATAAGTGGATCTATTAAAGGAGTTAACCAATTTGGATAATCCCTGATTCTTAGAGGGGTCCTTGACTGTAAATTGACTACAAACATCAGCGATCGGCTATAATCTGTGGAGAAACCTGGCTGTGGGTGTCTGAGTTCCCTAGAGCACCACCTCAGGAGAACTTAAGAATTACACAGTACCCATTCACATAAAGGGTTGTTTGTGTAGTAAAGGACAGGTTCTATGCAGCAAAGATGCCCTTGGTAGCCATAAAAGATGAGGATCCTGACAGAGGATGCCCTTATATTAAAGTTAACCTGTCATGTTCAAAAAGCAGTCCAATCTGCAGGCAGCATGTGGGCCCATTCACATTAAGTAATTCTTAAGGAATTTCAATCGGAGCCCGCGCCGCAGACTCCGCTTGACGTTCTGTCTGTCCTATTTATTGACTAGGATGCCTCATGTGCCCTCCGCTCTCCACCAAAAGAATTGACATATGGCAAACAGTCCAAAAATGGTGTAAAAAGACTCAATCTTCACAATTCAGAAGTGATATAAACTTAGGACACAAGATGAATACTAAATAATCCATGAATAGGGAGTGAAGATAGCTGTCGGTCAAATGGCCAGCTGTTTCCATATATAAGAAAGCCAGCAGAGTGAAATACACATGTATATATCCACCAAGCCCTGGAGTGTCTGGGAACAGGAGCTCCTCATCTGTTAGATGCACAGACTCAGCATCACTCCATTCGCTAATGTGTGCGGTCTTTTCCTAAACAGATGGTGCGGACCATTGGCCTTTGCACTCGATTTCTATGTGACTACAGATAATAAGCAAAAAAAACGAAGAGAAAGTGCGGAATGCAAAGGAGAATTCCATACCCCAGCTGCTGGAGAACTTTATACCGAGAGACACTACTGACACACGAAGGTTACTAGGCAGTCGTATAACAATGTGCTGTAAGCTTTCACACTGTACAGATGGAACAAATACAGGAAAAAGGCGTCCTGGTAGAGATACATTACAATTCAGAGCGGCTGACCCTCTCGCCCACTCCCAGCCCTGCATTGTCTCCAGCTATGCACTAGGACACATCAGTAATTTAACGCCATTTTGCACATATTATTCAGTGGCTGAGGCAGCAGGCGGTCATCTGCGGGCTATTATATATACAACCCAGCGACATATGCAGCTCACTAATACTCCCCCCTCCCCTCATCATTAATCCTTATTTCTTCAGTCCTGTCTCGCCACTTGTGGTCCGGTTTACAGAACGCAGGGCCCAAGCTTATCTTCCTTCATTGTGATTTGACTAAAAGTCATGTAAATGACTAAATAATCAGCCCTATTTGCTAATAAAATGAGGCCTACGGACGCCTGCCGTACACAAAGCCAAACTCGATTTTCCAGTTTCCAGTGTTAGGTAAACAGCCAATTGTTTGCATAAGTGACAGCCCTTTATCTGGGTGCCAAAGGCTGCGTCCAGCTTGAAGTCATTATATTCCTTCAGAGCAGAACTCTATTATATTATATTCCATGATAAGGCACTCGCACAGCTGAGCTCCAAGCAGTCAGATCTGCAGCCAGTTTGGCAAGACCACCACCAGACTGCGCACAGTGCTTGTACTGCGTACAGTAACTGTAGACCCAGCAATGCTTCATGTGGCATATCTGTAGGAGGAGCCATGCGCACATCTGTGATCGTAGCGTCTTGTCGCAATCTCTACATTTTCTTCTAGAATTGTGCTTATAGTAACTTTCTTGTTATTGCAGATGCTTGGCCTCAGTTGAAGAGCAATGGATCGCATCCAAATCCAGAGTTTATCCCATCACTAGATCCTGGGTTCGGACCGTTGTGTGACCAGCTGTAGTGTTCTCCTAGCCAAACGTTACATTCCCAACGTCCTTCACCCCATCAGGGCACGGATCTGCGTATACGGGCTGCTGCCAGGTATACCAGCTTTGTGCACAGGGATACAGTAATGGGGCCCATTATAGGAAGCAAGAAAGGTGTCTGATGTCTTCCTTCCCTTATTGTTCACATATGGTTCCTAGGTTTACAAGGGTGTGCGACCCAATGGTTATAATGAAGAAACCTGCTCACTTGGGCCCGTGCCCCTTCGGACCCCCATGTGCCATTTCTGCCTTTCATCTGAATGCTGTGTTGGCCATCTACAGGCTATATACTTTATATAACCTATTTACTGCGCTTTGAGGAGGGCTGTAAATACCATCGAGACTCGGGGGGTCAGTTATTAGATTTACTGCATTAGACATAAATAAGCACATATGAAACATATCTGTAAAGAGCATGATAGCCACAACAACAACGCACAGGACTAGGTAATCCAGAACATAGAAATTAACAGGAGACGGAGAAGAATTTGCTCGGGGAGAAATCTGATGGCTCCTGGAGTCCACGGCACTTATGTTACATAAGTATAAGACAGGCTGTAATTTTAGGTATTACCTCCGGGTGCAGACCGGCTGGGGGACTGCTGCTCTCATCCACCAACCATTCACAACAGTTCTCTACAATAGGTTGCTATCATTTACTTCCTTCATGCAATACAGGAAATAAAACCAGACTACAGACATTTTTACACTAATGTAATACAAAGGGCATTTTTGCAATCCTATTATATATCTACAAGTTCTGATGACGTGAACTGACAGCTGTCACATCAGGACTTGCAGCAATAATATGGGCGGCAAAAATGCATCCATATTACACTACTGTAAAACCAGCCTAAAGATCACAGGAGTCAAACTTGCGGCCGCCCAGCTGTTGCAAACCTGCAATTCCCATCATGCTTTGGCCGTCCAGGCATGATGGGAATTGTAGTTTTGCAACAGTTGGGGGGGATGCAAGTTCCCCCCCCCCCCCCTGTAAAAGTCCTCCCGCATGACGTATGTTTGATTCTGCAAAGTAAATGTACAATACACCACCACCAAGCACATGTCCACGCATACGGCGCACGTGCTCACAACTTCAAAGCGTGACTCCTTAGCTGTTCAGGCTTCGGTGGTCTCACTATGACCAATTTAACAGCATTTAGCAAATAAATCCCTTCAGTGCTTCCTGAAATACTTTTCACCCTCTTCTAGAATGATCCACAAGAAAGGAGCAGTCAAATCAATTACATGCACACCTGCTATCAATAAAGTGTGCCCTGGGCGGGGGCTGAAGGCCTGGGATACATCGGCCTGCAATGTTCCACATTAACAGCTCCTCTATAACCGTAGCCGCTGTGTCCGGCCATAGAGACTCCATCGGGTTCCTTCTCTGTATAAGGAACATGATTTATTGAGATGGAATCCAAGAGGAAAGAGGACGATCCTGTTAACTTCTTACAACCTCCTTGCACGTTTCATCACACGCAGCATTTTTTTTTTGTCTAGGGAAAAAAAGAACTTTTGTGCAAAAGATCAAACTACCTGGTAAAAGTGTGAATGAAGCCTTATAAGTGAGCGATGGAAATCTAGCTAACAACCGAGAAAAGCCAGCAGATATTTCCAGGAATCTGCAATGACCAATCCACCATCTAATGTGTCCAAACAATAACAGATTCACCGAAATCTTTGGGTCTATACATGTCGCCAGTTTTGCACAGATGCACATATCAAGAGAAGAAAATATTCTGGCACGCTACATGACACCAACTTGCACAAATGCACCGTAAAGCTGCACACTTTGTAACCCATTGCATCCCAGGGATTAGACACTTGTCATTCAAAACTGCAGGTGGTAGTTAATGGTCCCATGCATCCCTTTATACTACATGCCATACTGAACAGTGTTAGTCTGCATGCATTCCCCATGTCCATCTGCCATACTCTGCAATGGATGATAAAACTCTATTAGCAGAAAGTCAGGTCCTCTTTCCCATATACCGCTATACCACCAGATCCAGTCTGATATCCAAAAGAGAACAAACAAGAACACGTGGATGAAACTATGAGACTGGAATGTTTAGGACTCGATCTAGAACTATAAGACAGTGT
The DNA here is from genome assembly GCF_027789765.1 of Dendropsophus ebraccatus. Lineage (NCBI taxonomy): Eukaryota > Metazoa > Chordata > Amphibia > Anura > Hylidae > Dendropsophus > Dendropsophus ebraccatus. Next base: position 49,965,189 of record NC_091458.1, read on the forward strand.
TCAATCCACAACGTCTGCCGTTACCTCTGCCGCCCCCGGCACCATGAACATACAGACATACATACTGGATAACATACACACGTACATAGTGGGGTGCATACGTGTATGTCATGAGAACAAAGCTAAAGTAGAGAAGTTCAGAAATAGCTGTGGTCGTAAAGGTTTACCATGCGGAAATGTCTAGTGATGTAAATATCAGACACCGGATGTGCAATCGTCTAGGACACCTACACCTATTACTGGAGATGCAGTACTGAAATGGGCAGCGGTATTTCTCGCTATACGGATAGGAGACAAGGGCTGAAAGGCGCGCACACCGCAGAAACCCCAGAGATTCATAGAATTAGTAATGCAGAGGAATGAATACATGAGAGACAACTTCTAGATACAACTGTGTTCAGAATAAAACCCCAGCGGTCTGTACTAAGGAAGGAGCACAAGGTTGAGGCTACTGGTAGCTATAGTCACAGGACTGGTACTGCTACATGACGACAAAAAGAGGGAAGCATAGACCCTACCTGACCCACAGAGGGCAGCAGAGAGTACACGACCCAAAACAGGACTGGTACTGTTAAATGACAGAAGAGAATACATGACCCACAGAGGGCAGCAGAGAGTACACGACCCAAAACAGGACTGGTACTGTTAAATGACAGAAGAGAATACATGACCCACAGAGGGCAGCAGAGAGTACATGACCCAAAACAGGACTGGTACTGTTAAATGACAGAAGAGAGTACATAACCCAAACAGGGCAGCAGAGTACATGACCCAAACAGGACTGGTACTGTTATACGACAGAAGAGATTGCGTGACCCACAGAGGGCAGCAGAGTACATGACTCATAACAGGACTGGTACTGTTATATAACAGAAGAGAGTACATGACCCACAGAGGGCAGCAGAGAGTACATGACCTCAACAGGATTAGTACTGTTAAATGACAGAAGATGTCACATAACCCAAACAGGGCTGGTACTGTTAAATGACAGAAGAGTACATGACTGACACATGGCAGCAGAATACATGACCCAAACAGAACTGGTACTGTAATATGACAGGAGAGTACATAACCCAAACAGGGCAGCAGAGTACAGGACTGGTACTGTTATAAGACAGTAGAGAGTACACAACCTAAACAGGGCAGCAGAGTACAGGACTGGTACTGTTATAAGACAGTAGAGAGTACACAACCTAAACAGGGCAGCAGAGTACAGGACTGGTACTGTTATAAGACAGTAGAGAGTACACAACCTAAACAGGGCAGCAGAGTACAGGACTGGTACTGTTATAAGACAGTAGAGAGTACATAACCCAAACAGGGCAGCAGAGTACAGGACTGGTACTGTTATAAGACAGTAGAGAGTACACAACCTAAACAGGGCAGCAGAGTACATGACTGGTACTGTTATAAGACAGTAGAGAGTACACAACCTAAACAGGGCAGCAGAGTACAGGACTGGTACTGTTATAAGACAGTAGAGAGTACACAACCTAAACAGGGCAGCAGAGTACAGGACTGGTACTGTTATAAGACAGTAGAGAGTACACAACCTAAACAGGGCAGCAGAGTACATGACTGGTACTGTTATAAGACAGTAGAGAGTACACAACCTAAACAGGGCAGCAGAGTACAGGACTGGTACTGTTATAAGACAGTAGAGAGTACACAACCTAAACAGGGCAGCAGAGTACATGACAACTATTAATACAGGACAGCAGACAGTACATGAGCCACAAAGGTCCTGGTACTGTTATATGACAGAATAAGGTACATGACTGACAGAGCAGCAGAGTACACAGTCCACACAGGCTAGAAGAAGGTACATGACAGGTACTGCTATGGGAGTACATGATTCACACGTGACAGGTACTGGTATTATAGGACAAGAGAGTACATGACCACACAGGTAAAGTACTAGTATTATAGCCATATACCATGCTCCCCTGACTGTTACTCACAGCCAAGGACTGCAATCACAGGTGAGACTGTCTTATTACAGGACAGGCAGGGTTATTACAGGCCAGGCTCTGCTATCACAGGTGAGTCTTATTACAGGACAGGCTCTGCTATACCAGGTGAGTCTTATTACAGGACAGGCTCTGCTATACCAGGTGAGTCTTATTACATGACAGCAGTGGCGTCGCTAGGCAGTTTTATTCGGGGCTCATGCCCCGAATAAAATGCCTGCTGCCCCGGATCTCTTCTGCCCCGCTCTTGCGAGCCAGATGCGGCTCTTTTGGTGGCCGCATCCGGCTCGCAGATTGCCGCTGCTGCTCTCCTCCTCCTCACCTACTGGCCGCCCGCAGCACCCGGACACGCTCCTCCATCCAATCAGCGGAGACCGGGAGTGTGGGGCCGCTGTGGTGGGCCGTGGTGCACGTATCCAATCAATGCGTGCGCCACGGCCCACCGCAGCGGCCCCACGCTCCCGCTCTGAGCTGATTGAGTTGTAGGAGCACCTCCGGCCGCTACGGTAGGTGAGGCGGACAGCAGCAGCCGCGATCAAGAAGGAGGTGAGCAGGCACGGGGGGAGAGAAACGGGCGAGAAGCACAGGGGGAAAGAAGCAAGGGGGGAGAGAGACATACGGGAGAGAAAGAGGGGAGAGAGAAACAGGGGAGAAAGCATGGGGGAGAGAAAAATGGGGGAGAGAAACAGGGGAGATAAGCATGGGGGAGAGGAAGAGGGGAGAAAAGCATGGGGGAGAGGAAGAGGGGAGAAAAGCATGGGGGAGAGGAAGAGGGGAGAAAAGCATGGGGGAGAGGAAGAGGGGAGAAAAGCATGGGGGAGAGGAAGAGGGGAGAAAAGCATGGGGGAGAGAAAGAGGGGAAAAAAGCATGGGGGAGAGAAAGAGGGGAGAAAAGCATGGGGGAGAGAAAGAGGGGAGAAAAGCATGGGGGAGAGAAAGAGGGGAAAAAAGCATGGGGGAGAGAAACAGGGGAGAAAAGCATGGGGGAGAGAAACAGGGGAGAAAAGCATGGGGGAGAGAAAGAGGGGAGAAAGTAACAGAGGAGAGAAATGGAGGAGAGAAACAGGAGAGATAACCATGGGGAGAGAAACAGAGGAGAGAAAGAGGGGAGAAAAGCATGGGGGAGAGGAAGAGGGGAGAAAAGCATGGGGGAGAGAAAGAGGGGAAAAAAGCATGGGGGAGAGGAAGAGGGGAGAAAAGCATGGGGGAGAGAAAGAGGGGAAAAAAGCATGGGGGAGAGAAACAGGGGAGAAAGCATGGAGGAGAGAAACAGGGGAGAAAAGCATGGGGGAGAGAAAGAGGGGAGAAAGTAACAGAGGAGAGAAATGGAGGAGAGAAACAGGAGAGATAACCATGGGGAGAGAAACAGAGGAGAGAAAGAGGGGAGAAAAGCATGGGGGAGAGGAAGAGGGGAGAAAAGCATGGGGGAGAGGAAGAGGGGAGAAAAGCATGGGGGAGAGGAAGAGGGGAGAAAAGCATGGGGGAGAGGAAGAGGGGAGAAAAGCATGGGGGAGAGAAAGAGGGGAAAAAAGCATGGGGGAGAGAAAGAGGGGAGAAAAGCATGGGGGAGAGGAAGAGGGGAGAAAAGCATGGGGGAGAGGAAGAGGGGAGAAAAGCATGGGGGAGAGGAAGAGGGGAGAAAAGCATGGGGGAGAGAAAGAGGGGAAAAAAGCATGGGGGAGAGAAACAGGGGAGAAAAGCATGGGGGAGAGAAAGAGGGGAGAAAAGCATGGGGGAGAGAAAGAGGGGAAAAAAGCATGGGGGAGAGAAACAGGGGAGAAAAGCATGGGGGAGAGAAAGAGGGGAGAAAAGCATGGGGGAGAGAAAGAGGGGAAAAAAGCATGGGGGAGAGAAACAGGGGAGAAAAGCATGGGGGAGAGGAAGAGGAGAGAAATGGAGGAGAGAAACAGGAGAGATAACCATGGGGAGAGAAACAGAGGAGAGAAAGAGGGGAGAAAAGCATGGGGGAGAGGAAGAGGGGAGAAAAGCATGGGGGAGAGAAAGAGGGGAAAAAAGCATGGGGGAGAGGAAGAGGGGAGAAAAGCATGGGGGAGAGAAAGAGGGGAAAAAAGCATGGGGGAGAGAAACAGGGGAGAAAGCATGGAGGAGAGAAACAGGGGAGAAAAGCATGGGGGAGAGAAAGAGGGGAGAAAGTAACAGAGGAGAGAAATGGAGGAGAGAAACAGGAGAGATAACCATGGGGAGAGAAACAGAGGAGAGAAAGAGGGGAGAAAAGCATGGGGGAGAGGAAGAGGGGAGAAAAGCATGGGGGAGAGGAAGAGGGGAGAAAAGCATGGGGGAGAGGAAGAGGGGAGAAAAGCATGGGGGAGAGGAAGAGGGGAGAAAAGCATGGGGGAGAGAAAGAGGGGAAAAAAGCATGGGGGAGAGAAAGAGGGGAGAAAAGCATGGGGGAGAGGAAGAGGGGAGAAAAGCATGGGGGAGAGGAAGAGGGGAGAAAAGCATGGGGGAGAGGAAGAGGGGAGAAAAGCATGGGGGAGAGAAAGAGGGGAAAAAAGCATGGGGGAGAGAAACAGGGGAGAAAAGCATGGGGGAGAGAAAGAGGGGAGAAAAGCATGGGGGAGAGAAAGAGGGGAAAAAAGCATGGGGGAGAGAAACAGGGGAGAAAAGCATGGGGGAGAGAAAGAGGGGAGAAAGTAACAGAGGAGAGAAATGGAGGAGAGAAACAGGAGAGATAACCATGGGGAGAGAAACAGAGGAGAGAAAGAGGGGAGAAAAGCATGGGGGAGAGGAAGAGGGGAGAAAAGCATGGGGGAGAGAAAGAGGGGAAAAAAGCATGGGGGAGAGGAAGAGGGGAGAAAAGCATGGGGGAGAGAAAGAGGGGAAAAAAGCATGGGGGAGAGAAACAGGGGAGAAAGCATGGAGGAGAGAAACAGGGGAGAAAAGCATGGGGGAGAGAAAGAGGGGAGAAAGTAACAGAGGAGAGAAATGGAGGAGAGAAACAGGAGAGATAACCATGGGGAGAGAAACAGAGGAGAGAAAGAGGGGAGAAAAGCATGGGGGAGAGGAAGAGGGGAGAAAAGCATGGGGGAGAGGAAGAGGGGAGAAAAGCATGGGGGAGAGGAAGAGGGGAGAAAAGCATGGGGGAGAGGAAGAGGGGAGAAAAGCATGGGGGAGAGAAAGAGGGGAAAAAAGCATGGGGGAGAGAAAGAGGGGAGAAAAGCATGGGGGAGAGAAACAGGGGAGAAAAGCATGGGGGAGAGGAAGAGGGGAGAAAAGCATGGGGGAGAGAAAGAGGGGAGAAAAGCATGGGGGAGAGAAACAGGGGAGAAAAGCATGGGGGAGAGAAAGAGGGGAGAAAAGCATGGGGGAGAGAAACAGGGGAGAAAAGCATGGGGGAGAGAAAGAGGAGAAAAGCATGGGGGAGAGAAAGGGGAGAAAAGCATGGGGGAGAGAAACAGGGGAGAAAAGCATGGGGGAGAGAAAGAGGGGAGAAAAGCATGGGGGAGAGAAACAGGGGAGAAAAGCATGGGGGAGAGAAAGAGGAGAAAAGCATGGGGGAGAGAAAGGGGAGAAAAGCATGGGGGAGAGAAACAGGGGAGAAAAGCATGGGGGAGAGAAAGAGGAGAAAAGCATGGGGGAGAGAAAGGGGAGAAAAGCATGGGGGAGAGAAACAGGGGAGAAAAGCATGGGGGAGAGAAAGAGGAGAAAAGCATGGAGGAGAGAAAGGGGAGAAAAGCATGGGGGAGAGAAAGAGGGGAGAAAAGCATGGAGGAGAGAAAGGAGAGAAACAGGGGAGAAAAGCATGGAGGAGAGAAACTAGGGAGAAAAGCATGGAGGAGAAAAGCATGGGGGAGAGAAACAGGGGAGAAAAGCATGGGGGAGAGAAACAGGAGAGAAAGTAACAGAGGAGAGAAATGGGGGAGAGAAACAGGAGAGATAACCATGGGGGAGAGAAAGAGGGGAGAAAAGCATGGGGGAGAGAAAGAGGGGATAAAAGCATGGGGGAGAGAAACAGGGGAGAAAGCATGGGGGAGAGAAACAGGGGAGAAAGCATGGGGGAGAGAAAAATGGGGGAGAGAAACAGGGGAGATAAGCATGGAGGAGAGAAACAGGGGAGAAAAGCATGGGGGAGAGAAAGAGGGGATAAAAGCATGGGGGAGAGAAAGAGGGGAGAAAAGCATGGGGGAGAGAAAGAGGGGAGAAAAGCATGGGGGAGAGAAAGAGGGGAGAAAAGCATGGGGGAGAGAAAGAGGGGAGAAAAGCATGGGGGAGAGAAACAGGGGAGAAAAGCATGGGGGAGAGAAACAGGGGAGAAAGCATGGGGGAGAGAAACAGGGGAGAAAGCATGGGGGAGAGAAAAATGGGGGAGAGAAACAGGGGAGATAAGCATGGAGGAGAGAAACAGGGGAGAAAAGCATGGGGGAGAGAAATGGGAGAAAAGCATGGGGGAGAGAAACAGGGGAGAAAAGCATGGAGGAGAGAAAGGGGAGAAAAGCATGGGGGAGAGAAATGGGAGAAAAGCATGGGGGAGAGAAACAGGGGAGAAAAGCATGGGGGAGAGAAACAGGGGAGAAAAGCATGGGGGAGAGAAATGGGAGAAAAGCATGGAGGAGAGAAACAGGGGAGAAAAGCATGGGGGAGAGAAATGGGAGAAAAGCATGGGGGGGAGAAAAGCATGGGGGAGAGAAATGGGGGAGAGAAACTCAGAGGGCCCGGGCCCCGGATGTTTTAGGACCCTAGCAACGCCCCTGCATGACAGGCAGAGTTATAACAGGTGAGACCATCCTAATACATGACAGGCAGGGTTATTACAGGCCAGGCTCTGCTATCACAGGTGAGTCTTATTACAGGCCAGGCAGAGTTATTACAGGCCAGGCTCTGCTATCACAGGTGAGAGGGTCTTATTACATGACAGGCAGTGTTATTACAGGTGAGACCATCCTAATACATGACAGGCAGAGTTATTACATGACAGGCACAGATATTACATGACAGGCAGAGTTAATACATGACAGGCAGAGTTATTACATGACAGGCACAGATATTACATGACAGGCAGAGATATTACATGTCTTATCCCCATCTATAAGGACCCCCATCCTTGCAGGGCAGCAGCAGGTACACATGGCAGACAATAGAGTGTATAACAATAGGTCACTGCCCCCTCCTATATAATAGCGGCTGCACGTTAACCCCTGCAGGGCCGTGCAGCATCCCTATAGAGGACACCATGACAACCGGAGGACACGCTCCTGCCCTGTCTCCCTGCGGGGGTCTGCTCTATGGTGAGCCCTCCTCCTCCCGGCTGACCCCAGTAATTGCCGCCACTGCAGTCACACTGTGCAGCAGGTTGTTACCTTCTTAGCCCGGGGCAGGGTCCCGCCGGAGACCACCAGCGCCTTGTACATGTCATCCGTCCTGTACGTGCTGAGCGCCATGTAGGGATCAGCCTTGTCCCTCTCCCGGTATATAGCTTGCTCCGGTGCCGTGTAGTCCTCCTTGTGCTGCAGCTTCTTCAGGCGCCTGAAAGTCATCGCTGTCCCGGCAGCTGCGGCTGCTACAACAACATACGTCCTGCTGCCCGCAGCTCACTGAGTGTCTGAGGAGGGGCGGGGCCCGGCACGCATAGAACTGAGCTCGGGGGCGGGGACACTACTGCGGGACACGCCCCTCTCCGCAAGGCGAGCACGTGTCTGCCACATCCAGGCATCACAGACTGCTGAGGAGGGCGCTGCATCCTGGTCACCGGGATCAGCCTGATCGGGCAGGGGGCAGTGTGCTACGGGGATCGGGCAGGGGGCAGTGTGCTGCGGGGATCGGGCAGGGGGCAGTGTGCTGCGGGGATCGGGCAGCTACAGCCACACACATGCCTGTCTATTACAGTGTTATCTGCTGACTAATGGCACATCCGGGGTATTGCTATGTCTCCTATATCTCCAGGTTATTCCTATATCTCCAGGTTATTCCTATCTCTCCTATATCTCCAGGTTATTCCTCTCTCCTATATCTCCAGGTTATTCCTATATCTCCAGGTTATTCCTATATCTCCAGGTTATTCCTATATCTCCAGGTTATTCCTATCTCTCCTATATCTCCAGGTTATTCCTATATCTCCAGGTTATTCCTATATCTCCAGGTTATTCCTATCTCTCCTATATCTCCAGGTTATTCCTCTCTCCTATATCTCCAGGTTATTCCTCTCTCCTATATCTCCAGGTTATTCCTCTCTCCTATATCTCTGGGTTATTCCTATATCTCCAGGTTATTCCTCTCTCCTATATCTCCAGGTTATTCCTCTCTCCTATATCTCCAGGTTATTCCTCTCTCCTATATCTCTGGGTTATTCCTATATCTCCAGGTTATTCCTCTCTCCTATATCTCCAGGTTATTCCTCTCTCCTATATCTCCGGGTTATTCCTCTCTCCTATATCTCCAGGTTATTCCTATATCTCCAGGTTCTTCCTATCTCTCCTATATCTCCAGGTTATTCCTATATCTCCAGGTTATTCCTCTCTCTCCTATATCTCCAGGTTATTCCTCTCTCCTATATCTCCGGGTTATTCCTCTCTCCTATATCTCCAGGTTATTCCTATATCTCCAGGTTCTTCCTATATCTCCAGGTTATTCCTCTCTCCTATATCTCCAGGTTATTCCTCTCTCCTATATCTCCAGGTTATTCCTCTCTCTCCTATATCTCCAGGTTATTCCTCTCTCTCCTATATCTCCAGGTTCTTCCTATATCTCCAGGTTATTCCTCTCTCCTATATCTCCAGGTTATTCCTCTCTCCTATATCTCCAGGTTATTCCTCTCTCTCCTATATCTCCAGGTTATTCCTCTCTCTCCTATATCTCCAGGTTCTTCCTATATCTCCAGGTTATTCCTCTCCTATATCTCCAGGTTATTCCTCTCTCCTATATCTCCAGGTTATTCCTCTCTCTCCTATATCTCCAGGTTATTCCTCTCTCCTATATCTCCAGGTTATTCCTCTCTCCTATATCTCCAGGTTATTCCTCTCTCCTATATCTCCAGGTTATTCCTCTCTCCTATATCTCCAGGTTATTCCTATATCTCCAGGTTATTCCTATATCTCCAGGTTCTTCCTATATCTTCAGGTTATTCCTCTCTCTCCTATATCTCCAGGTTATTCCTCTCTCCTATATCTCTGGGTTATTCCTATATCTCCAGGTTATTCCTCTCTCCTATATCTCCAGGTTATTCCTCTCTCCTATATCTCCGGGTTATTCCTCTCTCCTATATCTCCAGGTTATTCCTATATCTCCAGGTTATTCCTATATCTCCTGTATCTCTAGGTTATTCCTATCTCTCCAGGTTATTCCTATATCTCCAGGTTATTCCTATATCTCCTGTATCTCTAGGTTATTCCTATCTCTCCAGGTTATTACCATCTCTCCTATATCTCCAGGTTATTCCTATATCTCCTGTATCTCTAGGTTATTCCTATCTCTCCAGGTTATTACCATCTCTCCTATATCTCCTATCTCTGACAATAACCTGCATTAAACTTTCAGCACATCTCATCAATTCACATAACCGGTGTTTGGCTTCAAGGAGAGGAGCACACACTGTGAAAATGCCGCCTTTCTATATCTGCATCAAATCCGCAACATCTGAAGATTTTGGGATCAATATATGGTAATAGTATAACATTCTTTAAGTCGGTGCATTTCCCATCTGCAGACAGGTGGCCTCTTATATACAGCCGAGTGTAAAACACCTGAGGATTTTAGCTTCTTCAATAAACTCAATTAATATTCTGGAGATTTACCTTTGGACGTCACAGCGACGTGTCACATGACAATACATTTAAATCATTCAAGCAAAATCACAGAAGTCTCAAGCAGGTCGGTCACTCACGACTTGCATTGCAGTCAGTGCTGGCAAAGTCGAGCAACCTGCAACCTCATTTGGAGTTTGCACATTGTGATCACATTCACAATGAGAAGTGACGTCACAATGCAACATGTACCATCTTGGTGATGTCATGTGACCAAAGCCGCTCTGTAGCCCTAGCCTTAATATCCGCAGGTCGGTATCCACTACTGATTTCTTCTGCATTGTGCAAATGAGCGTCTGTGAATCCCCCCCCCACCACCACCGCTTTGTTGCTACTGTAAACATCCCCATTGAATCCGTTATATGTCACTTCACCCTCTTGTTACATGTCAGGCGCTCCTGAATCATTGAAATCACACATCCAACAAAAGACACCCCCCACCTCATTTAACAACAGGGATAAAAAGCAGGGGGGGAAAAACAGCAGAATGGGCAGTCCACTTAACTTCTATTGACTTTAATGGGAGTTGCATAGGCAGTATTGCACTACAAACTATGGTGTTCATAGAACTGTGGCTATACCATAAATGTCCAGTTAGAAATACCCCTCTAAATTCTCACCAGCACAAAACACGTGCCATAGTGTGGTGCAGTTTTGATCCAACTTCTGTTTATAATCCCCCCCCCACACACACACACACACACACACACCTTGGATTAAAAAACTGCATGAAAACACAGGAGAAAGCTGGTCACTAGGAAGTTACCAAAACAACTCATCTCCTCTCCCCCTCCCCCATGCTCCGAGTCACAGGCAACTTGGCTTTTGGTCCCCAGCTCAGTGACCTATGCTACTTCCATTATTTGCAGTCACTGGCCCAGAATCACTCATCTCTTCTGACCTCTTCAACACAAAAACAACAAAAAAAAAAATGTTCTCAATCTAAACGTAAAATAGATGGCCGGACCCTTGTACAAAACCAGCATTCCTACATCTTGTGTGCTCCCTGTTTGCTCATAGATTGTAAGCTCCTGGGAGCACGGCCTTTACTCCTCCTGACTGAATTCTTTTCTTACTTTGGAAAGCCTGATTTTGTTTGTGCATGTGTCAGTCGGAAAGTGCTGCACTGTATTAATATAAGATTTTCAGATCATTGTTATTATTAAGGTGTATTGCCAACATGCAGCGTTATCTCCTATCCACAGGATAATGGGTAACAAGCTGATCGATGGGCGTCTGACCACTGGGACCTCCACTGAACAAGAGAACGGAGGAAAACATTCCCCACAGAGGTTATTAATGGAATAAATTCTAATTGCTGATACGGATATATGGTTACTTGTTGCAAAATAAAATTGAATAATTCCTTTCTAGATAGGATGCTTGAATTTTTAACCCATATAACACACATATAACACTAATATAAATTCTAACTATAATTCTGTCATAACAGGTCCTTTGTGGGTCATGTACTCTCTGCTGTTCTAGAATACCAGTACCTGTCCTGTGTGGCTCATGTACTCGCTGCTGTCCTATAATACCAGTAACTGTCCTGTGTGGGTCATGTACTCTCTACTGTCCTATAATATTAGAAACTGTCCTGTTTGGGTCATGTTATTATTATTTATTTATTTATAAAGCGCCCTTAATTCCAGAGCGCTATTCTTTCACCTATCCTATATTAGTACCTGTCATGTGTGGATCATGTACTCTCTGCTGTCCTATAATACCAGTACCTGTTCTGAGTGGGTCATGTACTCTCTGCTGTCCTATAATACCAGTACCTGTTCTGTGTGGGTCATGTACTCTCTGCTGTCCTATAATACCAGTACCTGTTCTGTGTGGGTCATGTACTCTCTACTGTCCTATAAAACCAGTGCCGTTCCTGTGTGGGTCATGTACTCACTACTGTCCTATAATACCAGTACCTGTTCTGTGTGGGTCATGTACTCTCTGCTGTCCTATAATACCAGTACCTGTTCTGTGTGGGTCATGTACTCTCTTCTGTCCTATAATACCAGTACCTGTTCTGTGTGGGTCATGTACTCTCTGCTGTCCTATAATACCAGTACCTGTTCTGTGTGGGTCATGTACTCTCTACTGTCCTATAAAACCAGTGCCGTTCCTGTGTGGGTCATGTACTCACTACTGTCCTATAATACCAGTACCTGTTCTGTGTGGGTCATGTACTCTCTGCTGTCCTATAATACCAGTACCTGTTCTGTGTGGGTCATGTACTCTCTTCTGTCCTATAATACCAGTACCTGTTCTGTGTGGGTCATGTACTCTCTGCTGTCCTATAATACCAGTACCTGTTCTGTGTGGGTCATGTACTCTCTTCTGTCCTATAATACCAGTACCTGTTGTGTGGGTCATGTACTCTCTTCTGTTTTATAATACCAGTACCAGTGCTGTGTGAGTTATGTACCTACATGGGTCATGTACTCTCTTCTGTCCTATAATATCAGTACCTGTCCTGTGTGGGTCATGTACTCTCTGCTGTCCTATAATACCATTGCCTGTTCTGTGTGGGTCATGTACTCTCTACTGTCCTATAATACCATTGCCTGTTCTGTGTGGGTCATGTACTCTCTACTGTCCTATAATACCAGTGCCGTTCCTGTGTGGGTCATGTACTCTCTTCTGTCCTATGATACCAGAACCCTTTATGTATGGGTGTTGGTTCAAACAATGTTTTACAAAAATAACGGTTGCTGTTTGCAGCGTCTGTCAATTGAATGTTCATGTCATTAATTTGCAGCCGTTATTGTGCAACAGTGGTCGTTATTTTAAGTTGTTGACACATAGTACTTTTTTTCACCGTCCTTTGTATAAAAATCCATAGACCTTTTAATTAAAGAAACACCCAGAAGAACCAACTTTGACTCTAAACTAGTATAATGCTCCAACGCCGTTATTGCAATGACAGCCATGCTTGACATGCTGTTTTTTGGTACAACGGCCATTATTTTGAGTATAAAATAACTGCCGTAGAAAATGATTGTGTGAACATAGCCTAATAGTACCTGTCCTGTGTGAGTCATGTACTCTCCTATGTCACACCTTGTGGATAGGGGATAACTTTGCCAGCTGGGAATACCCCTTTATTCTGAGAGTTGAGTAACAAATGACTGCAGAATGGGACTGGACACAGAGTCCATACACTTTTGCAAGCTTCTCTCTGCATAAGGCTAAGTTCACACGCTGTACAAACAACAACCGTTCCGCCGTGGATGGCTGTTGTATAACGCTACCTTCAGCCAGAAATAATGTTCATGATCGTTTATTCCAGCCATAGGTAGCATTAAACAATGCCCGTTCACAGTGGAATGGCCGTTGTTTGTACAGCGTGTGAACTTAGCCTAAACATGCATACAGGTTCATCTGATGAATGCATGCAGGTAGCTATAGGATGCACAGCAAAGCAGAAAAGTAAGATGCAGAAAACAGGAAAGGTCAACTCATAGTGACTTATTCAGTTGTCACAGTAATTATATATTAGGGAGAGTCACGAAGAAGGGAAAAAAACACCAAATATATAAATTTATTTTTGTTTATCGTAAACAATTACTTTAAAAAAAAAAGGAAATATTTTTATCAGATTTTCCCTTTAAATCCTCCAGGTGTGGTCGGGTCATTTTCTGCTTTCGTTGAGGTTACTTCTTGTTGTGTAATGTAAGAGTTGTTAGGGCTTGCTGGGAGTTGTGGTTTCAATATCTGCAGAGCCACAGGTTGGGAATCGCTGACATAATTTGATGACTTCCCTGTCCTAGTTAGATTGATGGTGGCATTGCAGTTACAATCCACGTTATTGCTAGTTGGAGGGATCATAGCTTTGAATACATGGATCAGAAGTCGCAGTGGGATATATGATTATGGGTCTAACATTAAGATGACCTTAGAGATCATGTGTATGTACCTTAATCCCTCAGCCATCTGTGCGCTATACACTGACACACAGCAGAGATCTCTGTATACATGCCTAATCTCACTGTTCTGGGGAGATCTGAGTTTGTATCCTTTACGTTTACTGACAGATGGTTTCCAGCGCTATCTCTCTGATGGGAAATGCTATATGAGACCAACTGAGAACAGTTGCAGCGATACCACAAAGAGTATCCCATAAAGCTCTTCCCACCGCAACGTGACATCCTTGTGGAATATAAGTATATTCGGTATAGTGCTCGGCACCTGCATCTTATGGAAAATTCTAAGCATGTGGGTCGCAGTGTAATGTACAATGTTATATTGATACTGACAACTGAAAACAATGTATACAGAAGCTGACAATAGTCATAATAGTGAAATAGAAACAATATCAACAATAGATACAATATGAATCATAATGACAATTTGCTACTGTGGAAGAAGTGATGTCCTTTAAGGTTCACCTGCAATATCTTTAGTGCAACAGTAATCTCTTCTGTTCATCCCGAACATATGAACGCTCAGCTCAGCCGAGCGCTTATGAGTTCTGAATGGGGAGAAAGGAGGGTTAAAGATCAGCCAGTTGGAATCCAACATACTGCTACCTATCTCTCATTGACATCATTGATTGTGGGGAGAAACAAAAGGCCAGGATACACATTAAACTGTTGACTGGATCCACTTTTCTCTATTGTAAAGGCCGAGCTTGAGCTTGGAAGAAAAACATAATTTTATATCTTTGCAAAAATCCATCAGCTAAGAGACAGGTCTTATTTGTTTGGTTTCATCTTCCTATCAGCTATCTGTCCATATGTACAGCTCCAAGTGTGATATGGAGCTGACAGGTGAACCCTGTCCATATGCCACATTAGCATATATACACTTTAAGGCTGGGTTCACACTACGTATATTTCAGTCAGTATTGTGGTTCTCATATTGCAACCAAAACCAGGAGTGGATTAAAAACACAGAAAGGCTATTTTCACACAATGTTGAAATTGAGCGGATGGCCGCCATATAATGGCAAATATTTGCTGTTATTTTAAAACAACGGCTGTTATATTGAAATAATGGCAGTTATTTACTGTTATATGGCGGCCATCCACTCAATTTCACCATTGTGTGAACAGATCCTTTCTGTGTTTTTAATCCACTCCTCGTTTTGGTTGCAATACTGACTGAAATATACTGACTGAAATATACATATACTGACTGAAATATACTTAGTGTGAAGGCAGCCTGAGGGTGTGTTCACACTATGGATAATTTCCGGCGGATTTCGATGCTTGTACCCATTCCCGGCGGCGTGTACCCATTCCCGGCGGGACGATTTCACATTCCGCCAAAAGAACTGACGTCTATTTTTTCGTCGGACAGCAGAATCGGCCCGGCCATAGAATGTTGTCTATGGAGCAGGTGGATATGCACGCCGCCGTGAACGGGTACGAGCCACGGAATCCGCCGGACCTCATTTGCGCGGATTCCGTAGTGTGAACCTAATCTTCCACTCAGGACCCCATGCAGTCTATGTCTATGTTCACACTACGTAAAAGTACTACCGTTGTTGCCATAGGCAACAACAGCCGTACTTTATGCGACTGTGAACATTGCCTGTTTCTTTATGGGATCCCGGCCGGAGCGTATACACATCGTATACACTCCTGCTGGGATCTATGCGGCCGTAGGAAACCCTGTCAGTTCACACAGTGAAGCGAGCGGCTCCGACCACTCGCTTCACTGTGGGCTATGGAAAGCTCTGATGCAGGCGCGCGCTGATGCGCCCACATCAGAGCTCTGCGGCCGGAAAGATCATCCAGCCGGTACTTAATCCCTTCAAAAATTGTTATATATATATATACAGTGGTACCTTGGTTTAAGAGTAACTTGGTTTAAGAGCGTTTTGCAAGAAGAGATCACAGTTTTTCAAAATTGTGACTTGGTTTAAGAGCATTGCTTTGGTTTAAGAGCTCCTGGTATTGGGTGGGAGCGTGAGTGGGGGAGGGGCATGGCCTGCATAGCGGGGTCTGCAGCCCTGTACTCTGACCCAGGAAGTCTCCCTCACCTTCCAAATCATAGCAGATCCACTTCAGGCTGGGGCTTGCATCAGGGGACAGGACTGTGGGGGTAATCTCTTTATAGCTTTAACCCCTCTCTCCCCAGACAGAGAGTGCTGCTATACTGTGTCCACATCATGCCCCCTGCAGTCTCTATCAGTCCTTGTGTTTCCCATCCTGTCCATTCCTGCTATAATGTGCTTGCACTCACACTTAGCTATACACACTGCTGCTGTAATGTGCTTGCACTCACACTTAGCTATACACACTGCTGCTGTAATGTGCTTGCACTCACACTTAGCTATACACACTGCTGCTATAATGTGCTTGCACTCACACTCAGCTATACACACTGCTGCTATAATGATTATAAAATGATTTTTGGGGTGTGGAACCAATTGTCTACATTTCAATGATTTCTTATGGGAAAATTTGTTTTGGTATAAGAGTGGATTTGGATTACAAGCACGGTCCCGGAACAAATTATGCTCGTAATCCAAGGCACCACTGTATATATATATATATATATATATATATATATATATATATATATATAGCAAGTATCTGCAGATGCTGAATGAAAGATGCTGACAATTTACTCTAATGAATCCTCAGATTACAGGGGATCATGAAGAAAACCTATTACAGCCATGCATACTTACACATGTCCCCAGTTTCGATGCTGTTCAGCAGAACAACATAAAATTAGCAAATGCTATGCAAACTGGAATTCTAGACCTCAGGCCCTGTTCACACTAGTTCTATAGATGGGTATGCACTACTGCTAAAAAACATTTAGCGCGTCAATTATGTCTTTTGTGTATCGCACAGGTGTCCGGCCACCGTATGACCCTAAGTAAATGCAGGTCATGCTAATGCCAGGGACTGTATTCCGTCAAAATAGAAATGTTTACCTTCAGGGTATTTAGCCCCCTGGGGCTCCTGTCGCTGTTCAGGGCACTTACATATTTCAAAACAAGTCCCTTTTACTGAATGCTAATAGGGCCGCCCTTACCAAGAGCCCTGCACAAATAACAGACCAAACATGTCGCTGCATGCCTGACACAAAACACAATGTACAGGTTGTTGTGCAGTGGATGGTGTTGCACCCCAGGTAGACTATCAGGTGCTGGCCATTTGTTTTTTTTGTTTTTAGACTACACTATGTTTGATCTTTAGGGCTCTCATTGTTGGCGTCCTTCCCCTGACCTTCAATCCTGTGAAATTTAAGATAGTACTTTTGATTGTTTCCATTTTTTAACACCTGATTCTCAGCATGGATAAGCTTTCATCAATCACATACTTATGTCATCTTTTAGAGATACAGCCTCTTTATGTATATTTTCAGACAGCACAATGGATTGTTTATGTTCCATCACATTATGCCCCCACTTAATTACCTTCATACAATATAACCATATAGAACTGAGGCTATGTTCACACACTGGTTTTGGCAGGTCCATTTTGACAGGGATCAATTTTGAGCTTGACTTCTACACTTCATGTATTTTTTTTTGCCCATTTTTTTATCTGAGAGTTTTATTGGGTTACATAAAAGCAATAGCACAAAAACAGTCTGTTTTAATTTGGGAAATTTTTATGTCTCACATTACATTCCAAAATACAAGCTGTTATTGGTTGCTTGATCTGAGCAACAAATAGAATCTTACTATAAAATAACCTGATGAATTGTGAGGCATTTTGAAATGTAAAATTGTAATTTTTCTGTTGTAGAGAAGGGTAAACATGCAGTTACATATTTTCTTAATTATTTTCCCCTTTCTCATTTATGCCTACGTAGATGGTCAGATGACTTCCCTTAAAGGGGTTATCCAGTGCTACAAAAACAATGGCCACTTTCTTCCAGAGACAGCCCCACTCTTGTCTCCAGTTCCGGTGTTGTTTGCAATTAAGCTCCATTCACTTAAATGGAACTAATGGTACTTTTACACGGAGCAATAATTTGCCCGATTGCACAATTAACGATTTTGAATAAACAATTTTTTTTTATAACGATCAGCGTTTAGACTGAACGATACATCGTACGGAAAAATCGTTATGCGATCGTTTTGCAATCGCTTAAGCCTATCACACACATAGGTGAAATCGTTGAAAGACTGTTTACACGGAATGATCTGCGAATTTTTTGTGAACGACCAACGATAATTTGAGAACATGTTGAAAGATCAAAATGAACGATTTCTCGCTCGTCGTTTGATTGTTCGCTGCGTTTACACGTACGATTATCGTTCGATCGTTATCGTGCAAAAACGAACGATCAATCGTTCCGTGTAAAAGGACCATAAGTTACAAAACCTGCACCCAAACTGGAGACAAGAATGGTGCTGTCTCAGGAAGAAAGTGGCCATGTTTTTGTAGCACTGGATAATCCCATTAATGCATATTCAGACATTTCACTTGACACATCTGATGACTTTATCAGTGCCAGTCCATGATTGTGACCCCCACTTACTGTAAGAATGGAGTAGCCCCCTCATTCTAGAGGTTATTGTTGGAGTCACAGTGACAGAAGATATTTTTATGTGACCCTTCCTCTTAAATATTGCTCATGAAGATGATGAAGAATAAGAGCAGCTATAGGGCTCTTTTCACAAGCCAGTTATCGCTAATGTTTCTAGGAACACTTATGTTCCCAATAATCGGCCTGCGTAAAAGGAGTAGCAAAGAAGTAACAAACAAGCAAACGCACGTTCATTGGCTAATGTTCGCTTATTTAAATTACAGTTATTGGCCACCATTTTCCTGTCTAAACAGTGGATACGAAGCTGATAACAATGCATTCAAATGGCAACATAAACAACCCTGCAATTATTTGTGTGCCATGGCTGCACAGTTCATTGAGCCTTGTAAAGACACTGCAAACGGGCTGTGTAATAGTTTACCAATAGATGACATTTTCTGGTACAGAAAATGGCTTAGCCTCCATTGGATAATGCTGGTCTATGGATATGTTTACCATGTGCGTTGGGAAATTTCCCAGTGTGAACAGCAAACATGCACTGAATACACAGCGTGGAAGGACCCCAGTGTATTTAAGGTTCAACTATGTGTTGATTTTTGACATGCCAAAAAGGTTTGCGTTCATCATGGTCTGCGTGCTGAGACCCATAGTCTGTGTTTCCACATATGTGTTCCAGATAAGGTGGAAACTATGCACCCATTTCACCCAAGACGAGGGATGTTGCCATTTTCTTAAACTTTGTAGCTCATTAGATATGTGAACGAGGTGGTTTGGCGCATCGGGATGGGACTACCTACCCCGACCAGACTGCCCTTCTAATGAATATTCATCCGGTGCTCTGCAGTGATAAGCACCAGAGTAATGTCACTACAGACCCAAATTTCATTAGAAGAGACGTTCAGACTGGGGTGGGTAGTCCCACCCCCAGTGCCAAATGCCTCATTTACATATCTAATGAACTAAAAAATTCTAGAAAACGTACCCGAGAATCAAGGTAAGAAAATTACCTTTATCCTTAGCGCCCCGTGGACATAGATGGTTAGATGCTTTAAAACGTTTGACATGTTTATATGACACATTAAAAGTTGTTTTGATGACAGTCATTCTTTAAATTAAAGGTACTTGTTTCGTCTGTGTATTACTTGTTGTGTTGATTTGTTCCATGGTGTGCTGGTGTGTTACTTTATATGACTTGCTCCACCTATGTGTTACATGATTGGGCTTTCATTTGATGTTTTTGGGCAGACATGGCGTCCCCCATCGATGGCAGCTATTGGCACCATAATGACCAAATGGATGTCAAATGACTGATAAATGTGTAAGGATCCAAAAGCCTCAACTGTACTGTGCATTATTCTTTTCCATACAATTGTATAAAAAGAGGATACTTTTTTAATAGTAAGAATGCAAACATACAGGAATATGACTTCATATGTAGTTTGAACCTTCTAGGTATGTGTTTCAGACCATCCCACCTAGAATAACCTTCCGTCACTTCTAACCTTCTGAGTGAGTCAGAACGATGGAAATAACATGCTGATTCTGCTGATTGTGTAAATGAAATGGCTTCTGTGTGTTTACTTTTTGCTGACTACTGACTGCTGGCAAACAAATCACTTTATGGCTGGATGTAATTTATGGCTTCCTTGGTTCTCGTTTACAACCATTCTCCTATAATGCACTGGTTCTTGGGGAATGTGTATTCATTCAAATATTACCTAAATAGAAACTAAAACTGGAATTTCACAGCTTTTTGCTATAAACGTGACTTAATGCCATCATATACCTAGGTCTATACACAGACAGTGACACCAATATAAAAGCTGAACCATTTTATGTGCACCCATAGACTTAAAGGGGTTGTCCTAGTAAGAAAACCGGGTCTAAACTGATATTTATGTGAAATGAAACATATTTCAAATGTACAAGCACTTATGATAATGTACTGTTTGAGAGATAGATCTACTAATCCGCCATTGCATTGTTTTGATTACATTTTCCTTGGTTACAATTCTTTAAGGTGCAGGGGCGGATTAACTTTACCATGGGCCCTGGGCTGTTCACCAAGCTTGGGCCCCTTCAACCCACTGTAACTATGGCGGCACTAGCTTTAGTCTTTTTCCTCCATAATGAAGCCTGTAAAGGACCTGTGGTGACATCATTGTCACATGGTAAGGTCCTTCAGTATGTTTTCTAATGTTACTGCATTGTCTCCTGGTTGCAGTTTAGCCCTGATTTGTGCAAGATTGTTGTAAAAAGGGGCGATGGTTATGCAAATAATGGCAGAACTGTAGCCTGAAGATAATACACCACTGAAAGTATGTCTGTTTGGGGGGCCATGGGACCCCAGGGGCTCAGGGCCCCGGGCTGCCGCCCGAAACGAACCTATTGTAATCCGCTGCTGCTAAGGTGGACCAGACATGCTTAATAATGAAAGGATTGTAGGAAGGTGTGTACACTATTGTATGGCAGCAGCAGGGTCACAATTTAGAGAGGAAACCAGGAAGTGATTAGAGCCATGGGGAAGAAAAACAGTAACTTAAAGGAGAAGTCTGGCTGCTAAAAGCCAGCAACCTTCAGGGGGAGGGGGGAAATTGATTTCAAGTACGCACTTACTTTTTCCCATGCCTGCGGTGGGCGACCGGAGCAGCAGTGGGACCCCCGCTGGATTTCATTTTCCCCCGAGTTGTAATGACGTCCCTTTTACATGGGCTGATTATGGAACAAATGAGTATTTGTAGGAATGTTCATTGCTGATAATATAAAAGGGTCACTATTAGCCGTTTACACAGGGGATGTGCAGCACAGTTATGAATTTAAGGGACGCACAAATGATCCATGTTCATGTGGCTCAGCACCCTAACTGATTGAGTTTATGAAGGCTCAGTTATTGATCACCGATCACCCAGATCACCCTGTCTAAAAGTCCCATTCATTTAGATGTATCTTGGAAAGTGCTTTATGGCCAGGGTCCCTCAGCCTAAAATACAACAACACATTTTGGTAATGATTTGGCTCCTGCTGTTCTGTTGAACCTGGGTCATATACACAGTTGTATGTAGGGGGGTTTTCTTTTCTTAGTAGCCCTGTGATAGCATACAAAAGCTCCTTTACTTAGGCCCCTTTTACACTGGCCGATTATCGGCAAAGAGATAAAACACTCCTTCAGCCAATATTGGACCCATGTAAAAGTATCAGCGATCAGCTGAGCAGTGAGAAAACACCCAAACCTCAGCTGTCCCTGTGTTCTCTATTGGGAGAAGAGGGGTAAGCTGCAACGAGAGAGGTGGTGGGGTGATGATTTTCTATCACACCCAACCTCTATGACCACTGACATCTGTCGGTGGTCATTTTGGAGAGCCCCATATACCCTATATCGACGACCAAACCCGCTG
Source organism: Dendropsophus ebraccatus (assembly GCF_027789765.1). Classification (NCBI taxonomy): domain Eukaryota; kingdom Metazoa; phylum Chordata; class Amphibia; order Anura; family Hylidae; genus Dendropsophus; species Dendropsophus ebraccatus. The sequence goes on from NC_091458.1 coordinate 49,986,774, forward strand.
AAAAAAAGTGTAAGGTGTAGGAGGATCTTAAGTCATAGGCTATGTTCACATGCCGGAACAGACTGGCCGTTTCTTGACCTGGCCGGGTCAGGGAACGGCCTGTCTTTGCAAAGATCATCCCGGCTGGTACTGCAGTACCGACCGGGTGATCTTACTGGCTGCAGTATTCTGATGCGGGCACATCAGTGTGCGCCCGCATTAGAACTCTCATAGCACACAATGAAGCAAGCGGCCAGAGCCGCTCGCTTCATTGTGTGAACGGACAGGTCTTTCACTGAATTGCGGCCGCAGAAAACTGACATGTCACTCCGGCCGGGATCCTATAGAAGGCAATGCAGTGTTCCGCACCATACAAAGTACGGCCGTTGTTGCCGATGTGAACATAGCCATAAGGTTGGGATAACCCCATTAAAAGCCATTCGCAGTGATGCACAGAGGCCTCTGATGTAGGATGTTTGTTGTTTTTTTTACAAACTTTCTGACCTTGCAAAAAAGTTATATATTTTTTTTGACAACTTATGATAATACTACTTTATAAGACAGCTCCCATCAGGGATCCACTGATATCAGAATAAAGGGATTTTACCATTTTTAAGAGCATAAACCAAACTTAAAGTCTAAAATGATACAGATAAGATTATTATAAGATAAGACAAATTTCTTATACAGATAAGACATTTGAAAGACAAAGATTTGTAAAACTATTGATTTAGAATTTTTTTTTTTAGTAATGACTATGAGGCCATGTTCACACAACGTATTTTTTCAACTAAAACCATTAATGGGTCGAAATACCGAAACAAATATTTCCATTATAATTATTCTCTTGTCAGTTTCACTCCTGATTTTGGCTACAAATACTGATCAAAATACTATGTGTGAACATAGCCTGATGGTTATTCATCTCCAACAATGTAGACTGGAAGGAAGGGTGTGTCCAAATTACATTTTTATTATTATTATTTATTCATTATTAAAGTGCCCTTGATTCCAGAGCGCTATATATGCAATAGGGGGTGACAGAAAGTACATTCCAAAATCAAAGCATCTTACATGAATAAGGTAAACAGCAGACTGGTACATAGGGATAGAGGACCCTGCCTGCGACAGCTTCCAACTTACAAGGTGAGTGGGGGGGGGGGGGACAGGGGACAGGGGACAGAAGGTAAAGGGCAGCCAGTCAAAGTATTGTAGGTAGTAGCCTAATTTAAAGAGATGGGTTTTCAGGTCTTGATGGTGGGTGAGGGCCGGATGTATCGGGGTAGAGAGTTCCACAGTATGGGGGGGGGGGCTTGGGCAAAATCGGTTGTGTGAGATACGAACAAGGTGGAAGCACAAAAGGAGGTCATTGGAGGATCGGAGTTTGCGTCAGGGATGGTATTGGTACAAAAATAGAAAAAAGCAAGTGAGACACAAAAGATAAAAGCACTTAAAATACACAAACAAGACCAAACACTGTACAGTGTACAGTAGGCACGGCACAAGGACAAGCCAACATAAATGTGTGGGGGATCCTCACTGGTGAAAATAATATAAAGTGAAATAGACACAAGTACAAGAATAACGCATGATAAATGAAAAAAGCAGAGGCTTAAAGGAGTGTGTGGCTCAGGGAAGAAACAGAGTGCTGCACATCACACCTATGGCTGATACTAGTGCCGCTTGGCTAAATATAAAACACATCAGAATTTTGTGTATGAATTGATCAAGCCATACTGCCCCATGTACCTCGTGCCGGTATCTGATACACATGGGTCCCTACACTAAGTCCACACCGTGCCAGTCAGTGGCCACCAACCCCGCAGGCGTGCACAGCCAGGGAACGGGGGCCATGGGACGGCCCTGCGACCCCCATGCCACAGGACCAGACCCAAAAACACCACACCAGAACCCGGCCAGCACCGCCGGCGGAGAAGGTCGCCCCCAAGCAGCACAAGTCTGGATAAGGTATTGCGCTCACCATAGCTGCAGCAAACAGAATGGGAAAAAAACAGGAGGGATTAAAACCATGTGCACTCAGGTGTCTCCTGCTAATTGCGGTCATGTGGGTCTCACCAGGAGGAGTGCAAAACACGGAGAAAAGAGAGAAACAAAATGTGGCTCAGGGAAGAAACAGAGTGCTGCACATCACACCTATGGCTGATACTAGTGCCGCTTGGCTAAATATAAAACACATCAGAATTTTGTGTATGAATTGATCAAGCCATACTGCCCCATGTACCTCGTGCCGGTATCTGATACACATGGGTCCCTACACTAAGTCCACACCGTGCCAGTCAGTGGCCACCAACCCCGCAGGCGTGCACAGCCAGGGAACGGGGGCCATGGGACGGCCCTGCGACCCCCATGCCACAGGACCAGACCCAAAAACACCACACCAGAACCCGGCCAGCACCGCCGGCGGAGAAGGTCGCCCCCAAGCAGCACAAGTCTGGATAAGGTATTGCGCTCACCATAGCTGCAGCAAACAGAATGGGAAAAAAACAGGAGGGATTAAAACCATGTGCACTCAGGTGTCTCCTGCTAATTGCGGTCATGTGGGTCTCACCAGGAGGAGTGCAAAACACGGAGAAAAGAGAGAAACAAAATGTGGCTCAGGGAAGAAACAGAGTGCTGCACATCACACCTATGGCTGATACTAGTGCCGCTTGGCTAAATATAAAACACATCAGAATTTTGTGTATGAATTGATCAAGCCATACTGCCCCATGTACCTCGTGCCGGTATCTGATACACATGGGTCCCTACACTAAGTCCACACCGTGCAGCCGTTCCATTCTCTCCAGTTCGTTAAAGGAGTGTGTATCACCAGATAGAAGGATCCATGTCGGCGTCCACAGAATCCCACGCGTTCCGTCCCCACACTGGACTTTATCAAGGGTAATGATACTCACATCATACAACATATATACCCCACTTGCAATCAGGTTAACAATAAACACAACATGTAAATTATAAGCATGGTTAATTAGCCGAACCTCATGTGTGTATCCGATCCACACTCCCAGACATGGCCGCGGCGTCCAAATAACCAAACTGCGCATGCGCTAGTATGCATTCCCAGCCCTCCTGTCCACGTGACCTCTGACGTGTATATCAACCAACTTTATCCGTGTTGGACAAAAGGACAAGTGGGGTTGGACAAGAATGCGTGGGGTTCTGTGGACGCCGACATGGATCCTTCTATCTGGTGATACACACTCCTTTAAGCCTCTGCTTTTTTCATTTATCATGCGTTATTCTTGTACTTGTGTCTATTTCACTTTATATTATTTTGACCAGTGAGGATCCCCCACACATTTATGTCGGCTTGTCCTTGTGCCGTGCCTACTGTACACGGTACAGTGTTTGGTCTTGTTTGTGTATTTTAAGTGCTTTTATCTTGTGTGTCTCACTTGCTTTTTTCTATTTTTGTACCAATAAAGTATATCCTTTTTTCATTCAAATTGGTTTATTTCTTCATATTTCTTATTGGAAGTGCCACTGATGTATTTGGCATGCTTTTTCTTGTAGTAGTATATTGTGTTTTCCTATGCTAAATTCGGTGTGAGCACTCCAGAAATTATTGTTTAGTTTCTTATTAGTTATATTAATTTTCATGGTAGTGCCTTGTCTGTATTCGTAGTGTTTTAGGGATGGTATTGGGATATCAGGTCAGAGATGTACCAAGGGGACAGGTTGTAGATGGCCTTGTAGATCATGGTCAACAATTTATAATTAATTTGTAGGGCAATAGTAAGAAGTGTACTGAGCCACATGCTGAACTAAATACATAGGGCCAGAATATACTAAATGAGTGGCCTTTTTTAACTTTAGGAAGTAGCATTGTAGGCAACGCTAATGCAAGTAGGGACATAGGATGGGGCCCTATAGGCTACAAGTGTAACTTAATGCCTTTAAGATGGGGAAATGAGCAAAACTTATATTACTTTTTCCTGTGCCTTTACTGTAACCCTCTCTCCTTGTAAATGCTCAAAAAGAGGAATGGTTGTATCACCATGTGAGTAACTCAGAGAGAATTGAAGAGCCTTGTCCTAATGCCAAACATAAAATGCTGTTTTAATTATCTGAGTTCATTGATTGCTGAATCACTGCTGTCTGAGGCCGAAATGAATCAATAAAATGGTAGTGCACTGTCGGCAATGTATACAGGGCGGCAGGCCAGGAGAGACTGCATTCCACATTGTTAGATGAGACATAATGACACATTAATACAATGAGACAAGAAGTAAGTGATATATACTGGGGCATATTCCCAGTAACAATAGTTAGCACCATTCATCTCTGTTACCCTGTATTTCTTATTTCCATCCAGCTAGGGGTGTACGTTCTGTACCGAACACAATGTACTGCAAAAAGGGAATGTGTATCCATTCCATATGCAGCAGCCAGTGGTCATCTACCAATAGGATAACATGGCTTAAAGGGGTATTTTCATCTAGGATATTCATGGCATGGCAATAGAATATGCCATAATCCCACCTCTGGGTCCTGCACCTATCATAAGATCAAGGCCCTCTGGCCTTCTTCAGTTATGTTTGAGAAGCTGAAAACAGTGAACCAGGCTTCTGGATTTACTGAGAGATGTGTATCTCTTAGTAAATTCAACAGGGTACATGTGGGCGAGGAATTCTTTAAGACCAGCGTATGGGTAGACAGTTCTTGATAAATTACCCCCTTTAAGTTCATCCAGTGGGTCCCACAACAAACTGATGTCTATAGTGTCAGCCCGATAGTACCACAAAAGATAAAGCAGACAGGTTGAACATTAAAGGAGAAGTCTGGCTGAGGGGGAAAAAAATCATTACCCGCAGAGGGTGGAGGGAACATAATAAAGACAGTATGCCTACCGCCCCCCATGCCCACGCTGCACCACACCACCAGGCTCCCATATCCTGCTGGATGTCATCTTCTCCCGGCTTCGGGGTACGTCATGACTTGGCTAGCTTAGCTAATCAGTGGCACTGACTGGCTGAGTGGGGCATCCATCAGCCGGGTTGTAATGTAGCTGCAGGGGAGCTAGAAAGACTGCCTGGTGGGGTCCACCTGGACAGGTAAATATACCTTCTTTATTATTTTCAAGCCAGGAAAACAAGAAAACAGCTGCAGATCTCACACATGTTTGATAGCAGAGCTTTTCAGATACATTAAAAACCAACATCAAAAGTTAGTATATAATTTGATCAAACTATGTTGCCTCACGTACCACGTTCAGGTCTTCATATACACATGAGTTCCAACTCTAACAATGGTGCAGTGTCAGTTGACGACCACAACCACGGCAAAGCCAGCGCCCGCAGGGGGCAACAATCCAACGTTCCAGCAACCCCAATTTCACAAGACCAAGCCCCCAGGTCCAGGGCCGCACCACCCCGCAGACATAGCAAGCAGAGGCAATGGCCACCATACCTTCTTTGATATGTTACCCCCGACCCCCTGACGGACTTCTCTTTTAATCTGATTGACACGTCTGGGGAGTTGCAGTATATGTATCCTACCACATGTCATTATTATATCATAATGCTTCCATGTCTAATAAAAGGACTAGTCATACAAATATACTTATGTTCAGCGATAGAGAGTTCATAGAGGCTTAAAGAGAAGGGAATTTCCCAATCTGATATCTGGAGATCTCGTCTGAAGATTTTTGTCGACACCCTTGCGAAGTGGTGACTTGAGATTCAAGTAAAAAGTACATAAAGGTAAGTGTGACATTTAAAGCACATTATCATGACTATGTTAGGAAAACAAACCTATGTCAGCCTCGCCTCTTCATAAATTGTATTTCCCTTAATATAGTTAAAGTGGCCACTTCATTAAGTCTTCATTAGACATTGTTTGTTTTCTTACTGACCCCAGCTTGGTTAGGACACAGCAGTAGACTATGTTATCTTGTGTGTACTTAGGGTAGAGAATAGATCTAAGATGTAGCCCATCCCCCACTGTTTACCTGAGAGGTGTAGTGACACAAGACAGCATGTAGACCTGGTCCCTGTACATCACACAATGGGATGATTTACAGATTTCACATGCTGTAATTACATCCCATTCACCTTCCCTTATTAAAATAACAATGACTTCACCTATAGTCAATAAAAAATTCATATGCAAGTAGAAGTAGTGGCGGAGTTTTATTAGCGTGTTACTACCCCGCAGCTTGTGGCATCATGTCCACAACTAGGAAAAGTGACGCTTCACAACAATACAAGTTTCTACTATAAAGTTTGCAGAACAACAACTTTCCTATTAAACGTGCAATTTAGGGCTCAACGTGTAAAACAATTTGCCTTAAAAATCACCTGTAAATATGTTCTGAACGTTAGTTAAAAAAATTGTCAAGCTGTTTAGATATAACTATTAAACCAGCGACAGGAAGAAGGGTCACAAGGGTAAATCACATAACCACTGTCATCTTGCCTCCTATAGAGACACAGCCCATGGCTTTGTAGATTTGACTTTGCACATAAATATGGGCCACTGGGGGCTTCTGTTGAGCGGCTGGGATAAAGTTCACACGTACAGGATCTGAAGCAGATTTAAAGTTGCAGATTTGCTTTGAATTTAATCTAGGCCATCAAATCTGATGCAGATTTAAATTTGCAACTTTAAATTTGCTGCAGATCTGCTGCAGATCCTGTATGTGTGAACGCACCCTAAAGCCCCTATTACACGGGGGAATCAGCAGGAGCAAACGAGCTGTGTCCTGTCAGGTCATCGCTTGCTTGCTCCTAATTCCCTGCTTGCTGCCGCTATTGCACACACCAACAGCGAGTAAGGGGGGGGCACAGGGACGCCTACAGGGCGACAGCGGCAGATCATTGCTATTCAGAACGTTGGTCTTTCAACGATCAGCCGACATCGTGCATGTCAGCTGATCGTTGCGTTTTAGTACACAAAGCGATTACCGGCCGTAATGGCCGATAATCTGACAAATACGGGCAATAATCACTTTGTGTAATAGGGCCTTAAGATTTGGCTTATTTAGTCCTATTTCTTGAAGAAAAAAAACCTTTAAGCCTTAGCACAGTGTAATCTAATGCTGCGTTTACACGGAACAATTATCGTTTCGCAATAACGATCGCATTTGAGCAATAATCGTTACGTCTAAACACAGCAAACGATCAAGCGACGAGCAAAAAATCATTCATTTTGATCTTTCAACATGTTCTCAAATCATCATTCATCGTTCGCTAAAAATTCGCAGATCGCTTCGTGTAAACAGTCTTTCAAAGATTTACCCTATGTAAAGATGGGCTTAAGCGATCTTAAAAACGATCGCAATGATGACTTTTCTTACGAATTTTCTTACGATTTTTCTAACGATTTATTCGTCTAAACGCTGATCGTTATAAAAACTAAATTGTTGCTTCAAAATCGTTAAACGATCGGTTGGGCGAATTATCGCTCCGTGTAAACGCAGCATAATGCTACTTTTACACGGAGCGATAATTCGCCCAAATTCGCATTTAAACGAATAAATCGTTAGAAAAATCGTAAGAAAATTTGTAAGAAAAATCGTTATTGCGATCGTTTTTAAGATCGCTTAAGCCCATCTTTACATAGGGTAAATCTTTGAAAGACTGTTTACACGAAGCGATCTGCGAATTTTTAGCGAACGATGAACGACGATTTGTGAACATGTTGAAAGATCAAAATGAATGATTTTTCGCTTGTTGCTTGATCGTTTGCTGTGTTTACACGGATTAATTATCGCTCAAATGCGATCGTTATGTGGAAAATTCGAACGATAATCGTTCCATGTAAACGCAGCATAAGGCTCCACAATATGGTTGTATTTACAAATAAAATGAGCCTTCTTTTTTGGGGAATTTATTTGGCATTTTTCCTGGGTGAGGGCCAGGAGGGGGAGTTGATTTTAATGGGTGTTTTATAGAAATCAGGTCTTTTTTTTTTGCAATTCTTGCAGATTTTGACCCATGGGCCAAAGTGGAGCTGTCTGTCCTGACTTTTCTCCCTTAGGGCCGTATTACACTGCCCAATGTGCACAGGAAATGAGGGGAAATCTCGTTGATCGGTGTTCATTTAATGAGCCTATTACATGGCTCAGTAATTATGTGGCAAGGGCTACACAAATGATCGCTAGATTGTTAACGTGGCCCTTTGCCTAGTTGTCGGCTGCACATCCCCTATTACACAGGGGGATGTGCGGCCAATAGACGATGATTTGTAAACATGTCAGAATTGAGCGAATGGCTGATTTCTGGCCCTATAGAGAAATATTGACCTGATTATACTAACAACTGGCCTGTGTTGTCTGGCATCCTGATATCTGCTGTGGGAGAAGAGTTGGGCAGCCTTCCAAATAAATTAGATGCTGACTATATCGGAGATTGTGGCCAATTATTATCTAATATTACTCGTGAAGCCGGGCCGCCCAAATGATCACTGTATCGTTTGTGCGGTCATTTCAATATATTGCTATCGGCTAGACTTTCCTGTTTCTAGCAAATCTCCTTGCTGATAATCAGCCTGTGTAAGGGGCTTAAGATATCAGAACGTTAATAGTTGGTCATATTAACAGAAGTTTTGGATTCGCCATGGAAATAAGGATATATCCTGAGAAAATTTGGAAAGGCACAAATATGGTGAACATGGTCTTGTCTGGTATAGAGAGGAAGCCAAGTAATTAGAGACCTAGCCAAAAATGTGAGTCAACACTGCACATTGTGACACTTAAGCCCCTTATGTGTTTGTTAAAATCTATTTCAACAGGGTTAGAACTAACAGGGATCAAAGTCTAAATCAATGTGTCTGCAAAAGTTATCATTACCCTTATATAGCCAAAATACACAGAACCCTGGCTCTTCTACTGAGCAGGAGATATGATAGCAATGTCCTACAAGGGAACCAGAGAATTCCAGAGTTATCAGAAAATACATATATCACTGGAGAGGCAATTCAGATATCCAGGTTATTGGTGTTGTATGGCCCAGACATACCACATTATAGGGAGATGTTTTTTATGCTTCCTGAATCGTGAAATGTAATCAGCGAGTTTACTTGCTTCTTTGCTTATTGTAGATATAGAGTTCTGTCTGTTTATGCTGACATGGAGATACACAGGGGGAGCCAGGCACTATGTAAGGGCTGCAGAGGGGGGGTCTATACTATTTGGGGGCTACAAAGAGGGGTCTCATACTAGATGGGGGTCAACAGAGATGCTTGATAATATATGGGGACCACACAGAGGGACCTAATACTATATGATGACTGCAAATAGGAGCGTATAGGGGCCTTACTACTATACAGGGGCACAGGGCATACCTAATTATTATGCGAGGGCCTTAAAACTATATGGGGGCACAGGGGACCTAACTACTATACGTACAAGGAGCTTAAAGTGGTTATCCAGCATTAGAAAAACATGGTCACTTTCTTCCAGAGACAACATGACTCTCATCTGCAGTTCAGGTGAGGTTCGCAATTAAGCTCCATTCACTTCAATGGAATTGGGTTACAAAACCTACAATCAAACTGGAGACAAGAGCGGTGCTGTCTCTGGAAGAAAATGGCAACGTTTTTCTAACGCTGGATAACCCCTTTAAAATGTTTCCCTGGCAGATTCTGGAGAGAGGATTCATGGCCATGAAAAGACTTCAAGATGCCGCAGGCTGAATGGAGAGAAAAAGGAAAAGTGAGCGAGTCTGAACTTTCAAAAATCCCATTTACTACTGTGTAAAAGCTGTTTGGCGTAGGTTTTCAAAACCTGAACTAAGTTGTAACCCAAAGCACCTAGGCCCTAAGTGAACACAGTGCTGCCTTCCTGAATTATTACAATGCATTTACAGAGCTGCTGTTCTTTTACGATGTGCCATTGGGACTCTTCATGGCCACCAAGCTCTGCACCCCTGAAGGCCCTATTACATGCAGCAATAATCGGTTGATTCAGGCCGTTTCGGACTATTATCACTCCGTCTAACAGAGACAACGATCAGCCAATGAAACGATCATCGGCTGATCTCTGGTTTAGGTCTGGACCTAAAATCCTCGGGCGCCGGCCACGCATCGCTACATGTAATAGCGATACGCGGCTGACGATTGCCTAAACACCTGATACCTTACCTCTTCCCAGCCTTGGCAGAGCAGCTTGTCAGCTGATAGGCCGCTCATACGCTGCTGCCGCCGGGACCAGGAGGCTGCGGAGCACAGGAGAGAAGACCAGGAGCAGGGAGAGGTAAGGTATTAAGTGTTTAGGCAATGGCTGCATGGACATTGCTAATGATGTCCATGCAGCCCTTACTGACTGATTATCAGGCCGTCTAATAGGACCAGTAAACGAACGCAGATCTACCAGATCGGCTCTCATTAACTAAAATGATCAGGCTGTAGTTGGCCCGTGTAATAGGACCCTTACAGTATTGCCCCTTTATTCTGAACACACGTACATATGGACTTATACCATAGAGATTTTCTTCATTGGAGTCTTTTATGCAGTGTAGTGATGCTTCAGCCTTGTGTCATCACTTCTATGTGTGCACTAAACCCTACTGGGGCCTGCTACTAACCCTTTTAATGGTCAATCTGAACTTCAATGCATTATGCAAAGTAAATCAATAAATACACTGGGGATTCCACTACTTAAGCAGACTTGTGTTGTAAAACATCACCCCTGACCTTCTGTGGTGTCAAAACCAACACTTAATACAGTTGAAAGAAATCAATAAATTTAATTCTGATAGATTTCCTTTCATAGTATTGAGCCACCTAAAGTAACTTTTTTTTGTGCTGTTTTCAGATAGCACACAAACAATACAATGAGGCTCATTGTTTGGCAATAGCATATTGGAAACCTTCATCTGTCCTAGCTATTTATGGAAATTTAACAGCAATTTCTCATCACTGCCAGTAACATTTACATTGAGGTTTAGCCTCACAGTTTGTTTTATACATTACGAGAACCATACTGCAAGGAGGAAAAATAGCAAATTATACAAAAAGTTTAGATGTCTGATGCACAAAAGAAAAGGGATGATAACTAGAACAAAGAGAAACTAGTGAAATGCAACATACATAGATTACCTGTATGTTAGATTGTAGAAAGAGTACATGCAAAGAAAATCATGTAAACATTCTTATGAGACACAAAGGGGCCTATTATAGTGCATTTCTAAGCACATGGGCAAGCATTAAACAGTGCAAATTACTGTGCATTGGACACAATGACTGGAACACCTCCTAGCTCCCCCTCCCATCCCTATTCCTGCTTGATTGACAGCTGGCAGCCAAGCCCTGTCAATCAAGCAGGGACAGGGATAGGAGGGGGAGCAAAGAAGGCCAGGTATGATGGTTGCAAATCTTGGCAAAGTAAGAAGTAGAAACGAATACTAGCCCAGAGAAACCAATGAGGGATGATGATGTAATCGTACGCCAGCCTTAGATAAAAGCCCCCCCCCCTTTTTTTCCGGCCAGATTTACTAACAGGGGCATGAGTCTTAAGTAAAGTGCTACTTACCATACTCCTGCTCCTGTCAGTCCAGGACATTTCTAAAACCATACACCATACAGATGTAAAAATTCATATAGTTAAATGGAGCCAAAGTATACAACAAGGTCACAGTGACTACTGCTTTACAACATAAAAGAATAAATCACCATAAAATCAGTGTGCCATGATGTAAGGTGGAAAGAAAGCCCTGAGGAAAAATAAGTTGTGCTGTCCTAAACCTATACAAGTCTACGTATCATAACTAACGGCCAATTCAGGGGGTCATTTTTTTTATCTGAATTGTACAAAATTTAACGTTTTTAATGGATATGTATATATTTTTTTTATTTATAACCCTCTCCTTAGAGAAATAAAGTTGCGTGAGCTGAGTTTGCAAGTTTATGAAGTCAGCAGAAATAGCTATTAGTCATATGAGCATTTGACTGACTATTGCTTCATGCGTGTGACAGGTTTTGCTTGTAAGATAGATTTTGTAATAAAAAAAATAAAATAAAATATATATATATATATATTATTTTTTTTTTATTTATTTTTTTTATTTTATTTTTTTTTACAAGGAAAACCTTGTTTGTATATACTGAAGTGCTTACTATTGCTCCTGCCATCACCTCCTTATCAGGTGTTTCTCTCAATAACATGTACACATCAGAAATCCCATTATCCTGTATTTGTGTTTGTTGTGACAAATCCGAAAATCCGGTAACCAAACAAGGGAAAGAAAGGGACTGCACAGCTGTAATTCACTGGATACTTGTACCTGAAGGAAACAGGTATCACTGTGTCACTGAACACACAGCCAGTCCACAGAAGGCTAATGCTCATTAAATAAAGCTTATGTACATGTGATTGGAATGGGTCAGCTCATACAATTCAGTATTATGAGTGGTGGAAAAACTATGTGTTATTCTTAGAAGAAGGAAAAGATTTGGCCAAGACCATTGGGGTCTCTAGTACTAAACAGGAGTTTCCCAAAGGTTTCTGAATGTAAAGGGATTCCCCTTACTATGGCAAACCCTGTAAATGTTATTTTAAGCCATAGGATCGGAAAGCCATCAAGTCACCATTGTGCAACTGGAGGAAATTTACATAATATTTTTTATGCTGGATTATTAAAAGATACTATTTGAGCCAGAAATAGCTGAGGCTGATTAAAAGATCTGGTACACGTTAATTAGGCTGGGTTCACACTACGTATATTTCAGTCAGTATTGTGGTCCTCATATTGCAACCAAAACCAGAAGGGGATTGAAAACACAGAAAGGCTCTGTTCACACAATGTTGAAATTGAGTGGGATAGGGTTTAAGGAGGAATAAGATCTAAAATGTAACTTTTAATAATCTCAATATAAAATAGATGACCAATAATGAAAACCAGACACTTACAAAAGTAAACAATACTAGGAAAATGTTTATCTTACCGCTCAACGGTGACTGCTGAGTCGGAATGACCTGAAGTGGCCGTGGACCATTCAAATCGCCGTAGCTTTCCTTGATCCTGAATGGATTCCACGTGGGCGACTGAGATCTCCCGGTAAACGTAGACAGGAGAAAACACAATAGGGTGCATACAAAATGGGAGATAGGGCAGCCGGTATTTAAATGCCACTTAGCAAAAGAGAAGAAGGGTAAAAAGGCAGAATTATTAGGATGTAGTAGGACAGTGTCAGGGACCGGCTGCCCTATCTCCCATTTTGTATGCACCCTATTGTGTTTTCTCCTGTCTACATTTAACGGGAGATCTCAGTCGCCCACGTGGAATCCATTCAGGATCAAGGACAGCTACGGCGATTTGAATGGTTCACGGCCACTTCAGGTCATTCCGACTCAGCAGTCACCGTTGAGCGGTAAGATAAACATTTTCCTAGTATTGTTTACTTTTGTAAGTGTCTGGTTTTCATTATTGGTCATCTATTTTATATTGAGATTATTAAAAGTTACATTTTAGATCTTATTCCTCTTTATACCCCATCTCGGTGAATTTTGTCATTATTTTGTTAGTGGTTATTGTGGCACAGTTTTTTGGATTTTTTGAAATTGAGTGGATGGCCGCCATTTAATGGCAAATATTTGCTTTTATTTTAAAACAACGGCTGTTATATTGAAATAATGGCAGTTATTTACTGTTATATGGTGGTCATCCACTCAATTTCACCATTGTGTGAACAGATCCTTTCTGTGTTTTTAATCCACTCCTGGTTTTGGTTGCAATATGAGGACCACAATACTGACTGAAATATACGTAGTGTGAACCCAGCCTTAAGGGGTATTTGGAGAAAATTTTTTTTTTTTTTTAAATAAACTGATGCCAGAATGTCGGCCATATTATGGACAGAATCACCACAGAGCAGGGCAGCACAGCCTGGAGGAGGGGAGTCTGAGTTTAGCTCTATGAGGTACACAGGGAGCTGCCGTCAGTATATACAGTGAGTACACTCAAAGCCGCCAACAGGGCATTACTGGCAGTACAGGTGTATGGGGCCCGGCCAGAGGGAGAGCTCCCACAGATGCAAGGGGCCCCTTCTACTTAACTAAAATCATTAGGCCCTCCTCCCCCCTGCACTGTCTGTGGACGGGGCTGCAGAATCCCCCCTCCCTCCACAATGGACCGGCCCCCTCCTCAGCAGCTCCCAGGCTTGTGTGGAGCTGGTGACTTCCGGCCGGTGTGCTCTCCCAGGAGACAGGAAGATGCAGCGGGCCCCCTCTCCTCTCTTCCCCTCCCTCCCAGCTGTGACGTCTGTTCCCTCCAGTATACAGCTCTGCAGTCGGGGCAAAGGAGGAGGGGCTGCAGGCTGCTGACTGGGAGCAGAGACTTCACTCACTGGGGGCCTCAAGGATAAAAAGTAAGTGTGTGTGAGTGTGTGTGTGTGGAATAGAGTGTGTGTGTTTGAGCCTCTGATCATATATCTGTGCAATCTGCATGTGTGTGATGTATATATGTCATCTGCATGTGTTTGTATCTGGGTAATCTGCATGTGTGTGTCTGCATCTATGCTATGTGTCTGTGTATATAGGTATATATGGAATCTGCATGTGTGTGTCTGCATCTATGCTATGTGTCTGTGTATATAGGTATATATGGAATCTGCATGTGTGTGTCTGCATCTATGCTATGTGTCTGTGTATATAGGTATATATGGAATCTGCATGTGTTTGTATCTGTGTAATTTCTCTATGTTGGTATATTTGTGTATCTTGTAATGTGCGTGTGTGTATACATGTATTGTGGATCTATATGTATCTGTGTGATGTGTGTGCATACATGTGTGTATCTGCCTATTTGTACAGTATGGGTTTGTGCATCTATTGTCTATATATATTAAAGGAGAAGTCAGGCAAAACATTATTGTGATTATGATGTGTCAGGCTTATTTGTGGGAAAAAAAACATGACATTTTTCAGCCATTCTTTTATAAAACAATAGTTATTTTTAAGGCTGAAAACATGGCCTAACTGACTCGTAATTTAACACATATTATGGGCTTTAAATAGCCAAACGTATGTCCTGATTTTTTGGATTAATGTCTTTGGTAAGGTGGGGGCCCAGACAAGTTGGCAGTATGGGGCCCTGGAATTCCTGATGGCGGCCCTGAGTACACTTACTAATATTATACACTGAACAATTTTTACTATAAAGTGGCCAACCCCTTTATTAATGGTCTGGTACCAACTACACTCAATTTTCTTCAACCTTGGTACAGTTCAGCAGCAAACCATAGACCATAATGTTCGGTACGTCCAATAATGACAACTGAAGGTCCTCTCTTTGTCCCTCATGTACCTGATCCTTCTGTTCTTTAGTTGCTATGGTCAGTGGTCACATACAATGACAACTGATGCTCCCCCATCTCCTACCCTGCTGTGCTGTTCAGTTTAAACTAAGAACCAGTCTTTGCTTTTCTATATACAGAATAAGAGGCCATCATTTATGTATCACTTTGAAAACATCAGGCCTGGGGACAGAAAACGTATATAGAACAACATAAACAGACCGGACTCTTGTCAGACCTCAGCACTTTTGCATGGTAAATGTTGTGGTAGAAGCCCTCACTCTTGAATATTCCTATGCCTCCTTTTCATTCCCTGCTTTGTCGTCATTCATTACTTCCCTGCCCATTGTGTGAACACGACCCCCTGCGGGCTGCCGCCTTTATTTTCCGTTTACAATCCCTCTGGAAAACATTAAAGATTCATTACATTAAGACCTTAAACAAAAGCCACCTTCTGTCTCTTATTTGTCCACATGGGCTACGTCGCTACTTGTTATGTTCTGCCAGGAGTCACCCATAGGCTGATTACAGAACAATTTACTCTCTAATTTCACTGATGAATGATCTGAACAATCCTCTATGAGGGTAGTTTGGTTTTTGCCTCTATGTAACTACTGTAGAGATGGTCTAACCAGTTACCAGCTTCTCCTTAAGGCCCTATTACACGAAACGATTAAAGGCCGTATACGTCTGATATCGGCCGTTACGGCCGATAATCGTCTTGTGTAATAGAAGGCAACGATCAGCCAACATGAACGATGTCGGCTGATTGTTGCAGTCGTTTGTCTTTCAATATGTCGCTCCGTGGAATAGTGGCGGCAGCAGACTGCTTCTATCTGCTATAGGCTGCCCGGATGCGATCACCCGGGTAGCCCCCCTCCTCCCCGCAGCTCCCCGTGGCCTCCTCTGCACTCACCTGCTCGCTGCTGATGCTTGTATTAGCGTCGGCAGCAAGCGAATAACAAGGAGCAAACAAGCGCCGTTGCCCCGTGTAATAGGGGCTTTAGGGTGCCCTGCTGTTTCTGACTTTTGGGCACTCAACCTGCTCTTGCCATAAATGCTAAAATATCTGCTGATCACAAGATTTAGGGGGCTAAATCACTGGTATTAGCATGAACACTGATGTCAATTATTAAAGGGGTATTACAGGAAAATTGCTGGGGGGTCCGACCCCGGAACACCCTAGGCGATCTCCATATTGGACCCACTGGCTCTGTTAAGAATAGATCCCCGGGTCGGCACACGACCCGCAGCTCTATTCTTTACTCTGGCGGGACGGAAAGAGCCGAGTACGAATACCGGCATACTTGTCTCTTCCTGTCGCTACATAGGAATGAATTGAGCCGCGGGTCGCAAGCCGGCCAGGGGCTCTATTCATAAAAAAAACCAGGGTCCGATACAGAGATCGTCGGGGGTTCCGGGGTTGGACCCCACACGATCTTCTTCTTTTCCTCTAGAAAAGTAAATTTTTCCTGCAATACCCCTTTAATGCCAGGTGTCACCTGATGTGTATGGAGCAGACTCAGACTTCCAGTAGAGATGAGCACAACGTGAACATGCTCGAATCTGTTCATTTGGCTTTTGAATACCAGTGGCTGAAGAATTTGGATGCAGCCCTAGCAAGTCCTCGAAAACATGGATACAGCCGTTGGCTGTATCCATACCCTCCCTAGAGCTGCATCCAACTTCTTTAGCCACCGGTATTCAAATGCTGAACGGTTATCTCTAATTTCCACCAGACTGCAACGTATATACTTTGGGCAGTCATGAAGGGGTTAAAAATACAGCTGTATGTGTCGTGAAAAACACACTGCAGTAAGTTATTTGGAACCCGAAGGAATATAAAGTTAGAGTCATTACGATTTAGGACTGAAACACTCTAGCCATGAAGGGGTTACACAGATGTGTACAGAGCTTTTTGCAAAACTTTCCGGGTTTTTAGATCAGTTCTCCACAAAAAAAAAAAAAAAAAACATTGATACATAGGTCACATTATTGCTGAGCTGGCACCAAATGAACTTATTGACCACAACATGGCCGCTTTTGATGGATAAAATCAATGGGTGCGTTTCGGAGATACATGAAAGATTCACAACATCTTTAAAATACAATATATCTCCCATCCACCATCTGTTGCCGGGTATATTCACTGCACCTGGGTTATTTTGCAGGTATATAGACAGGTGTGGACAAAGCGTGCATTGTACTATGTGGGGGCTGGGATACCATAGCTGCATCAGATGCTTTAGCAATAAAGATGACAAATTTTAACAACTCGGATGAACAATCCAGGAGGGTAATCCAGGACCAACATAGTGGTGAAAAGCATGTACAGGGCATGTCCATGTGAATATGACCTTACTCATCACTTAAAGGGGTTGTCCGGCGATAAAAAATTATTCACAGAATAACACACATTACAAAGTTATACAACTTTGTAATGTATGTTATGTCTGTGAATGGCCCCCTTCCCCGTGTTTCCCCCCACCCACGCTAGACCGGGAAGTGTGGTGCATTATACTCACCGCATCTCGTGTCGTCCACGGTCTCCGATCGTCAGCAGTGACGTCTTCTTCGGAGGCCGGCGGATCTTCCCGAGTGCCGGCCACCCTCTGCAGCGTCATCCGAAGCTCAGCCGCGATTGGCTGAGCATAACTGTGCTCAGCCAATCGCGGCTGAGCGGCTGATGACGCGGCCACGTCATCAGCTGCTCAGCCGCGATTGGCTGAGCACAGTTAGGCTCAGCCAATCGCGGCTGAGCTTCGGATGACGCTGCAGAGGGGGCGGCCGGCACTCGGGAAGATCCGCCAGCCTCCCGAAGAAGACGTCATTGCTGAGGATCGGAGACCGTGGTCGGCACGTGACAGGTAATGTATAGCGCACCACACTTCCGGGTACACGGGTGGGGGTGGTGGGACACGGGGAAGGGGGCCATTCACAGACATAACATACATTACAAAGTTGTATAACTTTGTAATGTGTGTTATTCTGTGAATAATTTTTTATCGCCGGACAACCCCTTTAAGGCAGGTGATGTAATGGAGTGTGGGGTCTACAGTATATCTAAACATTTGGTGGTGAAAAAAGGATGGAATTTTGGATTCCGTCATTTTAAGGTAAAGATTCAGGCACATTTTGAAAATTACGGCCTAAATTTTTTTAAAAACAATATGGCTGTACTTTTGCCTCAAAACGACGGGTATTCAAAAATACAGTCAAAAACAAACATTGCGTAAACATTGCCTAAGGCTGGCTTGAATTATAAGGCTATGTTCACACAATGGCCTTATTTTCACCTAAAAAAAAACATTGGGGGAGACTTATTAAACATTTGGCAAGGGAACGGTGGAGCACTTGCCCATAGCAACCAATCAGATTTCAGCTTTCATTTTACAGAGGCCTTTTAAAAAAAAAAAAAAGTGATTTGATTGGTTGCTATGGGCAACGTCTTCACTGTTCCTTGGCCCAATGTTTGATAAATCTGCCCCATTGTGTAAACATAGCCTAAAAAGGGGAAACCAATAAAGCTGTATTCACACAATGTTTGTTTTGCGGCATACAGGTAAACAAAGCTCAGCAACCAATTGCTGTCACTTAATCCACTGTATATTGATCCATCTAATAAGGCTCTAACGACAGATTTTTAAAGGGGTACTCTGGTGTCAGAAAGTTATATGGATTTTTTAATTACTTCTATTTAAATATCTCAAGTCTTTCAGAACTTATCAGCTGCTGTATGTCCTGCAGGAAGAGGTGTATTCCTAGTCTGACACAGTGCTCTCTGCTGCCACCTCTGTTCACGTCAGAAACTATCCAGGTTTTCTGTGGGTATTTGCTACTGCTCTGGACAGTTCCTGTCATGGACAAAGGTGGCAGCAGAGAGCAACATGTCAGACTGGAAAGAATACAACACTTCCTGCAGGACATGCAGCAGCTGATAAGTACTGTAAGCAATTTACAAATCTGTATACAGTTCTCACACTAGTTGATTTGAATTTTTTTTAGTAGAGTATCTCTTTAGTTTTGAAATCTGGCAGCAATCCACAACATAAACTAAGAGCATGCGCTTGGATTTCGGCTAAGGATCTGGATGTAGATTTGAACATGTATTAACTTCTAGAAACTTTTTTTTAAATCCACATCTGAAAAATCTGTGCCATATAAACTCTCACGTGGACTCCTATTAAAACAATTAGAAGTGTTTTTAACAAGTAAACTTTACCATATGAACATACTTTTTGCAGCAGTGAGTCACTTTTTTTTTACATCTATGTGTGTGGTAGAACAGTTTCATACCAAAGAGACAGATCATTCCACCAAGTGTACTGCAAAATGCATGTTGTGCCCATCTATGTACTATATGTGTTAGGGTGCAAGTTAGAATATGTTCCCACTACGTACCGATAGGCGCTTACAATAGCCGTTGTTGTAAAACAACGGCCAGAATTAATGATCATCTGTACGTAGTGAGAACATAGCCGTATAATATCTACTATACTACATGCACTTCAATGATCATCATCTGAAATAAATAAAAAAAAAAATTGTATTTGTCTTCCCCCCTCCATATTGGTTGGCAAATCTGCATATCATCCCCGATGATCTGTTCCTTTAACCTAAATAGAATCCTTTTCTTTTTCTAACATTTCCTACCTAAATGCAATCATCCAGATCTGCACATGAAAACAAACTGTCTGATCCTTTTATATCTTTATACTTTGCATTGTACATTAGTAAATAAGCTGTATGGTGTACTGTTCCAAATAGCATATTTTCTATAGCAACATAATGTTCTGATTAATAGGGTGCACAGTCTGTGCTGGCTCTGGAATGGTGTACTGATGAAATGGACTTGGTTTGCCGGATGAGAATTCCATTGTGGTCAGCTAGCGCCCTCTGCCTGTGCATTACCTACAATGCAAGTATTAGCAGAGAAAGTTTTTATTTTTTTTAATGAGAGCAAACAGAAGAGAACAATGGTATATATTTATCTCTAGTTATTCAGACCTGTTATCATAGTTTCTAATTTTATAGACTTCATCAAAATAAGGGTCTATTCAAGTGGCGAGCTTTCTAAGATAACTCTGATATTCCTACCTCTCCTTCTCTCCACTCTTCTTCCTCTTATCTTTTATTCCATGTCCCCTTGCTCCTCTCCAAGAAAATTCCCCAGATCTGCAAGTGCATGATGATGTATGGCCTAACTAATGGGCAAGTTTCTCTCAGTCAGGGCATTATAGTTGGTATCACTGTTTCCAGCTATACTGCGACCATGTAGCTGGTAAGGTATAACGTTACATTTGGCAATGGTGTTGATAAGACGCTAAAGTATATATGTTAAACCAGGGTTATGAAGTTATAGCCACGGCTGGTTAACAGACATTGATTTGACTGTGCAAATTGATTAAATGCTTTGGGTATGTTCACACTACGGAATAGGTGAGAAATTTCAAGCGGAATCCCCACCGCAGACTCAGCTTGAAATTATGCATATCCCATTGATTCAATGGAATTTCAATGGAAGTGCAATTATTTATTCTAATTATTTAACTGTGTATTATGTACCTCTGTACTGTATGCATAGAAAAAAAGCGCTGCAGAATCTGTTTTAGTAATTTTAGTGTTTAAAACTTTGACTTTGAATGTTTTCCAGGTATAGGATGCACTGATGAATTTTCTCTACCTGTTTGACATGGGCACAGCCTAGGATATTTGTTGATTGGGTTGTAAAGTAATAATAAAAGTTGTTTAGTCTCTTTATATTAAAGCAGAACCCTTTTGTTTGCATTCTAGAGCCTTATATCTGCTTTATGTTCTATTGTTCTTCAAAATCCCTTTATAACATGATTAAGGGGATTGTGCACAATGAGAAAACATGGCTGCTTATGTCCAAAAGCAATGATACGCCTGTCTACAGGTTGTATGTAGCATTACAGCTCTGGCCCATTACAGGTTGTATGTAGCACTGCAGCTCTGGCCCGTTACAGGTTGTATGTAGCATTACAGCTCTGGCCCATTACAGGTTGTATGTAGCATTACAGCTCTGGCCCATTACAGGTTGTATGTAGCACTGCAGCTCTGGCCCGTTACAGGTTGTATGTAGCATTACAGCTCTGGCCCATTACAGGTTGTATGTAGCATTACAGCTCTGGCCCATTACAGGTTGTATGTAGCACTGCAGCTCTGGCCCATTACAGGTTGTATGTAGCACTGGAGCTCTGGCCTATTACAGGTTGTATGTAGCACTGCAGCTCTGGCCCATTACAGGTTGTATGTAGCATTACAGCTCTGGCCCATTACAGGTTGTATGTAGCATTACAGCCCTTGCCTGTTACAGGTTGTAGGTAGCATTGCAGGTCTGGCCCATTACAGGTTGTATGTAGCATTGCAGGTCTGGCCCATTACAGGTTGTATGTAGCATTGCAGGTCTGGCCCATTACAGGTTGTATGTAGCATTGCAGGTCTGGCCCATTACAGGTTGTATGTAGCATTGCAGGTCTGGCCCATTACAGGTTGTATGTAGCATTGCAGGTCTGGCCCATTACAGGTTAGACGTAGCATTGCAGCTTAAAGATGTACTTTCACCAGTTATCTCCTGTCCACAGGACAAGGGTATTTACATAATTATATTACTAGTTAATATAAAAATAATAAAATGAGTCATACCTATGATCAAACACGAGTAATAAATTAGGTCTCAGCCATTTCAGTTTAGGGACAGGCCCGCATCTGCCATGAGGCGAAGTGAAGTCTTCGGCAGCTCATAGGACCCTGCAGGGGGCGGCACTGGCCACCCCTGCAATGTGAGCTTTCATGCATATATTATATGCATGACCGCTCACTGACTACAGGAGCAGAGATCAACCATAGACTGATGTCTCTGCTTCTGTATGCCTATTCCGGGCGTGCTACGCTAATAGCGTACTGCCCACGGAATATACGCGCAGAAGCAGGGACTCCAGTGTGATGCCGGACTCCCTACTTCTGCACTATAGGAGCGCCCCCTGCTGTCAGCTGTGTCCTTATTAGGAGGCACACACAGCTGACAGGAGGCTCAGAGCAGGGAACTATCAGTTCTCTGCTCTGTGCCATTCACTTCTAGATCGCAGGCTGCGATCTAGAAGTTTTCTGGAGCAGCCAGTGATGTCTTCCTGGTCAGGCTGCTCCATGAGATCTGTGATCAGCCTGACCAGGAAGAAACCAGGAGGCCACAGCAGCAGTGTGGGTTGTGACTATGAGCCTGGGAACGATTGGTAGGGTGAGTAGCTGGCCTGTTTGTTTGTTTTTTTTACCTTGCTGAAGATGGGGGGAACACGGGGGGGGGGGGGATTATATAGAGACGGGGAGACACAAGGGGGGATTATATGGAGATGGGGGGACACAGGGGGGATTATAAGGAGATGGAGAGACAGGGTGGGATTATAAAGAGATGGGGGACATTAGGTGATTATAAGGCGATGGGGAGACACGGGGGATTATAAGGAGATGGGGAGACACAGGAGGGAATATGAGGAGATGGGGGACACGGAGGGATTATGAGACGGGGAGACACGGGGGATTATGAGAAGATGGGAGACACTTATTTCACGCTATTTCAGTTTTCGCCTCAGGCAGCAGAAAAGCTAGAATCGGCCCTGTCTAGGGAGAGGCTGACTGCAGTGTCCTTCAATGTCATTATGGGACAAGTCTGCCATATGCAATAAAATGTCTCACCTTACAGCAAAGCAAGATCTCAGGCAGAGTGGAAACACCAGCAACACAAATTACTGTATACATTGTATTATCAGAACACCTAGCTTCAAGCCTGACTCACTCTTCATTGACGTAGGTGTCCAGAGTAAGGGTATGTGCACACTACAGACAGAGCGGAGAATTTTAAGCAGATTCTGCCACCCATCCCGTAGGCTCAATTCAATGCGCAGACAGATTCCGCCATTCGCCCACAGAATTGACAAACCTTCAGTGGCTGGAGAACATAGATGCAGCCCAAGGACGGTCTGGAAAACACGGATACATCTTTTTCCAGCCACTGGGATTCAAATACCAAGCATTTGTAACTCCAAACTTACTGTAAGTTTGCTCATCTCTAAGAGTGAGTAAACATCCACAGTGCTGGGTGCTAAAGTTTTCATTTCCTTGGGTTGCAGCATCTTCCTTCTGGGGCGTCCTTACAAGAACACCATTCATTCAAGGTTGTGGGAAGAACAGACCTAACGATAATAAGGCTTTGCATGCCTATCTACATTTCCCCCATTCACCAATATGTAACAGATTAAGGCTATGTTCACACATCGTATTTTAGCCAGTATTTGTAGCCAAAATCAGGAGTGGAACTGACGGGGCAAAATTATAATGGAAAGATTTGCAGTTTCTGTGATTTCAATCTAGTCCTGCTTTTGGTCGAAAAAAAGACTGACGGAAATACTGTGTGTGAACATAGCCTTAAGGGTACCTGTCACTATTAATTAGAATAGGGCTTGTGCACAGAACTTTTTGGGTGTGGGAGTTTCTAGAAACCCAATCTTCCTGAGAGAAGCATAATGACTGGTATGTGTGCACGAGGCCTAAGGCTAGCATAAACTAGAAGATAAACAGAATGATGTATCACTTATATTGTTCTATGCTGCTGGTTCATTGATATCCACCTAAACAACATGGGCAAGGTGAACACTACACACTAGTCCTCTCCATTACATGCATGTGTTCATTAGTCCTTGATATTAATGAGCACCAGCTCCCTCTGCCCACAGGTCACTGATTGGAGGTTGTTTATCTATAGTGTGTGTGTGTGTGTGTGTGTGTATCACTGTGTATTTTATATTATATATATGTATATGTGTGTGTGTATATGTATGTATGTGTGTATATATATTTATATATAACAAATACTATGTACAGGCAGACAGCCATTAATCATCAGCCATTTTCCTACATATTAGGAGAGGGGCTGGACAGAATAATGTAGGTAATACACTGTTCTGCATTTCTGTCACTAGTTTATGCTGCCCCCATTATAAGGCTACATAAACCTAGTGACAGATTCCCTTTAATCTACAAACATATGTAATATCCACAAATCCTTCTATAGGATTATCAGCCTTGGGTTGTGGTTCTTGTACAGAAGGATATTCAGAGACATGCCCCCTATATATCTAAAGAAGTTTATACCGTCACAGAACACACACAAATAACATGAATAAAACAAATTTTTAATGTACAGCAGAAATTGGACAGCTTTTTATATTAACAAAAGATTTTCTATCATACAATGTATTTACATTTGCATACTGAGGAGGTAAAGTGTCTAAGTGGTTCTTTTACAGTCCTTTCCAATACAATGAAAACCTGGATGAAAAGACAAAGTACCAAATTCATCTCTTCTAGAGCCAAACCTGCAGAGCCAGTGTGGCAGAATGTTCTGCATCTGAATACAATTTATCACACTGTTCTCTGGCTCTGGAAGGATAGCTTTAAATACCAATACCGTGCCACTGAGTTTTATGATTGATGTCGGCTACTCAGATCACAAGGGAACAGCTTAGGGGAAAACAGGCTTAAAACCTTCAAAACTTAAGAAAAAAAAACCAACAACTAAAAAAAGGCCATTTAGATTACTTTATAACACACCTAAACATATGGCTACCACAACCACATGAAAAGGTGTGCAGGGTTTAGGATGAAAGCTTTATATTTGGTGCATATACATTCAGAGTGACAAGCCTCAAATACA
The DNA here is from genome assembly GCF_027789765.1 of Dendropsophus ebraccatus. Taxonomy (NCBI): domain Eukaryota; kingdom Metazoa; phylum Chordata; class Amphibia; order Anura; family Hylidae; genus Dendropsophus; species Dendropsophus ebraccatus. The sequence goes on from NC_091458.1 coordinate 50,011,738, forward strand.
GGCTGTAGATCAAGAAAGTGCACCCTATAGTTCCTCCACTGAGATTTATAGCTATAAAAAAAAAATTATGGAAGACTTCCAAAGTCACAAAATAAATAAAAAATAAAATTGGGTAAAATTGAAAGTTTTGAAGATTAAATCTGTAAAATATATTATACATACACACATCGATCCCCACAAGGTGGTTCCCTTTGTGTCCAAGTAGAAACACAAGTCCATTTATTCTTTGTACTCCCATTTTACTACAGATGCAGAATCTTTTCCCAGTCTACTAAATAAGGTGTTTCTTTTAATGCTCTGAAAAGTACGATGGCATAAATCACCACAACTTTTGCCGATGGCTGATGGTGCTGAGCCATAATACCAGAGGCAGCCAATAAACAGTAGTGGTGCTGTTATAATAAAAAACAAAAGGCAATACCGACCTCACCGATTCCCCCCTGCTGCTATAAATGGTTCCTGCTGATTTCCATTTCCTGGTCCCCATCTTGACACATAGGATCCCTACCCAGCAAATCACTGGCTGCAGCAATGACTTTTCCTCAGTTAGTGATTGGGTGATCAAGCATTTTATTCTATTAAAAGGGGTTATCCAGAATCAGAAAAAGAATGGATACTTTCTCACAAAAACAGCACCACCCCTGTCCTCCGATTAAGTGTGGTATTACAATTTAGCTCTATTCACATCAATGGACCAGAGCTGCAAAAACCACACCCAAACTGAGTACAGGAGTGGATGTTTCTGGAAGAAAGCGGCCATGCTTTTCTAAGCCTGGATAAGATAAAAAGGAAAAGATTCCACACCTGTTGCATCTGGACCACATGATCAAACATAAAATTCAGGGTAGACTCAACTGCTTTTAGCAAAAGGGAAAACCAGCGCCCCCTTTTGTAGCAATAAGTCCAAGCAGGCAACGCAAGTCAAGGGAAGTTTTGCTGTCCCCACTGAGTATGTACCTATATCTTCTGATTACTGTAAAACATTTGGACATCCTGAGAAATGATTAGAAATCATGCTACAATTCAACTTAAAAAAGGTGTAATTCTACCACCACTAAAATTATGTGCTTATGGCCTAAAACTACCAGTCAGCTGAAAGCTGGAAAATAGTCACCATATGTACAATAAAAAATAAAACCAATAAAAATAGAGAAGGGCCATTAATCCACCGGTATGATGCTTTAGCAAATCAAAAACATCCATAAAAAACACAAAACACACAACAGTCTGAGATGAATTATTCCATGTTGAGAAAAAAAAAAAAAAAAAAAAAAAAAAAAAGTTACCTCCCGATAAGTAGTGGTTACACAAGTTAATGCATTCTGTGACCAAATGAAAGCCCGTATGCATATGAGATGATGTCAAACAGATGAACAAGGCACATATCCATGGGACAAACATAAAACAAAAATAAAAAAGGTTAAATACCCGGAATAGTGCCCAGGAAGATAAGTGCCTTTTACTTATCATTGTGAGGGGTTTGCCAACAAATTTGAAGCATATACCCTCAAACATGGTGGGATGATTACACTGCGCGGGATGACTGACGATCTATAGCAGGGATGAAGAACCTCTGCCCCCCAGCTGTTACAGAACTACAATTCCCATCATGCCTGGCCGGTCAAAGCTTTGGCTGTTCAGGCATGATGGGAATTGTAATTCTGCAAGAGCTGGAGGGAAGAAGGTCCCCACCCCTGCTCAATAGGCACTGAATGAAGTTGACCAAGCAATGGAAGAAGTTCATAATTGTGGCCATCGCCCACCACTAGCCTTTTAAAAATTTTAAATAGAATCCACTGAGTTTATACAAAATAAATATATTTAAAAGGAATCTGTATAGACACTGTATATTTGCAATGGGGGTACCTAAACTCTTGCTAACAAGGAGGGTTGGCACAGAAAGTTGGCCCAGATAAGGCAAACATAAGCAGTCATATGTGTACCTCTTAGGCAGGGATGTCAAATTCACGGACCTGCAGCTGTTGCAAAACTACAATTCCCATCATGCCTAGACAGCCAAAACTTTAACTCAACAAGCCCGATGGAAATTGTAGTTCTGCAACAGCTGGATGGCCAGCATGGCCACAAGTTTGCCACCTGTGCTCTAAGGCCTCCAGTCCAGGAAGAATCAGATGCAGGATTTATTTACTGGAGAACATTTAGTCACCTATTTCTGCCTGTACAGAAAATCAATATCTCTTAAGTATAGACATGCCGACAAATGCCAAGCTGATGCCGTGACTGCATGACCTGGCACAATTCTTCTGTCAGTTTGCATGTGTATTGCTACGCTGCATTAACTTTGGTTGGCATTTACAGGACTCTTTTGCAGAGAGACGTACTTTATCCTGTCATATGACTCCTATAGAATATCTTCAAGAAAACGTATTGATTGCAAATCAATAGGGCATAAAAATGCATATTAAAATGAAATGCAAGAGCCCGGTGCAACTACTCAGTTACTACCTTTAAATCTACATCCGTGCTATGATATCAGGTAGGATCGGTTTGGTTTGCAATATATCTGTACACATCCTAATTATTTCAGTTACATGTGCCAAAAAAGAAGCTATTGGGATTTTATACGTCTACAGCACGGCACAACGTGTAACTCTAACCATTCATACCCCGTATTTTACCAGATTAGACTTCGGAAGATGATATGTTGCATATACGTGTGTGAATGTCTTACCCAAAAGATTGCACAGCGGACTTCCAATGACTAATGCTTTATACAAATACAACAGCCCAAGTGACAGAGCAACACCCCATCCCCAGAACACTAATGCTTACATACACCTCATTAATGCACAAGCCAGCTTCACATTAGTATGGTAGTGAGCTGTATGAGACTGAGAAGCACCTCGGACAAGAAAAAACTGGGAGTTTATTAACAGTTCTGCACAGAAAGCAGAAAAAATATATAATATATATATTTATAGAACTTTGGACACGTCACTAAAACCCCTGAAGGATACACACAGGAAAATGGTGTACACCTGAAGAAACAGACAATGATGACATGGCATTATAAAAATGTGACATGTAACCATGAGGACCAATCCAGCGTCTAGAAGAAAATTCCATGTACAAGTACAAATAGTTCCAGTGTAAATATAGCTTGGCGCATTTGGTTTTTTGTTTTTTTTGTTGTTGTGATCTCTATACAAACAATAGACTGAGAGGTAATATTTATACATATGCATGTGTGTATATATTTATATATAGAGATACTTCAGAATTTTTTTGTTGTTTCTCTTTTTTACAAAGAATTAAAATACTTAATAAAAAAAGTTAAAATCCCTACTCTCCCCTCCCAGAAAAAAATCTGAAAACAATAGTTATAAAGGAAAAAACAAAACAAAAAAACAAACACTCCAGTTAAAAGTTATGGCTTCAGAGTTATTGTACTGTAGATGCTGAACCGAAAAAATTCTCCCATTCAACTAAGAACCTGTATTAAAATGTGATGTGTCAATCAATTACAAACCCGCTTCCAACCTGCTGCTGCTGGAGCCTGGCGGCCATGGGCAGCCAGAACAGTCTCTCTTAAGTTGCTGATCAGCAGCAAAAAGACCAAAGCTTTTCTTTCCACGTCAGTTCCCCCCCAGAAGGCAGGCTGGAAAGGATCAACATCTTCCCATGCCGGTCAATTTTATGAGCACAAACATCTAAAATCCCTGCTGTTGGCAAATGCTTGACACCTGAGATTCATTTACAAATGACGATGGATTTTTGCAGGTTGTCCTCCTCGCTTCACATCCGCTCGGAGAGCACAAGCTGAGGGTTCTTTTTTTTATTGTAATATTTCTATTGCCAATAGATTTCACCAGCATGAATCTCCTCTTCCTAGAAAGCGGATGTTAGTGTTATGTTCAAACAAGCTGAGAGTTTGGGTTTTGCTTTTGCATAAAAACAAAATTAAATAAAAATTAAGGTGACAAGTGGCCCTGTATGCAAACTTTACATGAAGTGTCACTCAAAGTGATCTACATATCGACACCTCAAAAAAGTGGAGCTTTACATTGGCGCATGCAGACAAGCTCACATGTACACGTGTGCACCTACAAAACACAGGTCAAAAATTTGCTACACACACACCCCTGCACATGCATGGACGCGGGTCTACGTGGACAGTGTAGTGTTTGCGTTCAAGCTCCAATGTCATTGTACAAAGCCTGAACACAATCCTTTCAGACATGAGTCTTCTTGTTCGCTTTAAGGGTAAATCCAAGCGGGACCTCAGCTTGCTCACTAGGACCTGAACCAGTAGATGAGCATGAGCGGGTGTACTGGGCGATACCCTGAACCACTTTAAGCAAGTCACGTGAAGTGGATTTTACCCTACATAGATAGAAAGGGGTCGCCACCATGGAATTTCATTTGAAAAAAAAAAAAAAAAAAAAAAAAAAAAAGGTCAGGCAATGCGGTAATCACCTGAATCTGTTTCCAGATCTTCATGCTAAGAGAAAGACGGAAAAAAAAAGGTAACAGAAAAAAAAGGTTTCTGTTTCAGACCCAAACATAGAATTAATTTAAGTGTGCTGTTCTCTTCCGTTATGGCCTAAAGGCCCCATTGTTCGACTGGCAGTTGTCTGGGAAGAAACGTTGAGGTAGGCCTCATACTTATGTACTACATCATGGCAGCTTGTATGAATTTTCCACATTTTGTCAGGAGCATTGGTAGAGGGTTCAGATTTTCACATCCTCCTGTATGCTGAGCTGTGACAGTGTTTTCTTGATGCGCAGAGCTGTTAAGCGTGCTGCCCCATTTGCATACCAGCACTCTCTCATCATTTTCCCCATCACCCGAAGAGCCTGTCAGGGTTAAAAGAGGAACATTAAGACATATCCTATTGAATTTTCTATGTAATTTACCACTTGCTCCATTACTCAGATAGTTACACTCGTAGAGAAGTCCCACAGTCCCAAATATATATGTCACTTTTCATCAATATATTTTTATGTTAAAGAAGAACTGATTGTAGCCTCCCTCTGGTGCCATGAGACCCACTGTGCTTTTATTTCTATTGCAGCTGTGGTTTCATCCCAGGTAGAATCTGCTAAGACAATTTGCTTCCCTAGAGTTCTAGACTGTGCTTGAATTTGCTCTACAACAGCCTTGCTTTCCCAGCCATTTAGTAGCTTTTTTTATTACAATCTTTTAGCATTTTAATACATTAAAAGGGTTTTCCACAGTTACTGATGAGTGGGGTGCCCAGTTGTTCAACATCCATACTACACAATGTACAGGGCTAGAAGCAGTTGTCTCAGTTGGATGTTGGATGCAGCCCTAAGGCTGCCTGTAAAGCATGGATGCAGCCATAGGCTATGTTCACACGACGTAAGTTTTATATTTGCAACAACGGCCGTGATTAATACAAAACCTACGTTGTACTGCAGTCAAGGAGATCTTGGCTGGAGTGTATACACATAATATACGCTCCGCCCGGGATCCCTAGCGGCTGCACTGAAAACTGACATGTCAGTTTTGTGCGGTCGCTATTCATTGAACAGGTCACACAATGGAGTGTGCAGCCTAACAGGTCACACAATGGAGAGTGCAGCTCTGGAAGCATGCTCCATTGTGTTCAATGGTGAATTGGAGCATCCGTATCCCAATTTAACAAAAAACAAAGATCATCTGGCCAGTACTGCAGTACTGGCCGGGATTCTCTTAACTGACACCGGCCATTCTGTGACATGGCCGGTGTATTACAAAGTGTAAAGCCGGCCATAGGCTGTATATATACATGCACATACCTCATAACTTTGCCACCAATTAGGTATGTTAGGCCTTAATTTCTGGTCACATACAACTTTTCGCATTTCTTCAATAGAAGGATCTGATGGTACAAGATCATAGTATGGAAGCTGATATTCCTCGTGGAAGCCTGGAAACACACAGACATTTTAGAGGGGGGGGGGTTCAGTTATAAGATCACCAATAAACATAAGTCGATAAAACATGGGATTAATAAGGTTACTGTATAAATTAGGATTTCTGAGACATCATGTATGGCTGTAATGATATTAGTATATATATCATCTGTCACAGTAAATCTAAGGATACATTTATAATAAATGAGACAAATGCCAGCCTCACATAAAGAGAATTAAAGGAAACCTTCACCAATCACTGTCATCCTGATTCAATTACCACTAGATTCAGTGCAGGACCAGTCTGCACTTCACAACAGTATGTGCCTTACATGCAGATGGCATTGCCCTCTCCAAGAGGTACCTTGCATGCTGTAAGCCCTCTAATGGCTGCGCTATTTGCATAGAATATGCTGTTTTTTGTGGCGGGATGCTGTATTCGTTTGTGATCAAGAGCTGAAGATGGAGATTCCCTTAAATGTTTACAAGTTTTAGGGGGAGATTTATCAAACTGGTGTAAAAGTAGAATTGTCTAAGTTGCCCTTAATCAACCAGATTCCACCTTTCATTTTCCAAAGGACCTGTGATGAATAAAAAGTGGAATCTGATTGGTTGCTAGGGACAACTAAGACAATTCTATTTTACACCAGTTTGATAAATCTCCCCCCTAGTGTTTTTTTGGCAAGTGATATCATTTAACCAGTCCCAATAATGCCAGTGTATTGTTACATAAATATAAAGATATTCAGAAGAACTCCTATGCCACCAAACAATGTTGGGCACCATTGTTTAGACGCAGCTGGCAGCAGTATTTATATAGCTGAATGACAGGAATCGGCTGGATCGCTGGTGTCTGTCACAAGCAAGTGCTGCCAATGTAAAAAGGCGGTTCAAGGATGCAAAAGGGTTAATTGAAGAAAAATATATATTCTTACCTCCAGCACTGCATCTACGAGCAATTTCCCAGTACACTAAGCCAAGAGCATAAATGTCCGCACACTTAAAGGAATCAAAGTGCTTCATATTTATACTTTCATCCAAGACTTCTGGAGCCATATATCTGCATTATGGAAGGAAGGAAGCTAGTAAGTTTTACGGTCCCCTCTTAAGCCAACCACAGAGACGCATGTAATTCAGCCTGTTTTTTCCCCTTGATAATCATCATAAATGACAAATCAGAATGGAAATATAGTAAAACAAACCACTTTTAAAAGAAAAAAACTGCAACAAATTTTAACATGGAAAACAATTAGGAGTTCCTGGTTAATGTCGGTAAATGGTAAAGAGTATCTATCAATTAAACAAACATCTGACATGTCATAGCAGCATGTCAGAGGTTTGTATCGGTGGGGGTCCTTGTGCAGAGACCCCCGCCGATCGTTAGAATGAAGGGGCAGACCCATGCAACAGCCCACCCTCTTCAGCTCCGTCTTACTGTTAAAGTTTGGGGGGGCCGGAACTAAAACGAAGCAATATGGAACTTTCGGGACAGTGATTATCAGAATTTCCATAGGGCTCCATTAACATTTCTGTTCACCACTACTTTAACAGTGAGACGGAGATAAAGAGGCAGAGTGCACTGTTGCCCGCATCTTCCCACAAATTCTAACGATTCAGTACTCTTCAGCAACCAGACCCTGACCGATACAAAGAAATTTTTTTTAATGATAGGTACCCTTTAAAAGGAGAAGCCAGCCTAGAAGGAAAAAAAAAATCCTTAAAAAATCATTACCTGCAGGCTGTGGGGGGGGTACAAAATAAAGACAGTATGCTTACTGGCCCACGCTGCCCAATGAACTAAGTTTCATGAAAGAAGCAGTATAAATTTTCCTCTAATATAGTCCAAAGTTTCGGATACGCCCTTGTACTATCGATTTATGCAAAGTTTGTCATTAGAGTTTTAAGAGAAAATATGCAATGGGAGAAAAAAAAAAAAAAAAAAAAAAAAAAGATTACTCACCGTTTGGTCCCAACTCTCTGGTTTGGAGCAATGTCTATTGTGTCTGTGAGAGAATCATGCCGCACAGCAAGACCCAAGTCTGCAATCGCACACACACCATTTTTCTTTACCAGGATGTTTTTGGACTTAAGATCCCTGTGAGCGATTCCAGGTTTTCCTATATTACAAAAAGTAGATTAAAAAATAAAAGTGGTGCAAAGCTTCTTTGTGGAAAAATGGGAGGGAATGTATGAAACGGCGACCTACCCTGAGTGCCAACTATTTCCATATGCAAATGAGCAAGGCCACTGGCAGCTGAAAGGGCAAGCTTTATCATCCCTTCTATGGTAACTGTGTATCTATTCAGATAGTCAAACAAAGAGCCATGTTCATGGTAGTCAGACACAAGCCACAACTGAGTCCACGTCCCATTGTCTGCAAGAGAACACAAGGGTTGGTTAGAAAATGGACTCACAACAAAGACTATGTACTTTATGAACAACCTCTGTGTGCGGAAATAAAACTATATCAAGACAGTCGCTTAAGGTACTATACCTTTGTTGTCTGCTGCAATAAATCCCAGAATATTCTCATGACGCAGCATCACAGTCTGGTAGATCTCCGCTTCCCTGAACCATGACCTTTCTTCTCTAGAAGAGAAGATTTTGACTGCCACGTCCCCTCCTCTCCACTTCCCACGCCACACTTCACCAAAGCGCCCTTTCCCGATGATTTCTTGAAGGACGATTGTTCTTGCTACAGTGCGCTGCACAAAAAGTGGAAGTCCTGTGGATAAGATATACTTGTTATGTCAAGTGTTCTTTACAACATTTAAAAAAAAATGTGAAGCTTTTATTATAGATCCTCTGCAATTTTCCTCCTGTGATGGAATAAGGACCTCCACAGCATTAACTGTTCTCTCATCTCTGAATAGCTGACACAACACTAGGTTATTCTTTCACTATCTAAAGCTACTTTACAGTTTCAAAGTGTTATTGTCATCTATAAAAACTTCCAACATGTCGGAAGTTTGAATTGGTTGGTGTCTGGGTGCTCAGACCCCCACCGATTGCTAGAATAAGCAAGGAGCGGTTTGTTTCCAGATTGTTTTGGGCAAATTTGAATAAAAAAAAAAATGGTTCTGCTTTTTAAGGGTTCCACCTCCCAGAAGACATATGTACCTAGGACTATAACTTCTGATACCGCTCCTTCATGACTATAACAATATGTAGATTTGGTTACCCCAAGTATGTTTAAGAAATATATGAATTCAGGTCTAAATTTATTTCAACTCAATAATAAGCAGAGATGAGTGAATCGCTCATCTAAACGAAGTGCTTAGTTTGATCTCTGCTCATCAAGCCCCTGGCATTTCAGCCCTGCTCTGTTACCTGCAAAGATGCCGGGAAAAGCTGGATCCAATCCTGGGAAACTTCTCCCAGTTTCCCAGGACTGGATCCAGCTTTTTCCTGGCACCCAGGGTGGAGCAGGGCAGAGAGCAGAGCAATGCGGAAAGGCTGGCGGATTGACAACCGGACTGCAGATCAAACAAAGCGATTCGCTCATCTCTAATAATAAGTCAATAAACCTGTATGTTAATTATATACACAGAGAGCCACATACACAACTATACTGTGTTACCAAGAACTGTACCTGAGCCAGATCCTGAAGTAGACAGATCATAGATCAAGTCTGGAAGAGTTTTATCTTTTGCCAGATACATTTCACATGATGGATCTTCCAGGTCAAGTCGTTGTCGGTTGTGATAAACCCTCTGGTGGCAATGGAAAAGGACCACCACAATAATGATGACACCAATGAGAAACACGGGGCCAGCTATAACAGCTACAAGCTCTACAGGGCCCCAACCTGATGGTGGATTCTCCTTTGTGACACCTAATAAGACAAGAGAGTAAAGGATGTCAGCTTACTGTACATAACTCAAGAAAGCTATAGTGGGTGGGAATATAAAACCCTAAAGAGGGAAAGTATCACTTGTTTCAGAGAATGATTCATTTTAATAGGATGGAGAATAAACCACAGCCTTGTCCTGATTTTGTAGGCAATTTTCCATTTGTGTAATATCTTCTCATTAATCGAACAGTATTGTCATTTGTAATGACTTTTGACATGCCGTTCAGAGTCCTGCAGCATCCGTAGTAAGCTCATATGATCCAGTACAGAAAGTGCGACATTCAGACCTTCACACAGGTTATTATCAAGCATGCTGACCTGTAAGGAGGTCAAAACGTTGCATTTTCTGTATCGGATCATATGAATTTAACTTAATTGGAGTTTACTACAGACTCCTCCATTGTGTATGTATGGAGCCCACTCCTGGGATTGTGGTCCTTCCAACGTGCATCTTCATTCTACATTTGGCCCTCCCTAAATAAGCTCTTTGGTGCTGTTGGACCTCATTTGGATATGCTGTTTAGACATGACCAAAGTTAAGACCCTCTGGAACCCCAAACAGGAGTCAGACATAATAGTTGGGGGCTGTAGCAGTATATTTATGATCATTAAAGCTTTGGGTTTCTTTTTGTTTTTAAGCAGTAAAAAGAAACTATGGTATATACATTGTTTGGTCCTTGTAACCGTACTGACCCGCAGAATAAAGCTAACTGTTTATACCACAGAGTAATTGTCGTAAAAATTAAGCCCCTAAAAGTGGAAAAAATGTTATTTTTATACATTCCACTGTTGTGTTGTAGCTTTGAGGTACATTATATGGTAAATATAGAGTACCATTAAGACATACAACCTGTGCCACATCAGTCCTCACACGGCTGTCAGAAAAAAACACTTATGGATGTTAAAAAGCATCTGTCATCGCCAACACAGAGTAACAGCTATTAGTGTCAGGAGTCGTGACATAGCGTTACTTGTAGTTGGCAACTTTATTCTCTTAAACAAATTACTTTGATGCAGTCCAAATGTGTCAAAGAAGCACAGCCTGGATATCCAATGTGCCCGCAGCCTGGGAAGCCAATGTGCCCACAGCCTGTTTGACACACAGGGCATGCCCAACCTGTGTGAAAGTAAAAATCATGCACAAGCACCATAAATTCTGAAGCACACCCAGTGAGAGCCTGACAGGTAAGGAACAGACTCACTGTGCGTGGCTGCAAACACCTCTGGCACCCTGGGACAGGGACCGCATCAAAGTATTTTTTTCGGAGGAATAAAGCCACCAACAACTTATATAAAGGTCTGACAACTCCTGACACTAATAGCCATTACACTGTGTCAGCGGTTTTATGTACTCAAACTAAGTGACAAATGCACTTTAAATGGAAAAGAAGAAAAAAAACTGAAACTTTGAGGCCAAAAAATCACTGAAGTGGGAAGGGATTAAGTCACAGCAAAGTTACAGCTCCCCAAACAAATCAATGAAGAGCTGAAGGATGGATGCACAAGAGCAGAAGAACGAACTTAAAGCATCTCCTAATATTGACAGATGTCAACGCTATATCTGCCTCTTCTCATCAAAATAATCATACATGCAGGAAGACATCGGCCAGACACCGTCCTGAGTGTGTGGCCATTGAGGTTGTTCTTTATGAACATTATAAACTGATAACAGAACAGGGCCATCTAACATCAAAGGAGTTTCTTAACCTCAAATATTCCTAAAGGCAGAAAACACATCAATCTGCTAACAGGCTGGCTTGGGTGGTCACTACCTACCGCTTGGTACCAGGAGGTCGATCTTGTTGCAGTAGTCTGTGTAGCAGCATTCTGTGTTGCGGATGTCTTCTGAACTGAGACAATAAAATGGTTTTCCTGCCGGGACGAGTTCACTCGCAGAAATGCATGCTCGCATGTGATGCTGTACTTTATCTATGTTGGCAATAGAGACCATGCAGGCGCCATCTGTCTCGCACGTGTAGTTGGTTTTGATGCAACTGGAGCAAAGACAAATCAGGGCTAGAAGGACAGGAAAAACAAGAAATAAAACATGTAAGAAACTGGTAATAGAACTGCAACAAAACACCTTGCATCAAACACATGGTAGTATACAGTGTGGCATGGACACCTCTCATAGGGCTGTAGGAATTGTAGTTCTGCTACAGCTAGAGGGCCACGGGTTTGACACCTGTGCTTTAGTCTAAGTAACCATACACATTCAATAGATGTCATGCTCATTTGGCCGCCTGGAGGTAAACGGATGTTGGCCAAGGGCATGTGTGGGGATGAGAGAACCCCATATTACGGAGCTGCTGGCACGGTTTGTTATTCATCACCAATTGACGTGTTAAAGTTCTTACAGTCATTATGAATAATAATTCAGCTTCTTGGTAAAGGGAGAGCCGCAAACCCCATGGCTGGCGCTAGCACCAGGACAGCCAGTTCTTGGACTAGTGAGAGGAATGAGTAAATCACTAAATATGGGATTTCCTGCGCAACAAACATTTGATCAAGCAGTGAAAATGTTGATAACCCTTGTACGTAACCCTTGTATGCTTACATAAAGGATTGCATAACCCTGAGTCAGATTACTGGAAATATGCAAGATCATATTTCCCATCAAAGAGTTCTGAGCTCTCCTAAAGGGCTCTTTATGTTGATGAAATACTGCAGGCAGATACAAGGCAAAGAGATTTCCTAATATGTTAATGTAGTCTTACCAAGCAAGGATCTACTCGTCTTGGGAACTACTTAAATAGCCATAGTGTAATCTTTACATGTATGCCAGCCTGTAAGGGGCTCATCCAACAACTCATTTCTCTTCCTACACATGAACAGGTATGACTATTGTAATGTATACTTTATAAAAAGTATAGGAAAAAGTCCACCCAGGATCCCTGTTGATCCGCTGTTCGCCAGAGCAGCACTGCCCACATGCATAGAGAACAGAGCTGGAAGCAGACAGCGCCATACATAGTGTAGTGGCCAGTCTGGATTACTGCAGTACTGTTTACATTTACATCACTAGGCACCAAGCTGCAGGAATCCAGTTTGGGCCCCACAATTCACCTTATTAAGCTTGGGTTTTCAGATATGAAGAGTCACATTTTTATGCAACACTGTTGTGAAAAAACTAGCAACTTTTTTGGCAGATATACGGTGCAACTAGGTACGGTGTAAAAGGGACATAGCCTCAGTTGCCCACCATGTTTACTATGATCGGGAATGAGCATTCCTAGGGTCCTGGTTATGCCACATTCACCCCCCTCTCATTGTTTCAACATTCTCCTCACAGAATCAAAAGGATAAACCACAACATAAAAAACAGAAAATAAAAAATGCAGTCTGCAGTCTCCATTTCCTAGAATGGATTTTTAAGAAGAAAAAAAAAAAAAGAACACTCCCTATGTTAACGGCGGAGCGGATTCCTGCGGCAGTCCTGCTGTGACGTGTGCACACATGCACGTCATGTCTCGCCTCATTCATATCCATTCATAGTTCTGCCAAAGGTTAACAAAAAAAAAAGCATCAAAATGCAAAGTGTAACCCGGGCCCCATACTGTGATGTGTTTTTCTGAACAAGGAGCCAACTACGGAACTTATTTATATCATGTGTAACAGGAGATGCCGCAGCCCAGCCGGGACTTCTCAGCACTGCAAAACCTTCTCTCTGTAGAGACACTATTAATATAATATAATATATATATATTTTATAATACACACATATACACAAACTAATAAGTCATAACATTAAAACCACCTGTCTAATATAGTGTCCATGTACCTTATACAGTCAAAGCAACGCTGACCTCTTGAGGCCTGGACTCCAAAACACCTGTGAAGGTGTCCTGTGGTATCTGCCACCAAAAAGTCACTGGCAGATTACTGTTGCGAGTTGCAGAATCTGAACCCATAGTCAACACGCGGACCTCTTTTTTTAAACCCATTCCTAACCTGCAGATTTGTCAGGGAGTATTATTCTGCATGACTATTGCATTTTGTTCATTAAGGCCAGTTTCACACGTACTGTGGGTTAAGTAAGCCGTGCAAGGATGTAGCACTGTTTGCAGGCATGTAAGTTATTGCAATGTTTCTTATATGGCCTGAAAGCATACTTTGTAAATCCTACCTATGTGCTTGTGTATAAATAAAATGCATTTTATTGAACTCAATGGAAAAGCATCTGTTTTCCCCCCATGTGTCTGTCATAATTTAAAAAAGAAAAGAAAGAAAATGTTAACGTTGTCAAAAGTTTTGATCGGTCAGTGCTGACTTGGAGCATCAAGAAAAGCTAGACAAATATCTGCAAATCGAAGAGCTTCTGTGCATGCTTCTCTCTGCTCGTTCACTAACTGAACAAAATAAAACCTTTTATTCTGTTAATTGCAGAGACACTTTAAATGTACAGCCAAAATTGCATTGACTGACATTTTTCAATGTTTGCAGAGGTGTACTATGGGTTTGGATATATTTGTGACTACATTTTGGCTGCTTCAATTTATAGGAGTTAAAGCTTCACCATCAGGTACATTGCTTAATTTTTTTTTTTTACTTTAGCCGATCAGCGCCGGGATCCCGTTAATACAGTCCTCGGCAGTAATTCTTTTGCCGATATCCCCTGCCCTCTGTGATGTGGCTTCACAGCAATCGGCTAAAGTAAAGAGACAAAAAAAAAAAGGGATGTACATTGGCTTTGAGCCCACCAGACTTGAGTCCCACAATCACTGGGCCTGCCTTAGTCAATGCTAGCATACTTGTTTGGTATACCAACAATGTATAGCCATCACACAGCAGCATTTTACAAGAAATCAAATTTCTTGCTGCCATGTCAGCACCATGCCCTTCAGACAAAACACAGCGAGATAATGAACTCCATTAGAGAAGACATATTTCCTTCTATAAAAACGACAGTCCGCTGCCTCCAGAGTGACGCTTACCTCACAAATATAAGGTTTGCATTCAAGGAAAATAATAAAAAGGCAGAGGCTTCTCCTCGGCGTGTCGGGATGCATCCTCTCCTAACAATATCTACATGTTTCTACTTGTCTAATATTTATTGTGAAGTACGATGTGGAGTCTTATCCGCCAGGACAGCTCGCAGCAGATCAGCAAACACACTTGGCTGTGAATGAAGTGTCAAAGTCGACAGGTTTCACTGCCTTCTACTGTCCCCACCAAAATTAAAGATGACGAGGGTAGAGGAGAGTAGATTTATATGAGAATGTAAGGAATATAAATGAACATGAAGTCAGGCTGGTAAAAGGGAACCTGTCATCACTTTCAAGCTGCCCGAAACAGACATATGTCCTTAGTCTACTGGTGTATAGTTCACGCTGAAAGATTGGATTTCATCAGGGTCGTCATATCTGCTTTTCTCTGCCTCTCCAACCTGCATTGATGGATTTCTCCCTATACTCAAACTGGGAAAGATCTATCACACACAGCATTTCAGAGACCAAAGTATACAGAAGATGGCAATGCATGTCACTTACCAAATAACAAAAATGGGGCCTGCACAGCCTAACTAAGGGTGCTTCCTAATACATACCAAAATCAAATCCTAGCTCAAAACAAGAAGGGGTATGTAACAAAAACGGAGCACACCGATATAATTACCAAAGTAACAATTGCTTTATTGAATATCAACAACAGACATCAAACTAAAGACAAGAAGAAAAGGATCCCCACATAATAGCCCTATTCCACGGGACCATTATAGTTCATAAACTCGCTCCAACGACCGCTCGTTAACGATCACTAAACTATTTTTTTTAGCGAACGATAACATATATCGTGAACGATATATGTAGTGTAACGATTATTTTGCAGTCGTTACATGGTCGTTTAAAACGTTCGCCGGGGTGATCATGACCATACGACAAGCCTACTTTTTTTAAACCTTTTTACGAACGACTGAAAGATTTCTAATTTTACGAACCAATTAGCGAATTATCTTTCGACATGCTGAAAAACAATTTTGAACGACAGTTCCACAAATTCCACAAAGCGATTATCGTTAACGAGCGGTCGTTGGAGCGAGTTTATGAACGATAATCGTTCTGTGGAATAGGGCTATAAGTTAAAAACAATTAAGACTCACAGAAAAACATGAGACCCCCAACCATACAAAGGTTCCCCGGGCCTAACACACGAGTAAATTATACTAATGATCCCTCAACATAGTAACAACACTAATCCAACAATTCATAAATATAAAAATATATATTATATTTGTAAAGTGCTAATGTGAATAAATAAGTACTATATAGTGATGCTCTCAAAATAATGAGTGCAAGAAAAAAATCCATGCAACAGAATTATGACTATATCACCATGTAAAGGACTGAGGGAGCTAACTAGTGGTGACCATGCATTCTGTTCCGTTTTTTGAGAATATCACTATATAGTACTTATTATTCACATTAGCACTTAACTATTATATATATTTTATATTTATGAATTGTTGGATTGGTGGTGTCTCTTTGTGAGGGATCGTTAGTATCATTTTCTCGCGTTTTAGGCCCGGGGGACCCTTTGTATTGTTGGAGTCTCATGTTTTTCTTGAGTCTTAGGGTGCGTTCACACCTACTGGATCCGCAGCGGATTTTCATGCTGCGAGTTTGCAGCGAAATCAGCTGCGGATCCTGTGAAGCTTAATGGGTCCCATACACGCAGCGGATTCGCTGCCTGCTTGGGACCCGGCCCCTTCAACCCCTGCGCCGCCGCCCACAGCTTACAGCCCCGGCCCCCTTAAGCCCCCGCACGCCCGCCCCCACCCCCAAGGACCGGGGTTGTAAGCTACGGGCGGCCGGCTGAGGCGCAGGGGTTAAAGGGGCCGGGTCCCATGCAGGCAGCGGATCTGCTTCGTGTATGGGACCCATTGAGCTTCACAGTACAGGATCCGCAGCTGGTTTCGCTGCAAACTCTCAGCATGAAAATCCGCTGCGGATCCGGTATGTGTGAAGCACCCTTAATTGTTTTTTAACTTACTGTATGTGGGGATCCTTTTCTCCTTGTCTTTAGTATAATGTCTGTTGTTGATATACAATAAGGCAATTGTTACTTTGGTAATTATATCTGTGTGCTCGGTTTTCTTCTTGGTTTGAGCAATGCATGTGAAACACCTCCTTCTCTTCAAGTCCATCAGGTGAATACAGCGTATATGGTATATACTGTACATATGTGATGTGAACACAGCCTTAATTGACTTCCGTGAAGTATTATTCCACACACCACTATATTCATTAATTCTTGTCTCCAGGTTTTTTCCGGTATGTGTCAAACCGTAATGAAGCTTGTCGTGCTCTGACTAATGCTTTATAACACAGGCCTGTAACATTACAGAGTAAAGACTCATTTCATCAATGAAAACTAAATGAGATCCCATATATACCCAGAAGCCCAATAGGTGGGCTTATACACTTGTTCTCCAGTTCTATGAATGTATTTTATATTATAACGGCATTCAAACAGGTGACATTTGCATTATAGTATTATAATACAGGGTTCACACTGTGTTGGTGTTTATGTCGGCCAATGGTGTGTACAGTCACCAGGTCAGACGCCTAGAGGACAGAAGATTCACAACCACAGTGCAGCAGCAGCCTGACACCATTGTGTTAAAAACTGTGACACTGGCTATGTATGAGAATAGAGAGATGATGTATATGCTATAGAGTACATGTGTCAAATACGCCACCCTGTGGTTCTTGCAAAACTGGAATTCCCATCATTCCTGATCAGCCCATTCTCAAGCTAATTATAAAAGAGACCTCATAGGGAAGGGACCTACAGTAAAGAGATCAGAAGAATTTAATTCTAATTTCTGCATGAGTCTGATTTTTTTTATTATTTTAATGCTTTTTCTACAATATGCTGAAGGACTGATTAGATGGACAGGTCACAGATCAGTCACACTAGCAGGTGCCGCCCCATTCACACCCTTCATTCCCAAATAAAACGTCTCACAGGTCTAATCTTTAAGAAGATTTCCAACAGGAAGAGCAGGAGCTAAAGTTTAAGACGCCCCCATTCTCCCAGCATACGCATTGACTCATTCTGCTGCACTCAAGGTGTTCACAGCGCCACTTGCTCAGTATGTACTAGGGGAACTGCCACTGTGGGCAAGAAGCCTAATAACATAGCATTAACCTCTTAATAGCTGTGCTCTTACTAAGCCTTTAAGTGAAACATGTGAATAGCATGCAAATTGGATAAAAGCTGCAGAATTATACAAAGTACGGCATGGGGAATAGAAAATAGAAACAGATTAGAGAAAAAAAGAAAAAACACAACATGATCCAGGACACCACTAAGTATAAAAAAGGTAATACATTAAAAAACAAACATTTTAACAAACATTAAAAAAATAAATGCAAGACAACTGTGTAACCTCTGACAGGTGACATTGGGAGAGAGATGGATCGGGCATGCTGGATTTCAACTACTTGGCTCTTTAGTTCTCGGAGAGATAAGTAGCTGTGAAAGCTGTCTGACAGTGGCTTATCCCTTCCCTTCTCCATTCTGAACAAAAATGCTCAACTGAGCAGAACGTTCACGTGTATGAGTGAATGGGGAAAACTACTAAATAAATGTTCATGAGACAGCTGCCTAGGGTGTATAGGCAAGATTAGAGAGCAGCAGACTGCTTCCCTACTGCTGCACATGGAGTTCTCTCAGCCTGCAGTAAATGCCACAATTGTAGAGTTCATAGCAATCATAGGCAAACAGAAGCAATACCAATAGCAGCCCATGCTAAATAAACTTCTATTAAAAATCCAAATATTAGAACTGAATTCAATTATAATAAACAGTCAAAATCATAAAACTACTCTGCCCAGAACATGTTATGCATGCTGCATTGGCTACTTGGGGCTGGGAGCTGTCAGTGACTGCAGCAGGTCTGACCCCGAGACCTCTGCCATGTCTATCCAGAGGGAACCAAAGAGTCAAAAGGAAAAATCCATCTATATATTCTAAGATCTCTGCCTGCTCCTCATCTCCATCACTTGAGCAAGGATCTGGTATATAACTTTGTAATGTGTGTTAAATAAGCTAAAAAAGAAAAACGCTGGAGTTGTCCTTTAAAATCAATGGGGGAAGGTAAAATCGTCAGCACGTCTGCAGTGCTTGCACTGTGATATTTTTCAGCAGGTAATCCATCTAGTGTAATCATCCTTAAAGGAGTACTCCGGAGGAAGAAAAAAAAAAAAAAAGATTAAAAAAAATCTCAAGCTGCCAACGTGTGTAATAGCGCCGGCAGCGGGGTAACGAGGAGCACGAGGCTCGCTGACAAGAAAAGGGTTGGCGCTCGCTTGCTCCCTCTCGTCGCCCCATGGAATAGCGGCTTTAGACAGTGCGTTCGTATGTCGTTGATCGTTGATTTAGATCTGAACCTAAAATTATTGTTAATCATTTGCTGTAATTCCACGTTCGTTCAAGTTCCGCGTTTCACTAATCGTTCAGTGTAATTGCACATTGTTCATTGTTTTTCTGGGATCAGATGGAGTAAACAATCATAGTAACGATCGCAATAACGATCATAGTAACAATCGTAACTAATGATTATTGTTCCGTGTAATATGGTGAACGATTTCAGTTTAACAATAAACAATATCTTTTGCGATAGTTTGTCGTTAATCGTTAAAAATCGCGCTGTGTAATAGGACCCTAGGGAATAGGTCTATCGGGTTTGTAACCTATTGATGTTCAGTATAATGTGAAGGAGTCGAGTGTGGGCTATGAGTAGCTTGGTAATTCCTAGTGAAAAAGAATCCAAGAATTCATACACATAGAATTGGAGCCGACCTCACAGGCTGATCTGCATAGCACCTAATGCACAATATATACAGCCGCTTTGTTATGCATTCAGTGAACAGCTTTTTGGCCGGCTGAATGCATTTCTTTCTATCCACATATTGTCTGTGCTTTCCTTTTTTTCAACCTCACCCTATTACTTTGCTGGGAGGTTGCACAATACATTTCTGCTCTGGAAAAGTGCCTGCATTCTTCCCCCAGTGAGGTATGAGCTGTAACAATAGTGGCGTGTATTGTGCTCTCCGTGATGTGACCGGGATTCCAGCAGACGGCTTTTCAGCTGAAAGGAGACAAACATTTACCATTTGTAATCGTAACACCATTAACCTATTGCTTCTACTGCTGCCTGTCTAATGGTTTATTGTAAGTTCTTGCAATACTACTCAGGTCTATGTGAACTAGAGAAGACTATTTAACAAGTCAGGGTCTGGGTGTTCAGCCCCCCACGATGACTAGATATTGTCAGGAGAGTATGGCTGAGTGTTTCTCTCCTCAAATCGCCGCTCAGTCCAACTTATTTCAGGAGACGATGGAAAATATGGTCTCTTGCAAAAGGTCTTGATTGAGACCCCAAGCAATCAAAACTTTCTAGATGTGAAGCTTTTTTCTTAAATGACAATAATGCTTTTCTGGGATTCACCACTGATTGCTAATCCTCTGAATAAGCTTTTAAGGTCTGATCAGTTTGGTTTCAACACCACCCATAAGTCCCTTAAAGTGCCAAAATCGCTACTCAGGTTGTCGGGAACCATTGCTGATGCCAAAGACTAATAGTGATGTCAACCAACAGCAAAGAGTGGAAGTTAACATGGAAGAGTCCAGGACAACCCTGGCTGCTGCCAGATCAGTGGTGTATTCCACGCTGCTGGTGGAAGTCTGGGTCTTCATGGTGATGAAGCAGACCCGGCGGGGACACACACCAGATTTAGGGGTACATAAATATTACTGCCAATTTACAATTTTTAAAAATCCCAGAAAGCCTTATAATCTTGGGACAGTGATGTAAATCCTCTAGAAGCCCAGAAGTAACAAGATCTATGGATAACAAGTATTTCATTCATCCTAACACTTTCTGCCATAAAATGACAGAAATAATTACAGATCCCAGCAGGAAGATACACCCTGGAGTTTGCTGCCAGAACCTAACCTTTTGGGTTGACGTCTATTTTTTCTAGTTTCTAAGGGGATGTTCCCATGTTCAGGTTTCTCAGTTTTTTTATGGCAAAGTCTAAAAAGAATCTGCCTTTATTTCCCAACAGCGTGGCAGTCTCGCTCACCCAACCTCACCCCATTTGACTTCTGGTTATGGGAATTCTTAAAGGGCTGGGTCTACCATGACAGACCTGCAGTAGCGTCAGATCTAGAAGACGGCACTTGTTGGCATGTTGTAGCCATTAAAGGGAACCAATCACCGGAAAAACGCATATAGAGCTTTTGAAATGTGCTGTTAGAGCACACAGCACACTTGCCACACGTGTTTCCATAGCCTCCGTGCCTTCCCCGTGTAAGCCGCAAAGTAACTTTATAAAACTGGCGCCCTGTATGCTAATTACCTGAGGTAGTCACCTGGGCGGTGTTCGGCTAGCAGGTAGTCACGGTCCAATGGGCGTTCTACCGCTGTAATCACGCCCCTCTGGGCGTGATTCAAATGGCCGAGTAGCTGTGACATTCTGATGCCGGACGCTGCCGCACATGCGCAGTGCAGCCGCTTCCATTCCGGCGGTACTGCGCCTGTGCAGAATAGCCTGTTAGCCGGAGTTCGAGGCTATTCTGCACAGGCGCAGTGCAACCGGAATGGAAGCGGCTGCACTGCGCATGTGCGGCGGCGTCCGGCATCAGTACGTAAGCGCGCCGACGTTGGGCACAGCGCGCTCCCGAGTGACGCCACAGCCACTCTGCCATTTGAATCATGCCCAGAGGGGACGCCAGTTTTATAAAGTTACTTTGCGGCTTACACGGGGAAGGCACGGAGGCTATGGAAACACGTGTGGCAAGTGTGCTGTGTGCTCTAACAGCACATTTCAAAAGCTCTATATGCTTTTTTCCAGTGATTGGTTCCCTTGAAAGGGAATCTGTCATTGGGAATTCACAAACCAAGCTGCCAATATGGTTAGACAGCTGTTACTACAAAGAGACACCTGGTATCTTTCATATATCCGTCTGTGATTCCAGAAAGTAGGAAATTCTTTTATTCTATAGAATGAAGAGTCAAAGAGGCTTTCCTGAGCTCTTGAAGTGGAGCAAGCTGTAACGCCTCCTTACTCCCCCTCCCATATCTGACCCTGTTTGGGACTCCAGGTGTAACTCAAGCAGGGAGGGGAGAACGCAGACATTCCAGCCAGCAAGCTATTCAGGAGCTTGGAAAAGCCTATAACTCTTTGTACCAGCAAATAAAAGCATTTCTCTCTGTTCTGGAAGCACAGCTGGATATATGAAAGGTACCATGTGCCTTCCTGACCTAACAGTTCTCGGAATTCCAGCTGAGAAATTCCCTTTAGGGCCAGCTCACACAGAGCAAGAGAGATGTAAATCTCAGCCGTGGAATTCCACCTGCCTCAGTCCCACACAGTGTCTATGGGATGGTTCGCACACCTCAGCTTCCATCGCTCTCCACTCAAAGAATTGACATGTCAATTCCAATGCTTTAGCTGTGTGAACTGGTCCTAAAGCGGACTGGCTGTGTTCAGGATGGAAAACATGGTTTTGCAAATGGAAAGGATTGTCAAAAAACAAAGGCGACATAAGGAACATTTGTACAACATTTGCATAGGACCCAGGGATAGGCTTAAAGGGGGTTTTTAAGGCAAAACTATTTGATGACCTATTGATCACTAATACATTACCCAGAATGGTAGGGGTCAGAGACCTGTCTACCTCAATATTTAGCAGAGCTGCAGTGCCCATATACACAGATATAGGAGCTAGAAGCAGACATTTCTGTACACTGTGTGGTGGCCATGCTGGGGTTTTGCAGCTAATATATATTTTTATTATTTATTTTCTTGCATGCAATTTCTATATTTATGGAGTCTGTAACTCAGAGGTAGTAAGATGGGCCAAGGCCACAGTACAGGATCACACACTGATGATGAATGGAACATAACAAAACTAATAGCTCAGCCTGCCCCGGCTTCCGGCACATCTCAGAAGACTCTTAGCATGCCCGTCCATTGCTCAACACTAGCATGCCAGCATAAGCAGCAGCTAATACACCGCTTGTATTATAGATCAACCAATTCATAAAGAAATATGCACTGCTGTAACACACCAGGATACATGTTCTATACTTTATCATAGCACAAACAGAATATCAATGATGAGGACGCCCATTGCATCCTAATACGTGGCGCCTCCGATTTCAATAATGTCAGCAAAATAATAAACTAATTAAACGTAGTTGCAAGGTTCATAGGTGTTTATTGGAATTACATTGCAGGTAATGTTGTTGACATTGCGGCAGAGATTATATTAGAGGTCTGGATATTCTGCATTAGCCTGCGTGTTTACCTTTTATGTTCCTTCCACATATTAACAAAGCCGATACATCAAGCTCTGATCAATGACTGAAATGGATATGGCGAGGCAAGAACGTAGCTTTCTCTCTTATGCACCAGGGAGAGGTCTGGCCAGACAAGTCTGTGGGACAGGAATAAGCAGAGAGGAGAGAGGGCATGGTATGTGCACATAGGCTCAGACATCGGGCGACTTTTAGAAAACATACCGCATGCACATGCCTTAAATAAGTGCTGCTCTGAATTCCCGTTCCATCCAGTTCAGGGTTACTATACTGGGATAAATCACTATACATGAACAAACATCTGCCTTCCAGATTCCAGCCAACTTCTAGTCAATAGATCATGGCTGCGTGTCTGCTCTGTGCATGAAACCCAACCTTCGGGGACCTGTTTTGACATGTTTGAACGTCAGGTTTCCAGACAAAGAATGGCGGCTTTGTTCTGCCGGGTTATAGAGTATGGTATTTATGGTAAGAGGAATATTGCCCTCAGCAAGTAAGCATGAAAGACACGCAGGTGCTACTCCAGTCTCGACACCAGATAGGCGGCTGTGTTACACCAGACGATCGCAGGTGCACCCCGCATGACCCCAAAAAACCTTGGCAGACAAAGAACTGGCACTATTGTTCTGCCTGGGCGCAACCCATCTATTACAAGTCTATCAAACACAGCCGATGGCTCTGAGCTCGCTTTCTTCTTTTTTATATTAGAGGCCTAATATACTAATAAGGCCACACACACACACACACACACACACACTTCAGTATTTATCAGCCAAAATCACAAGTGGAAGATTTTTACCTTTACTATGTTTTGAACTCTTAGGGTACAAACACACACGCCGTATACGCAGCAGATACGTAGCAAATACGCAGCAGATCTGCAGTAGATTTGATGCTGTGTTCAGTTATTTAGATCTAATCTGCTGCGTATCTGCTGCGTATCGCAGCAGTAAATACGCTGCGTATACGGCGTGTGTGTTTGTACCCTAAGGCTGGGTTCACACTATGTATATTTCAGGCAGTATTTGGTCCTCATGTCAGGTCCTCATAGCAACCAAAACCAGGAGTGGATTGAAAACACAGAAAGGATCTGTTCACACAATGTTGAAATTGAGTGGATGGCCGCCATATAACAGTAAATAACGGCCATTATTTCAATACCACAGCCGTTGTTTTAAAATAACAGCAAATATTTGCCATTAAATGCCGGCCATCCACTCAATTACAACATTGTGTGAACAGAGCCTTTCTGTGTTTTCAATCCACTCCTGGTTTTGGTTGCTATACAGCCTCACAAATACAGCCTCAAATATACATAGTGTGAACCCAGCCTTAAGGGGGAGATTTATCAAAGGGTGTAAAATTTAGACTGGTGCAAACTGCCCACAGCAACCAATCACAGTTCCTCTTTCCTTTCAGCACTGCCTAAAGCTGAGCTGTGATTGGTTGCTGTGGGTTGTTTGCACCAGTCTAAATTTTACACCCTTTGATAAATCTCCCCCTAAGTCTTGGTTCAAAGATAGTAATGCAAAAAAGTGAGCCAAATACTGCTGTATGAACACGGACTAGGGGCCCTATTACACAGGATGATTATTGTGCGAAAAATCCTTAAAATCGTTCAAATTTAAACAATAATTATTCTATGTAATTGCAGGCAACGATCGAAAAATCGTTCGTGTGTCGTTGATTTAGATCTGAACCTAACATTATCGTTAATCATTCGCTGTAATTCAAGTTCCGCATTTTTTCACTAATCGTTCAGTGTAATGGCACATTGTTCATTGTTTTGCTGGGATCAGGAATAGTAAACTATCATAGTAACAATCGCAAAAACGATCATAGTAACGATCGTACTTAACGATTATCGTTCTGTGTAATATGGTGAACGATTTCAGGTTAACCATAAACAATCTAGTTTGGGATCGTTTTATCGTTAGTCGTTAATAGTTAAAAATTGCTCCGTGTAGTAGGACCCTTAGTGTTCTATTAGACGAAGCGATTTTTTGTTTTCTCCGATTAACGGTAAATGATTGCAAAGGACCTGAATTCGCTCCCCATAATACATGGAACCATAGTCGTAAGTTAGGATTGTAATTACACTCGTTCGTACACTCTAGTACATGAATGATCGTAATAACAAACAATCTGTACATACACTAGAAGATCTGCGAATGATTAGAGAACCATTAACAATGATTTTATGATCAGTGCAAAAGATGCAATCAAAGATATACAAACTAATTTGGATTAGTCGCTTGTTTGTTGCCTGCATACACACAAAGATTATTGCTTAAATTCAAACGATATTTTGCACAGTAATCTTTCTGTGTAATAGGGCCCGAACAGAGACCATGCTGCCAGAACAACACCCGGCTAGTATACAAGAAATATTGCTTATTATTCCATCCCTTGAAGCAGTGACCACCAGCACCTGGGATGACCAGCTGATCGTCCTAGCGGTGGCTTTTTTTTTTTTTTTAAAAAGGGTACGTCTCCTGAGAAGGTGACAGCTTTCCTCAATGCTGAAAATGTCACCAAATCTGTAGTCATTATACTATGGAGCAGAAAGGGCTAACCTCTAAGCCTTCGCCTGCAGCTTTATAGACAATGAATGGAGCAATAGCGTGCATGCGCAACTTGCCGCTTCATTCTGAGGTGAAACCCGGGTCTTCCAGATCATGTGTCAGAGAGCAGGCACCCTGCAGATTGACACTTATCCCATGTCCTGTGGGATTTAAGTTGTAATACCCCCTTAAGGTGGCCATACACCCTACATAGCTCCTCCTAGAATGAGACGCTGCCAGACCCCATGAGAACGGATGGTTGGCCAGTCCTGCCAAAAATCAGTGGAGCCTACATTCATTTACAATTATTAGAGTATGCGGAATACAATTAGTTTCTATAAAAGATGTGTCAGGAGAGCCAGCAGGTCCTCTACAACCACCACCCAAACAACCTCACTGCTAACCCTTCAAAAGTAGTATAGACATCAAAGGCCGTACATTCTTACACGTATAGATATCATCAGCATAGCGCTCATATTTCCCATGGCTCCTGTTCATACACATAGCCAGACAACTGTCAATAGCCTAAACAACTTTTCTGATTGCCATTCCTCATTAGTGCAGTGATACTTTATGAACAACATTTATTTTGGCTAAATCCTAAAAGTCGACAATGGTGTTAGCAGGAAAAACACCTATCCTAAATGTATTGCGGTGATGTCAAAAGTGAGGTCTGTACAACGAAAGCCCTATGTCTGAAACCCAGCGTCGATGAGATCAGAAGGCCTCCCATCTTATCAGCTTGCCGGTTATTTTCCTGGCTCCTAATCGCTACCTCCCCATATGAGAGACAGGCGCTGCTAACACTAAGGTATACTCCTACATATCTTGGCAGAGTACATTTAAGAAACATCTAACAGAATGTTTATTTAATGCCATGTTACAATGCTTCTATGCACTTTGGTTACAAGTTACATGTTTCAGGAAATGATAAGCTTGTTTTGCACTGGAGGGCAGTGAGGACAGACAGCCTCAGCATCATCAATCCAGCGCTAATGTCGACCGTACAAGGGAGGAAGCCCACAGCCGGGCACTCAGCTATTCTGCCTGACGTCACTGTATGCACACTCGCCTCGCATGCTCATTTCCAGTGAGGGACATCTTCTCTTCCATAGTAATGAGGCACCAGGGATGTTAAAATCCAGCATGTCTTTTCAGATGCATGCATTATTATAAAGGGTTGCAAAATTTAGCAAATCCACCTGTTCGGTGGCTTAATGTACAATAAAAAAAAAAGTGCATTGGAAGAAAACAGCACATGCTCCTCAAACTGTGCAACTAATAGGATGCAAGGAGAAGAATGCAGATGCAAAAAAGCTACAGATAATAAGTTACCCCTATAAGTGGACCTGCAAAATAAATCTTGAGGAAAGCCTTCGCGTGCAATATAAAGGTCTCCCATACATAGCACAAACCATAAGGGGGCCTTGTACATAGCTGTCCACCTGCCAGCTAGCCTCTTCCATGCAGTCTATTTATGCATGCCTAATTTAGCTATGTCTCCTTTGATTGGGGATAAGATATGTACATATGAATATGGGTGCAACAATATTTTTCAGGCAGGCCTACGGCTGCATCCATCTTCTCCAGCCACCAGGGGACAAATGCCAATAGCTCGGGTTTGAACAAAACTGAACTTACTGTAAGTTCGCTCACCTCTATCCAGCGCCAACTGCAGACAGAGTAAACAACAGCCCCCACCCCCAAGTAAGTACCGTACATGGTCCCCTTCATGGTTTGAGCAATGGGAAACAGATTCTGCTGCATGGCATAGATATAACAGAATCCGTTTCTACCATCAGTTAATGTATATGGTTCTTTACAGTTCAACTGCAGAAAACGTATACATTAAAACAGACAAAAACTATGTGACCCTAAACATATGCATTCTATGAAAGCACAGGGAGAGGTGGAATGAGGAAAATACAGGAAGCATGGCTGCCCGATGAACAGGACTTTAGCTCCCCTGTCACCAGTATAAGGGTATGGTCCTACATGGGTATATTTAATACTTCTGCACAGTTTACAGCCATTTCACCAGGCACCATATAGATTTGGAAGGACTTGACATTGGACACCTATGAAGCACTGAAAGAGCTTGTATCCAATTTCAGAAGCCGGATATCAGAAAGCAAAAAAGCCCACGGGGAATGGAGGAAAAAAGACATTACATTTGTGTAGATTTAAAAGGAAAAAGTGTAACCATGATATCTTAAAAGCCTGGTATGACAGCTGTGAAAATGTGTCTGTCTGGTCTAGCCTTTAGCTGGGATCCATCATCAGAATGAAGTCTCGGATTGCTGGAGGCAGCGTGATCGCATGGTAAACCCAACTATCATCTACCGTAGCACCAAGAAAGGCAGGCTGCACAATAGCCGACGGGTAAGCACCAGCTACAATCATTTTTATGGAAGATCCCAGCAAGGCATGGCACATTTATAAGCAAATTCTACAATTTAATGTATGAATTTTAGTATACACATATAAACAAGGACAAAGCAAACACAATGCCCGTGTTAGCAGTAAACTATGGTACCACACTGTTTAATATTTTAACCATCCATAATAATGTACATAAAATTGTGATACCAGATCAGCCATCCATAAAGACCCCATGGAGCATGAGCAGTCTCTACAATGGATCATTTTTAGTAAATATTCTCTACACAACTTGCCCAGGTGGTATATGTTGGTGTCATTTAAATTTTAGTACAGACATGAAAATATCCAGCAAGGGGGTAGTCCAGCATTAGACTTACTACACAGCAGTGTTCTCCAACCTATGTCTCTCCATCTGCTGCATAACTGCTGGGAGTTGTAGTACTGCAGTGGCTGGAGAGCCACATGATGAACATATCAGGTCTGAAGTCCTGGCATCTGTTATTGGGGTGCATAAACAAATGTAATATCACAATGCACCACACTTCAGATCTGTGTATCGGGGGCTATCCATATTTGCTAGACTCTTCTACGGACCAAGAGAAGGAGACCCCCAGCCTCCCTTTATGCACCCGTCACTATCTCAGAAGCTATCCCCAGAGTTTTCAACACCTTCAGTTTTTCAAGCACCATAATAAAGATAATATACTTAATCATGTACTTAAAGGGACTGTCACCTCAAACCCACCCTCCTCAAAACACTAAACTAAAGTCATCTGTAAGTAGGATAAAGGAAGCTGATTGTACATCTGTATTTTGTAGCTTTCTCCTGCTTTGCATTTCCCTGTGCTAAGCCTACACACTGGGCATGTTGCTGCATAAAGAGGACTACTCAGCTCAGGAACATAATGGAGAGGACTACTCAGCTCAGGAACATAATGGAGAGGACTACTCAGCTCAGGAACATAATGGAGAGGACTACTCAGCTCAGGAACATAATGGAGAGGACTACTCAGCTCAGGAACATAATGGAGAGGACTACTCAGCTCAGGAACATAATGGAGAGGACTACTCAGCTCAGGAACATAATGGAGAGGACTACTCAGCTCAGGAACATAATGGAGAGGACTACTCAGCTCAGGAACATAATGGAGAGGACTACTCAGCTCAGGAACATAATGGAGAGGACTACTCAGCTCAGGAACATAATGGAGAGGACTACTCAGCTCAGGAACATAATGGAGAGGACTACTCAGCTCAGGAACATAATGGAGAGGACTACTCAGCTCAGGAACATAATGGAGAGGACTACTCAGCTCAGGAACATAATGGAGAGGACTACTCAGCTCAGGAACATAATGGAGAGGACTACTCAGCTCAGGAATATAAGAGGACTACTCAGCTCAGGAACATAATGGAGAGGACTACTCAGCTCAGGAACATAATGGAGAGGACTACTCAGCTCAGGAACATAATGGAGAGGACTACTCAGCTCAGGAATATAATGGAGAGGACTACTCAGCTCAGGAATATAAGAGAGGACTACTCAGCTCAGGAATATAAGAGAGGACTACTCAGCTCAGGAATATAAGAGAGGACTACTCAGCTCAGGAATATAAGAGAGGACTACTCAGCTCAGGAATATAAGAGAGGACTACTTAGAATCCTTCTTTGGGCGACTTACAGCAAAGGAATGCAAGAACATAGAAAGATACAAACTGCAGATATAGAATCAGTGTTGTATACTCTACTGATGTATAATCTACTGATTACCTAAGTTGAAAGGGTGTTTTGGAGGTGACAGTCTGCAAGTGTCAAGTGCAAATAGTCACTCAATACCCTTACAGATCACAGTATTACAGCTGTAAAACATGGAAGGTGACCAGGATCAGCACCACAACCACCTATATCCCTCTCCTATGTGCCATCTAAGCAGATTGGTGTCATTCTCCCATGTACCATCCACACTGCCTGCTCTCCTATATACCATCTACACTGTCTGCTGCTCATCCCCTATATACCATGTACAGTCTTCTGCTCATCTCCAATGCCCAATCTTTGCTGCCCATCCCATGGCACCCTCCCTGACACTCTCTAGCCATCCACACTGCCTGCTGCCACTCTCCTGTATTCCATCCACACTGCCCATATACTATACACACTGCAGCTTTCCTATAAACCATCCACCATGCCCCTCTCCTATATACCATCCACAATGCCCATCTTTTGTATACCATTCACACTGCCTGCTGCCCCTTTCCTGTATCCCATCCACCCAGCCCATATACCATCCACACTGCCCCTCTCCCGTACACCCCGTGCCCCCCCCTCTCCCGTACACACCGTCCCCCCCCTCTCCCGTACACCCCGTGCCCCCCCTCTCCCGTACACACCGTCCCCCCCCCTCTCCCGTACACACCGTCCCCCCCCCTCTCCCGTACACACCGTCCCCCCCCCCTCTCCCGTACACACCGTCCCCCCCCTCTCCCGTACACACCGTCCCCCCCCCTCTCCCGTACACACCGTCCCCCTCCTCTCCCGTACACACCGTCCCCCTCCTCTCCCGTACACACCCCCCCCCCCTCTACCGTACACACCGTCCCCCCCCCCTCTCCCGTACACACCGTCCCCCCCCCTCTCCCGTACACACCGTCCCCCCCCCTCTCCCGTACACACCGTCCCCCCCCTCTCCCGTACACACCGTCCCCCCCCTCTCCCGTACACACCGTCCCCCCCCCTCTCCCGTACACACCGCCCCCCCCCCCTCTCTCCCGTACACACCGCCCCCCCCCCCCCTCTCTCCCGTACACACCGTCCCCCCCCCACCCTCTCCCGTACACACCGTCCCCCCCTCTCTCCCGTACACACCGTCCCCCCCCCCTCTCTCCCGTACACACCGTCCCCCCCCTCTCCCGTACACACCGTCCCCCCCCCTCTCCCGTACACACCGCCCCCCCCCCCCTCTCTCCCGTACACACCGTCCCCCCCCCCTCTCTCCCGTACACACCGTCCCCCCCCCCTCTCTCCCGTACACACCGTCCCCCCCCCCTCTCTCCTGTACACACCGTCCCCCCCCCTCTCCCGTACACACCGTCCCCCTCTCCCGTACACACCGACCGTCCCCCTCTCCCGTACACACCACCCCTCTCTCCCCTACACACCGTCCCCCTCTCCCGTACACACCGTCCCCCCCCCTCTCCCGTACACACCGTCCCCCCCCTCTCCCGTACACACCGTCCCCCCCCTCTCCCGTACACACCGTCCCCCCCCCTCTCCCGTACACACCGTCCCCCCCCCTCTCTCCCGTACACACCGTCCCCGTCCCCCTCTCCCGTACACACCGTCCCCCTCTCCCGTACACACCGTCCCTCTCTCCCGTACACACCGTCCCCCGTGTCCCTCCTCCTGCCGGGCTCCTCCGTCACGTCCCGTTCCTCCCCGTCACACCGGCCATTGCTCCGGTGCCCTCAGCACAGCTCCCCCATGTATGTATCGGTATCCTCCTCCCCTTCCTCAGTGCCTGCACTCTCCTCCTGCTCTCCGCGGACTCTAAGCCTCCGTCCGCCCGGAACCGCACACACAGCGCCGTCACTCACCATTCGTTAAAGCGGGGCCGCCACTGAGTAGAAGGATGTGGATGGTAACGATGAAGAAGGCCGGCAGCTCCGCCATAGTAACCACCGCACAGCGACCACTAACTGCGCGACCACAAGCGACCCAGACAGAGCAGCACTACGGGAGCGCGCCGCACAGCGCGGCCTCCTTCCAACAGTGGAACGCAAAGTCTGCGTTCCACACCTCTCTATCACCACGCTCCGCCCACAGCCGTTGGGGAAACCAGCGAACGACCATTGGTAGCACGTAATGCCCCGCCCTCTCTCGTCAGCAGGTAGGAGGGGCGGTGGTGACGTGCGTTGAAGAATCTTTTGTTTCCAGTCGGTGGTTGCGCGTATTCGGGTCGTGTGTGGTACGCGCCTTAAAGGGGCCGTGCTACCTGGTGTTGGCTGTCTGCCGGCATTTAATAAAGCGCCTGTCTGTCTGGGCCCTGCCTGCAAATAGATACATGTCCGAGTCTCCTGCACGGGGGCGCCTGAGGCCACCCACCCGCCGGAGCCGCGACCCTCCATTAGCCGTGTGCACGGAGCCCGCCCCACATCTGTGAGGGGAAAGTAGTGCAAAGCTTCTGCCCAGGAAGGGGCAACATGTCCTCAGTGAGAGAAGCCGCACCAGAGCCGCATGGCCACCTGTAGATGCGGATAGTTCTAGTGTAACAGGCTTGTGTTCACATTGTGCGGTGTGCTTGTGACTGGGCCATTACATTGCACCTGAGGGGCATAATGGAGGCTCCCTGGGGCTGCACATAGATGCAACCATTGGCAGCCTCTGCCTGTGTGGTGTGGCTGCCAGGCAGAATAGTGAAGAGTGTATGGGCCCACATATGGCTTATATAACGTGTGGTATATGGACGATACACCACACATTGTGTGCTATATGTGGGCCCATACACTTCAATGGCTGATCATAGTCTATTTGTGATGATACTCTGTTTCCTCAACCTATGCACTGGTCCACCATCTATTACCCAGCACCAAACCAGGCTGAAGCATTGCAGGTGGGCCGGCCCACCCCCAGTAGGGGAAACCCCTGCCCCTCTGTGACGTGGCCCCATTAGAATTAAAGGAGAAGTCCAGGTAATTTTTTTATTAAAGTATTGTATTGCCCCCCCCCAAAAGTTATACACATTACCAATATACACTTAATACAGAAAATGCTTATAAGGTGCTTTTTTTCACTGCACATGGTGATGTCACTTCCTGGATAACATGGTGATGTCACTTCCTGGATAACATGGTGATGTCACTTCCTGGATAAAATGGTGATGTCACGACCCGACTCCCAAAGCTATGCGGCTGTTGCTGCTAGAGAGGATGATGGTAGAGGGATGCTCAGTGTCCTTCCAGTTCCCTGTGTCCCTCAGTGCCCCCCTGCCATCATCCTCTCCAGCAGGCACAGCCTGCACAGCTCTGGGAGCCGGGTCGTGACATCACCATTTTATCCAGGAAGTGAAGCCTTGATGCAGCAGTAAGTGCAGGGAAAAAGCACTTTGGGGGACATTTATGAAGGATATACTCAAGGCGTACGCCAGGGGGAAGGTGCAGATTCGGTGGGTGAGATTGGAAGGGCGTGACGTGACAAGCAGGCGTAAATCGTGACCAAAATCTACACCTGCTGGGAGCAGATTCGGGCATTTTTTTATTTTTTTTTTATTCATGGGCTCTATGCCTGTTATATACAGTGGTCCCTGAATTTACCATATTGATAGGTTCCAGATGACCATTGCATGTTGAAAATATTGTATCTTGAGACAAATACTCTATAGAAAACTGGTAATTGGTTCTTAAGCCCCAAAAAAGGTCATCCCAAAATGAGAAAAATCTAAGATTTAAAGTGTACCTGTTATAAAAAGTCAACAGTAGATGTGATATAAAGCAAGTTGGAAATTTACATTGTTTTTTTTTAGTTAACATGTAAAACACATTTCCTGTTTTCTGACTTTTTTTTTTTTCTAAAAAAAAAAACAGGAAACACTCAGAAAACAGGAAGTCCTGTGTATCCCAGGCTATCTGAGCGCTCACAGAGAGAAGGCAGTCATGTGACTGATGGACACATTAAGCCGTGACTCTCTGTACTGTCCAGAATTCCTGTGTTTAACCCCTCAGCGACCCATGACGTATCTGATACGTCATGGTGCCGCTCGGGGTGTTCAGAGCGGGGTCCCGCCGGGACCCCGCTCTGAACGGCGCTGATCCCGGCTGACACGTGCAGCCGGGCAGTGCCTCTATTAGCCGGCGCGGGTCCCGTTGCCGCGCCGGCTAATTAAGCCTCTAAGTGCAGCTGTCAAACCTGACAGCTGCATTTAGAGGCACTGCGCCGCACGTCCCTGGTGTCTAGTGGGACGGATCTCCCCCCCCGCGATGCAATCGGGGGGGGGAGATCCGTTCTTCTGCCCGTGCCGGGCCTCAGCGTCGGAATGACGCTGATCCCGACTCGGCAATAGATTGCTATGGCCTGCAGCAGGCCATAGCAATCTATGACCGATCTAATCGATCTTTGCTGTGTATATACACAGCATTGATCTCTATGAGAGATCAGTGCTGTCTATATACAAGTCCCCCAAGGGGGCTTCTAGTTACAGTAAAAAAAAAAGTAAAAAAGTGTTTTTATTAATAAAAAAATCCCCTCCCCTAATAAAAGTCCAAATCACCCCCCTTTTCCCATTTTATAAATATAAATTAATAAATAAATAAACATATTTAGTATCGCCGCGTGCGTAATCGCCCGAACTATTAATTAATCACATTCCTGATCTCGCACGGTAAACGGCGTCAGCGCAAAAAAATTCCAAAGTGCAAAATTGCGCATTTTTGGTCGCATCAAATCCAGAAAAAATGTAATAAAAAACGATCAAAAAGTCGTATATGCGCAATCAAGGTACCGATAGAAAGATCACATCATGGCGCAAAAACTGACACCTCACACAGCCCCATAGACCAAAGGATAAAAGCGCTATAAGCCTGGGAATGGAGTGCGCGCTCACAGGAGAGTCGGACGCTCATAGAGTATGAATGGGGAGTCCGATGCTCCGTCATTCTCTATGGGCATCGAACTCTCCTGTGAGCGCGCGCGCCGGGCTTCGGGCGCTCATATCTCTGTGACCCGACCGGATCAAGAAGCGGGATCAGGTGAGTATAGGGGGCTGTAACAGGGGGTCGGGAGCCTGTCACCCCGACACGGGGGTGACAGGTCTCCTTTAATCTCTTTTTTAACCAGTACAAGTCAGAAAAACTGCCTTCCAGAGACTGGACCTGGATTTCTGGTAAGTTCAGCTTTGTTTTACAGCATGATAACAACAAAAATAATGAATGTATATTGCACACTTGCTTTATTTCACACCTACTGTTGATTTAGATTTTGAAAGGTATAACGACAGGTACAATTTAAATAAAAATAAGGACATAAGTAATATGGATACTGCAAGTCCTTACATACAAATTTCAGAAAGAGCTACTGGAAATTACTTTCTTTGTAGAGGGCCAGAGCATTTTCAAGGTCCTATACAGATCACACAGGGTCCCAGAAAAATACAATGAAGCTGCCCTCACCTGGTGCCCAAGAGAGTAACTCATCCTGGCAAAGAGCAATACAGGACATGTAGTATCACCCTATGGTGTAGAGAGGAATTAATAGACACACACAGCAGTACAGGACATGTAGTATCACACTATACTGTAGTGAAGATACTAGACAAACAGCAGTACAGGACATGTAGTATCACACTGTACTGTAGAGAGGAGATACTAGACACAGCAGTACAGGACATGTAGCATCACACTATACTGTAGAGAGGAGATACTAGACACAGCAGTACAGGACATGTAGTATCACACTATACTGTAGAGAGGAGATACTAGACACACAGCAGTACAGGACATGGAGTAATACACTATACTGTAGCGGAGATAGACACACACAGCAGTACAGGACATGTAGCATCAAACTGTACTGTACAGAGGAGATACTAGACACACACAGCAGTACAGGACATGTAGTATCACACTATACTGTAGAGAGGAGATACTAGACACACAGCAGTACAGGACATGGAGTAATACACTATACTGTAGCGGAGATAGACACACACAGCAGTACAGGACATGTAGCATCAAACTGTACTGTACAGAGGAGATACTAGACACACACAGCAGTGCAGGACATGTAGTATCACACTGTACTGTAGAGAGGAGATACTAGACACACACAGCAGTACAGGACATGTAGTATCACCCTGGACTGTAGAGAGGAGATACTAGACACAGCAGTACAGGACATGTAGTATTACACTGTACTGTAGAGAGGAGATACTAGACACAGCAGTACAGGACATGTAGCATCACACTATACTGTAGAGAGGAGATACTAGACACAGCAGTACAGGACATGTAGTATCACACTATACTGTAGAGAGGAGATACTAGACACACAGCAGTACAGGACATGGAGTAATACACTATACTGTAGCGGAGATAGACACACACAGCAGTACAGGACATGTAGCATCAAACTGTACTGTACAGAGGAGATACTAGACACACACAGCAGTACAGGACATGTAGTATCACACTATACTGTAGAGAGGAGATACTAGACACACAGCAGTACAGGACATGGAGTAATACACTATACTGTAGCGGAGATAGACACACACAGCAGTACAGGACATGTAGCATCAAACTGTACTGTACAGAGGAGATACTAGACACACACAGCAGTGCAGGACATGTAGTATCACACTGTACTGTAGAGAGGAGATACTAGACACACACAGCAGTACAGGACATGTAGTATCACCCTGGACTGTAGAGAGGAGATACTAGACACAGCAGTACAGGACATGTAGTATTACACTGTACTGTAGAGAGGAGATACTAGACACACACAGCAGTACAGGACATGTAGTATCACCCTGTACTGGAGAGAGGAGATACTAGACACACAGCAGTACAGGACATGTAGTGTCGCACTGTACTGTAGAGAGGAGATACTAGACACACAGCAGTACAGGACATGTAGTATCACACTGTACTGTAGAGAGGAGATACTAGACACACACAGCAGTACAGGACATGTAGTATCACATTGTACTGTAGAGAGGAGATACTAGACACAGGAGTACAGGACATGTAGTATCACACTATAATACTGTAGAGAGGAAATACTAGACACACACAGCAGTACAGAACATGGAGTATTACACTATACTGTAGCAGAGTTACTAGACACACACAGCAGTACAGGACATGTAGTATCACACTATACTGTAGAGAGGAGATACTAGACACAGCAGTACAGGACATGTAGCATCACACTATACTGTAGAGAGGAGATACTAGACACAGCAGTACAGGACATGTAGTATCACACTATACTGTAGAGAGGAGATACTAGGCACACACAGCAGTACAGGACATGTAGTATCACACTGTACTGTAGCGGAGATACTAGACACACACAGCAGTACAGGACATGTAGTATCACACTATACTGTAGAGAGGAGATACTAGACACACAGCAGTACAGGACATGTAGTATCACACTGTACTGTAGAGAGGCGATACTAGACGGCACATCCGTATAGTGAAAAAAGTTGTGGTATTTATTGGTACATCAAAAAGTACAAAAAAAAAGTACCAATAAATACCACAACTTTTTTCACTATATGGATGTGCCGCAAAATTCTTGGATTTATTTAGTTGAAGATTTAATCCAATCTCCGTTGCTAGGCACTCCAGCACTGAAACTGGGAGTGCGCTCTATTGTGGACATTATATATATATATATATATATATATATATATATATAATATATACTGTGTATATATATATATATATATATATATATATATATAAACAAGGCATATATCTCTGTGCTGAAAGGACTATGAAGATTAAATTAAAAAAAAAACATATGCATGGTATCCTGATGTGAAGCCCTGTTCCAGCCACAGGCTTATTTACGCCTGACAGGTTCACTTTAAAATGTAACAGGAATTAAGCGTAAGATAGCACCATAGCCTTGGTAGAAAAAAGGAACAGTATTTATGGTCATAAATGATGTGATAATATGACAAGCAGCTTTTACAAATAGGATAGTCTGTAATCATGTGACTAATAGAATTATATAGACCAGGTCCTCCCAGACACCCACAGGCTTGGCACATCAGACACATCAAGCACCACAGTCTTTTCAGTTATCAGCATATCTACTGTAAGAACATGTCAGAGAGAATAAACCGGTTACCCTGAAAATGCTGTCCAGTATGCAGGCCTCAGGATACTAATGGAGAAGCTGAGCAGACTGCTATATACAGATGTTTAGTGGAAAATATTCAGTATACCTTGCATTAAGTTAAACCTCAGCTTATTCTGGGCTTTAAAAAGTCTACTCAGTGGTTCTACTAAGTGACTGACAGCTGTCTTAATGCACACTTATGTAGGGAGAGCTGTTAATCACTGGGTAAACATAGTATGTAAAAGTGTACAAATGGAGAGCAATAAGAATAAAGACACATACTTCCAGGGAAGCATGTTAGTCAAACCACATAAACATTACCCAACACACAGGTGTCAAACTCATTGCCCTTCAGCTGTTGAAAAACTACATTTCTGTAACGGCTGGGGTCAGTGGATCCGCGTAGCCTACACAAGCGATGGCACTGAGCCGCACCAGGGAGCGGAGTCTAAGGGGCCGCTGGTCTTCACCAGAGCCCGCCGCAAGGCAGGATGGGCTTGCTGCGGCAGGCGACCCCCAGGTCGCTACCCCTGGCGCGACCTGCTTGTGTAAGTGGCGAGTGGATGCGAAGTACAAAATCGTAGGGCAAGGACGTAGTCAGGGACGGGCCAAGAGGTCAGGGCAGGCGGCGTACAAGGGCGGAGACAGGTAACGTAAGCAAGGACTGGTACACGGAAAATGACAGTAATGTAGGGAACGCTTTCTCTGATAGGCAAGGGCACTATAGATCCGGCAAAGGGCACAGGAAGGGGCAGCCTTTAATAGGGGCAGGGAAAATGGCCAGGCCAATTGTGGGGACACTGTGCCTTTAAGACATAGCAGAGCCGGCGCGCGCGCGCCCCAGGAGGCGGGGACGCGCGCGTCGGCTCTGACACACTGAGACTCCCCGGCGTGCAGTGCAGACGCCGGGAGTCAGGGAAGAAGAGCACACAGGAGCCCCAGGAGACGCAGGGGACCTCCTGCGGCAGGTAAGGGATGGGGTCGGGCAGCGCTCAGGAGCGGAGGCGGCGCGGACCGCCATGACAGTACCCCCCCCCTTTGGCCTCCCCCTCTTTCTGACCTGCAAGAAGTTCTTTACGAGGTTGCGGTCCAGGATGTTAGCTTCAGGTTCCCAAGACCTCTCTTCAGGACCAAAACCTCTCCAGTCGACTAGGAAGTAACGTTTCCCTCGAACGGTCTTCATGGCAAGAATGTCCTTGACAGTATAAACGTCCGTGGTGTCCAGTTGAGGAGAAGGTGGGGAAGGTTCACGGGAATAGCGATTAAGGACTACAGGTCTCAGAAGGGAAACATGAAAGCAGTTGGGGATGCGCATAGAGGATGGCAAACGGAGCTTGTAGGCCACGGGGTTGATGCGTCTCAAAACCACAAAAGGACCCAAGAAGCGAGGTCCCAATTTGTAGCTGGGTATCTTCAGGCGTATGTATCTGGAGGATAGCCATACCTTGTCCCCAGGGTTAAAAGACACGGCAGGTCTTCTCTTTTTGTCTGCCTGAGATTTCATGCGGGAGGAAGCCTGCAACAATGACTGACGAATCCTCTCCCAGATGGCCGAGAAGTCTTGGACCAGGACGTTGACAGCAGGCACGTCTGGAGAAGAAGAGGAGGACAAAGGTAGAGGAGGACGAGGATGACGACCGTAGACGATGTAGAATGGGGATTCTCCTGTGGAGCTGGACTCTAGATGATTATAAGAGAACTCAGCCCAGGGTAGCAAATCGGACCAGTCATCTTGTCGAGCCGACACAAAGTGACGTAAATAGCAACCCAGAATTTGATTCACTCTTTCCGCTTGACCGTTAGACTGAGGATGATAGGCTGAGGAGAAGTTTAATTTCACTTGAAGGCGGTAACAAAGGGCCCGCCAGAACTTAGAGACGAACTGTGTTCCTCGATCTGACGTAATGGTGGCCGGGAGACCATGCAGGCGGAATATGTGCAGGAAGAAGAGATTGGCTAGACGGGGAGCAGATGGGAGACCAGGTAGTGGGATGAAGTGCGACATCTTAGAAAAACGGTCGGTTACCGTCCAGACTATGGTATTGCCGGCAGAGGAAGGTAGATCTGTGATAAAGTCCATAGCAATGTGCTGCCAAGGGGCTTCTGGAACCGGTAGTGGATGGAGTAGGCCAGGTGGTCTCTGCCGAGAGATCTTGTTGCGGGCACAAGAGGAGCATGAGGACACAAAGTCTTTGACATCCCTCCCTAACGTTGGCCACCAGTAGTAACGGGAGATAAGGCGAAGAGATTTGTGTACACCTGGGTGTCCAGCCAATAGGGAGCTATGTCCCCATTTGAGGATTCGTCTTCGAAGAGCTGGACGAACATACGTCTTTCCAGGAGGTAGGAGACGAAGATCGGCGGAAGCCACAGGAAGCAGGCGTTCTGGTGGTACAATATGAC
The DNA here is from genome assembly GCF_027789765.1 of Dendropsophus ebraccatus. Classification (NCBI taxonomy): domain Eukaryota; kingdom Metazoa; phylum Chordata; class Amphibia; order Anura; family Hylidae; genus Dendropsophus; species Dendropsophus ebraccatus. The sequence continues at coordinate 50,051,996 of NC_091458.1, forward strand.
GAGGAGTAGAATCTTGTCCCAGGACATCAGAAGCGCGGGACAAGGCATCGGCCTTGATGTTCTTCTCCGCGGGGCGGAAATGGATGAAGAAATTGAAACGGGAAAAGAAGAGGGACCAGCGGGCTTGCCTAGGATTAAGGCGCTGGGCCGTCTGGAGGTACAGCAGATTTTTGTGATCCGTAAAGATGTTGACCGGATGTCTAGCCCCCTCCAGAAGGTGACGCCATTCTTCAAGGGCCATCTTGATGGCCAAGAGTTCCCGATCTCCAATGGTATAATTCTTTTCGGCTGGAGAAAAGGTTTTAGAGAAGAATCCGCAGGTGCGGATCTTACCCTTGGCATCCTTTTGTGTAAGAACTGCCCCAGCACCTACAGAAGATGCGTCCACCTCCACGGAGAAAGGTCTGGTGGGGTCAGGACGAGTTAGGACGGGTGCCGAGGCAAAGGACGTCTTAAGGCGTTGAAAGGCTTCTTCTGCTTCAGGTGGCCATACCTTAGGATTAGCAGTCTTCCGGGTAAGATTGACGATGGGTGCAACAAGGGTAGAATAGTGCGGAATGAACTGCCGGTAATAGTTGGCGAAGCCAAGAAAGCGCTGGATGGCTCGAAGTCCGACGGGGCGAGGCCACTGGAGGACAGCCGAAAGTTTCGCGGGATCCATCTGGAGACCTCTGTTAGAAACGACATAACCCAGGAAAGGAAGGCTGGATTGATGAAATAGACATTTCTCCAGTTTGGCGTACAAGTGGTTCCCCCTCAAACGTTGGAGGACCAGACGTACATGCTTGACATGAGAGTCCAAGTTGGGGGAATAGATGAGAATATCATCTAAATATACCACCACACAGGTGTAGAGTAGGTCACGAAAAATCTCATTCACAAAATCTTGGAAGACGGCTGGCGCATTACAAAGGCCAAAGGGCATGACCAGATACTCGTAGTGGCCATCACGGGTGTTAAAGGCCGTCTTCCACTCATCTCCCTTGCGGATACGGATTAGATTATAAGCACCCCGCAGGTCGAGCTTGGAGAAAATCTGGGCTCCATGGAAGCGATCGAACAGCTCTGAGATCAAAGGGAGAGGGTATCTGTTCTTGAGAGTAATCTCATTGAGACCCCTATAATCAATGCAGGGTCTCAGAGATCCATCTTTCTTCTGTACAAAGAAGAATCCCGCTCCTGCGGGGGACGTGGATTTTCGAATAAACCCTCTCTGAAGATTTTCTTTTATATATTCCGTCATGGCCTCGGTTTCCGGGACGGAGAGAGGATACACTCGACCACGTGGCGGAGTAGCACCTGGCAGGAGATCAATGGGACAATCGAAGGGACGATGTGGAGGTAGGACTTCAGCCTGTTTTTCAGAAAAAACGTCTGCAAAGTCCTGATAGGCGGTCGGTAACCCAGGTAGAGGCTTAGGTGGAACTGGAGTCGGGACACAGGGACGAGGAACCTGTATACAACGTGAGGAGCAGGCAGGACTCCAGCGTAGGACCTCTCCAGTGTTCCAATTCAGGGTAGGTTCGTGCCGTTGTAGCCAGGGAAGTCCCAGGAGAATCTCAGAAGAGGAGTGCGGTAGTACAAAGAACGTAATCTTCTCCTTGTGCAGAGCCCCCACCTGAAGATTCACAGACACTGTGCGGTACCGAATAGTCTCTCCAAGAGGTTCCCCCGTAACAGAGGAGATGCACAGGGCCTTGGCAAGGGGCTCCACGGGGAGTTGCCATCTTTGAACCAAATCTGCACGAAGAAAGTTACCTGCAGAGCCTGAATCCAGGAATGCTGTGGCCAGATGTTGTCGACCTGACGGGACGGTGATCAGTACAGGTAGAGATAACCGCGGAGAGGTAGTACACACACCTAGGACGGCCTCTCCCCCGTGACCTAGGTGCGGGCATTTCCCGGACGCTGAGGGCGCTGAGGACAGTTTAGGCGAAAGTGGTCGGGACTGGCACAATACAGGCACAAATTGTGGTCCCGACGACGAGTCCTCTCTTCCGGAGACAAACGGACTCGGTCCACCTGCATAGGTTCCTCGGCTGAGGGTTGAGACAAGGGAACAGGAGGTTTCTGGAAGGCTGGAGCCAAGCGGAAGGTTCGACGGGGGCGGACCAATTCTCGTTCCTGTCGGACTTCTTCCTCTCTTTCAGAGAAGCGGACGTCAATGCGCGTTGCCAGGTGAATAAGATCCGTCAAGGAGGACGGCAAGTCTCGGCTGGAAAGCACATCCTTGACATGGCTGGCTAGGCCATTCTTAAAAGTGGCGACCAAAGCGGCATTGTTCCAATCAAGCTCAGCTGCCAGAGTACGGAACTGAACTGCATACTCTCCTACGGAAGATCTTCCCTGGCGCAAGTTCAGAAGGGCTGTCTCGGCGGAGGAAGCTCGGGCTGGCTCTTCAAAGACACCACGGAACTCAGAGACAAAGGCTTGCACGTTGGCTGTAACAGGGTCATCCCGGTCCCACAAAGGAGTGGCCCAGGCCAGTGCTTTCCCGGAGAGCAGACTGATTATAAACGCCACCTTGGACCGTTCCGTATTAAATTGGGTGGCCATAAGCTCAATGTGCATGGAGCACTGGGTCACGAAGCCTCTGCACAGCTTGGGATCCCCGTCATATTTAGAGGGAAGCGCCAGGCGAAGGTTTGGTCCAAGAGCGGAGACTGCAGGTTGTGCTGGAGGAGGCGACACAGATGCAGATGGAGACTGTGGAGCCGTAAGAAGCCGCTGTACCATGGCGGAGAGTTGCTGCATCTGCTGCGATTGCTGGGCAATCTGCTGGCTCTGTTGAGCGACCACTCGGGTAAGGCTTCGGATGTCTGGCACCTCGCCGGGATCCATGGCCGGATCTAACTGTAACGGCTGGGGTCAGTGGATCCGCGTAGCCTACACAAGCGATGGCACTGAGCCGCACCAGGGAGCGGAGTCTAAGGGGCCGCTGGTCTTCACCAGAGCCCGCCGCAAGGCAGGATGGGCTTGCTGCGGCAGGCGACCCCCAGGTCGCTACCCCTGGCGCGACCTGCTTGTGTAAGTGGCGAGTGGATGCGAAGTACAAAATCGTAGGGCAAGGACGTAGTCAGGGACGGGCCAAGAGGTCAGGGCAGGCGGCGTACAAGGGCGGAGACAGGTAACGTAAGCAAGGACTGGTACACGGAAAATGACAGTAATGTAGGGAACGCTTTCTCTGATAGGCAAGGGCACTATAGATCCGGCAAAGGGCACAGGAAGGGGCAGCCTTTAATAGGGGCAGGGAAAATGGCCAGGCCAATTGTGGGGACACTGTGCCTTTAAGACATAGCAGAGCCGGCGCGGGCGCGCCCCAGGAGGCGGGGCCGCGCGCGTCGGCTCTGACACACTGAGACTCCCCGGCGTGCAGTGCAGACGCCGGGAGTCAGGGAAGAAGAGCACACAGGAGCCCCAGGAGACGCAGGGGACCTCCTGCGGCAGGTAAGGGATGGGGTCGGGCAGCGCTCAGGAGCGGAGGCGGCGCGGACCGCCATGACAATTTCCCACCATGCCTGGACAGCCAAGGCTAAAGCATGATGGGAATTGTAGTTTTGCAACAGCTGGAGAGCCAGCTTTTGACACCAATAACCTAATACCCAATGGTGCCTTGGATTACGAGCATAATTCGTTCCGGGACTGTGCTTGTAATCCAAATCCACTCTTAAACCAAAGCAAATTTTCCTATAAGAATTCATAGAAATGCAGACAATTGGTTCCACACCCCAAAAATAATGATTTATTATTCTGAATAACATGTAAAACAAATGAAACAAACATTCAGAAACAGCTGACTATGTCATATTATAAGTTACTGTACAGTAATGGAGAAGATGGGAAACACCAGGGCTGACAGAGACTGCAGGGAGTATGAAGGAATGAGCAGGGCAGATGTGGGCACAGTATAGCAGCGCTCTCTGTCCGGAAAGAGAGAGGTTACAGCTATGAAGAGATTACCTCCACAGTCCTGTCCCCTGATGCAAGCCCCAACCTGAAGTGGATCTGCTATGATTTGGAAGGTGAGGGAGACTTCCTGGGTCAGAGTACAGGGCTGTAGACCCCGCTATGCAGGCCATGCCCCTCCTCCACTCGCGCTCCCACCCAGTACAGGGAGCTCTTAAACCAAAGCAATGCTCTTAAACCAAGTCACAATTTTGAAAAACTGTGAGCTCTTAAACCAAAACGCTCTTAAACCAAGTTACTCTTAAACCAAGGTACCACTGTATATCATCCTTAGAGATGAGCGAACCTCGAGCATGCTCGAGTCGATCCGAACCCGAACTTTCGGCATTTGATTAGTGGTGGCTGCTGAAGTTGGATAAAGCTCTAAGGGTATGTGGAAATCATGGATATAGTCATTGGCTGTATCCATGTTTTCCAGAAAACCTTAGAGCTTTATCCATGTTCAGCAGCCCCAGCTAATCCAATACCGAACGTTTGGATCGACTCGAACCCGAACCCGGTTCGCTCATCTCTAATCATCCTTCTATCTTCACAGGACTGAAACTGATTGTGTTCAGGAAGAGGCCTTCGCATCACACCATACAAAAGTGGTGACTATTTAGTAAGTGACTATTGTAAATCACTGACTAGGACCGCTCACTGGACACCCAGAGGTTTAAATGACTAGGTATTGGAATCTTTTCCCACAAAATTCTACATTAATCTGCTTATCTCCTCCGGCTCTATAACACAATGCACACAGATAGAACTATGTTTATAACCTTGAGGGTAGCTTCACACCTACCGTATCGCGGCAGAAAATCCGCTGCGGATCCGCAGCAGATTTAACAAAATGAATAAACACAGCACCAAATCCGCACTGTCAAATCCGCTGCGGATCCGCAGCAGATTTAATAAAATGAATAAACACAGCACCAAATACGCACTGTCAAATCCGCTGCGGATCCGCAGCAGATTTAACAAAATGAATAAACACAGCACCAAATCCACACTGTCAAATCCGCTGCGGATCCGATGCTATGTTCATTCATTTAGTTAAATCTGCTGCGGATCCGCAGCGGATTTTCTGCTGCGAGACGGTAGGTGTGAAGGCACCCTGAAAGGTTTCTTTGACCCCTGAATAGATGAGGGACTGGATAGAAGCGTATAATGTCAGATTTATCAATAGATTTGTCTGGCTGAGGACAAGGTCACAAATATTTTATTTTGTTTTGCAGACGTTTTTTTCGTCAAATAATAACTGTATGTATTACCAATTATTGTTCAATACCTGGCAAAAGACTGCTGTTTTTTTCGGCGTCTTTTGCAAGAAAACTGTACTTCGTTGCAAAAGACAAGAAAAAAGTATGTGTGAATATAACCAAAGTCTACGCCACAGAAATAAGCAGAAACAGGCATACCATACAAACTGTGCCCATTTCAGCCAGCAACAAACAAAAAAAGCGCAAACATTTAGTCTGGTAATTCTTGACGTTGCCCTTCTATGAGCCCAGACCAGAAGCCCAAATGACTGTTGTGCTGCTCCCTGCCACCCACCACATATTGACCGCTGTATGTATATACACAGTACAGGCACAAGAATGTCAGTCAGAAGCCAATAGGCATAGACATTGGTACTTAAGACTATTGAGGACAACTGCATGCTTATAATGGTAAGGACTACTTCCCTTCCCTTGGTATCAGAGCTATTAATATTATTGCAATGTTGGTTAAGGTAGAAAAAAACATTGTTTATTATCTGTGTAATAGATAAAGTGAAATCATAAAATTTTTGGAGTAAAGGCCACACGAAAAATCTCCCGGTCCTCTGTACATGGTGCACTGGTCCTTAACTGATCTCTGCTTCTTTCTAGTCCCGACTTCACAAGACACTGTGGTGTCCCACCTCAATTGGTGATTGGCTGAGCAGGCAGGTCCTGTAGGGCCGAGATGGCACAAAACCTGGAAGAAGGAGGCCAAAAGCGGTCATCACCATTATCATCTTTTACCAGGTGAGTTGGGAGAAAGATTACAAGCAATATGAGAAAAAATTACTTAAAGAGGACCTTTCACCCCCCGTGCCGGGGTGACAGGCTCCCGGCCCCCCGCTAGAGCACCTTATACGTACCTGATCGCGCCAGGTCCCGCTTCTTGAGACGGTCGGGTGACGGAGATGTCAGCGCCCGAAGCCCGCCGCACGCTCATAGAGAATGACTGGTAAGTCCGACGCTCCGTCATTCTCTATGAGCGCTGGACTCATCTCAGGAGCGCACGCGCCGGGCTTCGGGCGCTGACATCTCCGTCTTCTGACCGTCTCAAGAAGCGGGACCCGGCACGATCAGGTAAGTATAGGGAGCTCTAGCGGGGGGTCGGGAGTTTGTCACCCAGGCACGGGGGTGACAGGTTCCCTTTAACTGAAAGTTAACTGAGAGTAGTAGATACTTGAAAATCTTCCAGCAGATGTGGTTGGTAAACCAAAAGTAATTGAATGTAATCCTATCTGGGATATACATATCTATCCTAAGATAATAATAAAGGAAATAATATAAGGGCAGACTAGATGGACCGGGTGGTCTTCGTCTGCTGACAATCTTCTATGTTTTTTTATTCTGCTTTAAAAGAGACTGTATAGCTGAAGACAATAAAGTTGAGATATTCACCATGCCATATATTTTCCTTTACACTCAAAGATAAATGCAATCCCAGTGGAGAAATTTCATGTTAGTGCCTCTAACACAAACTTCAGAGTCACCTGCTCCCTTCTCAATAACAGGAGCCAAAGTCTCAGGTCCCTTAACAACCTCTGACTGGTTCTGCTTATTAACTATATTTGCGTCATGCCAGACTTCACAAACACCAAGCTTTCATGCTTTTATGACGCTCTGTTCATTACACTGATGCCACTAATGCTGTCATCTGCTGTAGCAGCCGGCAGACTATATTTTTTTACACTTCAGCTTTCACCTCCCCCCCCTTGGTCATTGCCCTGGCACACCACTGTAGTCCAGTTGCCTCAGGCCTAATTCACACGTCAGTATTTTTCATCCGTTTTCCTGGACCAGGAAAAACGGGATCCATTACAACCCATTATTTTTAATGGTGCTATTCATACATCCGTTTTCTTTGCGGATCCGCAATCCATGACGAAATAAAACGGACATGTTGTAATATGGTCCGTAATTACGGAACGGACACCCCAATAGAAGTCTATGGAGAGCACAAAATTTGCAATCTGCAGAACCATCCGTATCCGTTTTTTGGTGACATCACCAAGCTCCTCCTGCCAGAAATATCCTGCCTGATAGAAATGACTGTAGAGTGAACCCCAGGTGACCTTTTTTGGGGGTTGGGACAGCTTCTGACATCATTTTTGCCATCCCCTCTTTTTTCTTCACTACACCTTTTTTTTTGCGGATCCACAAAAAAACTGATACAAATACAAAACACAATACAGATGCAAAACGGATGATTTTTTGTGGATTGCGGATGAAAAATAGAGATCCAGATTTTCATCCAGGAAAACATACTGACGTGTGAATAAGGCCTTACTCTGTTGTCTTATGGTGGCCATACACCTTCAATAATGATAATGAAAGATTATCAGTAACCCCTTTCGACCAGCTCCTGTTCTCCATACATAGGAACATTCAGCATGGCTGAGCTTTTCAATGTTCTGTGTGGTAATAGAAGGGTTAAGTCACAGCCTTAAAGGGATACTCCGGCGCTTATAGAAAGAAAACAATCAATCGTAAACATAGTTTTTACATTTACAATCCCTCCTGAGTCTGTCTCCATTTGAATTTCCCGCTGTTTGCAGGTCCCTGAAGCCCCAGTGGGTCTTCATTTTTTCTTCAGCCACTGATTTGGGCTTTCCCATGATGCACTCCTGTGATGTCTAACTGACTTACAACTTGCTTAGCCAATCAGAGCTCAGCAACCGGAGTCATCTAACAAAGGGAGGCTGGCCTAACGGCTTAGACCCGCCTCCCTCTTGATGATGTCATTGTCACAAAATGGCTTCCACAGAGCAGCCTGGGGTCAACAGTCATTAGGTAAGAATGAGTTTACTTCACTTCCTGGTGGGGGGTTAAGGGGGGAAAAGATAGGGAAGGGGGGCAGATAGGTGATTGAAGCATATTACAAAGTTATATCACTTTGTAATGTAACTTTGTAATGAAGCATAGCACGTTTGGCCTCTCTGTGCAGAATAGTTTTAGTGTTCTTGCTGATATAGATAGAGATGCTGTTGCTATTGGAGACATGGCTGCTCAGGTGATTCCCAATGGGGATGTTGTTTTGGATGGGCCACTGAGGGCAGAAGGAAAGGTTAGTAAGGAGAGAAGGCATCTTCTTGTTGGTGACTCGATTGTTAGAGGTGTTGTGGTAGGACAAGAGGAGGATGTGATTAGAGAGGCGAGATGTCTCCAAGGTGCTACTGTCAGGAGGGATAGGAGGCGGATTGTGAACATTGTGAAGGCTGCTAGTATAGATAGCAAGGTTGATCTGGTGGTTCATCTTGGAACCAATGACTTGTCCCAAGGAGATGTGGATTTGGTTAAAAAGGAATTTCAAACTTTTAGTCTGGAGCTGGGCAAGATAACAGATTCTGTGACATTTTCAGAGGTTTTCCAGTCTGTAATCAGAACAACAAGGCATGTCGTATCTCAGAGTTTAATGCCTGGTTAAGGCAGTGGTGAAAGGCAGAAGGTTTTGGGTTTGTTAGTCATAGCTTTTGCAAGTGGTGCAAAAAGGAGATGTTCAAGAGGGATGGTTTGCACCCATCAAACATAGGTACACCGGTACTTGGTGAGGAATTTAGATTGTTTTTGGACAGACATTTAAACTAGATGAAGGGGACAGAAGTATAATAGAGGAGGAGGATTTCTGTCCCCGACCAGTAAAGACAAATAAGTGTATCCGGATTGGTGAAAGCGCAGTGGTTGGTGCTGTAGACACAGGGGTTGGTGCTGTAGACACAGTGGTTGGTGCTGTTGATGCAGTTGTTGGTGCTGTAGATGCAATGGTTGGTGCGGTTATTGGTGGTAAGGAAGATGCTGTTGGTGCAGTAGATGAAGTTGGGAATAAAGGTATTATGAAGCTTAGTAATCTTCGGGCAATGTGTACGAATGCTCGCAGCTTAGGAAACAAGATCTATGAGCTGACGGCCATTATGTCTAGAGATGATTTGGACCTTGTTGCTGTAACCGAGACCTGGTTCAAAGAGTCTTATGATTGGGACATAGTTATACCGGGATATATTTTGTACAGGAAAGACAGCAGAGAGAGGGGAGGCGGGGTAGCCATTTATGTCAGGGATAGTCTTAAATCGACAGTCATCCAAAATACATATAAAGAGCTGGAGACTCTCTGGGTTTGTATGCAGTCCAAAGAGGGATCTGTTATTAGGATAGGTGTTGTCTATAGGCCTCCGGGGCAAAGCGAGGACCATGATAATATGCTGATGGATGAAATTACTAAAATGTCATTAAAGGGGGACATTGTAGTTATGGGCGACTTTAACATGCCGGATGTGGATTGGAATATCCCTTCTGCACTTACATGTAAAAGCAAGAATGTAATGGAGACCCTTACAGGGGCATCTCTAAAACAGCTAGTGAAGTCACCAACCAGAGGAGAGAACATTCTAGATTTAGTATTTAATAATGGGGATCGGGTGTCTGAAGTTAGAGTGGAAGAAAATTTAGGTTCCAGTGACCACCAATGTTTATGGTTCGACATACAAACTGACTGCGTCCAATCCCATACTACAATTAGAGTATTGGATTTTAGGAAGACAGATTTTAATAAAATGGGGGAGTATTTAGATAAAGAATTAAGAGGGTGGGATAAAACATCGGGAGCGAGCGCTCAGTGGGCAGAATTAAAAAATGCCATATTAAAGGCAACTAGACTACATGTATGAGAAGTTAGCAAAAGTAAAAGGAAGAAGAATCCATTATGGTTTACCAGAGAGGTTAAGGCCATTGTAAAAGGAAAAAAGGCAGCGTATAGGAAGTATAAGGAGACTGGGAATGAAGCTGACAGAGAGACGTATAAAATTATACAGAAGGAGGCAAAGCATATTGTAAGTGCTGCTAAAGCCTCGAAAGAAGAAGAAATGGCAAAATCTGTTAAGGAGGGGAATAAAACCTTCAGATATATAAGTGACAGGAAGAAGAAGAAGAATGGCTGCAGCATTACTAAAATAAGTAATGGGGAGAATACGTTTATTGATGGAGATAAGGCGGTCGCTGACTATTTGAATAGTTACTTCTGCTCAGTGTTTTCAGAAGGCGGCCTTCACAATCACAGGATGGTTGGACACAGCATTGCCTCCAACTATATGGGTTCAGCTCCAGTATTTTCAGAGTCTGAAGTTGCAGAGGAACTTGCCCATTTAAAGCTGAATATGGCGATGGGTCCAATCCACAAGAAGGGGAATAGAGAAGAGCCCAGTAACTACAGGCCAGTGAGCCTGACATCTGTAGTAGTGAAAATGATGGAAACTCTTCTAAAAAAAAGAAGATAATGGATCACCTAAGAATCAACAATTTGATGGATCCAAACCAGCATGGCTTTACTGAGGGCCGATCATGTTAGACTAATCTCATTGATTTCTTTGATTATGCCACAAAAGTACTGGATGAAGGTGGTGCTGTGGATATCGCCTATCTGGACTTCAGCAAAGCTTTTAATACAGTTCCCCATAAAGAGCTGATAGAGAAGTTGGAGAAAATTGGACTTAATCCCTGGACAGTTCAGTGGATTTGTGGTTGGCTGAAGGATAGATATCAGAGGGTTGTTGTTAATGGTATATATTCCGAGCAGAGACTGGTTACAAGTGGTGTGCCACAAGGGTCTGTTCTGGGTCCTATTCTTGTTAATATGTTTGTAAGTGACATAGGAGAAGGGTTGGTAGGTAAAGTTTGTCTTTTTGCTGATAACACAAAAGTGCGCAATAGGGTTGATATTCCTGGAGGTGTCAGTAATATGGAAAAGGATTTAGCTTTGCTAGATACGTGGTCCAAACAGTGGAAATTGAAGTTCAATGTTTCCAAATGTAAAATAATGCACTTCGGGAGGAGGAATCCTCTATCCGAGTATCACATCGGCAGTACTGTGTTGGAAAAGGCTTCAGAAGAGAAGGATTTAGGGGTAGTGATATCTGACAGCCTTAAAATTAGTCACCAGTGCAACCAGGTGGTGGGGAAAGCTAATCGTATGCTGGGGTGTATAGCTAGAGGTATAACCAGTAGGAAGAGAGAGATTGTGATCCCGCTGTATAGAGCTCTGGTGAGGCCACATCTGGAATACTGTGTCCAGTTCTGGAGACCTCATCTAAAAAAGGACATTGATTAAATTGAACGGGTCCAAAGACGGGCTACAAAAATGGTGGAGGGTGTGAGGCATAAACCATATCAGGAAAGACTTAAAGATTTGAATCTGTATAGTCTGGAGGAAAGAAGGGAAAGGGGGGACATGATTGAAACCTTTAAGTATGTTAAAGGACTAAATAAGGTTCAGGACGGAAGTGTTTTTAGTAAAAAACTGAGCTCAAGAACAAGAGGACACAGTGAGAGGTTAGTTGAGGGAAAGATCAGAAGCAATGTGAGAAAATATTATTTTACTGAAACAGTAGTAGATACCTGGAACAAACTTCCAGCAGAGGTGGTTGGTAAATCTACAATAACAGAATTTAAACACGCCTGGGATAGACATATATCTATCCTAAGATAATAAGAAAGAAAATACTAAAAGGGCAGACTAGATGGACCCAGTGGTCTTTTTCTGCCAACAATCTTCTATGTTTCAATTACTGGGAAAAAGCTTTTTGCTGGAGAACCCCTTTAAGTTAAGTTGCAGTTTATCTCTCCCAGAACAACAGGATCGGGTGGTGATTTTCCATCACACCTGACCCCTATCACTACCAACATCATCTGTTAGTGGACAGTCAGGAGAGCCCCATACACCTTAGACTGACAGCCAAATCCGCCGCCAGTCTTAAGGCCCTATTACATAGAAAGATTATTGTGCAAAAATGTATTATATTGTTGAAACTTAGGCAATAGTATGTGCGTGTATATGCAGGTAACGATCAAAAGACTAATTAAAATTTGTTCACACCTGCGTATTGGTGATAAGTTATAAACTTTATTGAGGGCAATTGCCTTGTGAGCCGCAGCTTCCTCGGCAGGTTCAGTTACCTTCTGAAAGTTGTCGCCTCTGTTGAATTAACTTCTTTAATGGACATTTATTAAACTTTAGTATAGGACCATTGCACAGACATGAATGAAGAGCTTTAGGTTGTTACAGTATTGTGTATGATGTTCCTGAATGAATAATATCAGGAGTCGTCTCCCTGTAAATATTTTAAGTAGCTTCATTTTTATATCTGTCATTCTAAAATGACATAAACAGTAACGTGTCATACACCCTTTTTACAATCTCACCAACCTTACCATAGGCTTTATGACCGCAAGACGTTGGGAACTGCTGATGCAAAATGTTTTCTATAGACGTTGCAAGTACTCTTAAATTTTATTGAAATTTTGACACAGTAAAGTAAAAGTTAATGGTCAACAATAAATATATTTACCTTACTGTCAGTGCTTTCCAGCCTTGCATGCTACAGATGGCACGTTTTGAAATGGCACATAGACAGAGAACTGCAAGTATTATGCTTATATCTGTGTTAATGTTTCACGGGGTTCTCAAAAATAGAGATGCAAAATAAAATATTGATCATGTAAGAAAAAATTTTTCACTTCATGTCAATAATTCCAAAGAATAGCGGGCAGCTCTTTATCTCTCTTCATCGGTGCCACTGAGCAATAGGAATTCTGTAGCCCATAACCTTTCAAACAACTTTCTTACATACTTACCTTAGGCCTAGCCCCTAAAGAATCTAGAGGAAACACTTTGGTAGGGTACTGTAGGGTTATTGTAGGGTCTGAACAAAGGGGTATCCCACTGATCCCTGTGCAAGCACACTAGGGTTTTAAGGGAGTTCATATTGATTTATAAACTCCCAACCAGTACCTGCACTTCAAGGCTCAGCGGCTGTTAATAAACAGCCACAAGATCTGGCAAGACCTTACCATTTTGTTGTAATTGAGCCATATAGAGTGCAAAGATGTGCTGATCACATAGCTGTTTGCAGCGACTAGGAAGAAACATTCCTACAAACATTTGCCTGGCCTATAAGTGGTGCCCAAGCCCCTCACAGCAGTGCTGCTGCCCCTTCATTTTCAGGATAGGTGGGGAGTCACAACTATAGGTGATTAAATATGCTAGTGACATACCACCAGTCCTTGGATGAAAACCTCTCAAAGGTTATGGTCACACATGATATATATGATTTCCCACATTGAATTCCCATGCGAAAAATCCACACCATTCACATTACAAGCAGCGTGGATGGAATATAAAGGCACCGTTACCAGGACAGACATGATGCATCAATGTGATGGCTGATAAAAACTATACAAGTCTGCTAAACAGACCCTCAACTTGTAAAGTGGATGGCTGAATTTTTTTTTTTTTTTACTGGTTCTCTTAATTACGTGATCCCTCTGATCCGGTTAATAGCACTGAAAAGGCTCATGTGGCATTCACTTCATGGCTCTACAGACACAGGAATCACAGAATGAATTACATAATCCTTTAAGAGCTACTGACTGGCTGAGAGGGATCATGTAATATCCTACAAGCGTATCCTGTTGGCACCTTATTGGTGCTGTTTATTAGGTGTCATTTTATCTATAAGTAAAGTATAAGCTCTACTAGGGTATCGTCCTGATGACCACATATTACTAGGTTAGTCTTAATGACAGGTTCTCTATACAGACAGTTCAGGATGCGGCGCCAGAACTAGTGTGGTCATTATTTAAGAATGTATATTGTGTAATATCTGATGAAACTTCCTAGATATTCATTCACAGACGTTTCCACAGTCGTCTCTGCTCAGTAATTTCCTATATACCAGTAAATTGTATTCATGAAGTAAAATTACAGCCAGTAAAGAGAAAGAAAAATGTAGCTTTGGTATGCATACCTTGGCACAACCTGTATGTTACGCTCTCTGTAAAATAAATGCAATATAAAACTGAGACTGATACTTTTTGCAGAGCCACAGCTGTTGTCCAAATGTGTTTCCACATTGGGGCTAATGATGCATTTACACAGAGAGATTTATCTGACAGATCTTTGAAGCCAAAACCAGACTATAAACAGGGAACAGATCATACAGGAAAGACTGAGATTTCTCCTCTTTTTAACTCTGTTCCTGGCTTTAAGCTTCAAAAATCTGTCTGATAAATCTCTCTGTGTAAATGCACCATAGGTCACTAAAACTGCCTTATTCTTAGGGCCCTATTACACCAACAGATTATCTGAAAGATTTTTTTTTGAGCAAAAGCCAGGAATGCACTATAAACAGAGAACAAGTAATAAAAAAAAGTGTCAGGGAGGTAGGGATAAGACACGACAATGAGCACTAAGGCTGAACCCACACACTGTCGCTGCCTACTTGCCTCAAACGGCCCTAGGCAGCCATGGACAACCACGAAGGCAGTCCCTGCTCTGGTATAAGTGTAACACAGAACGAGACAGCCAAACAAACACAAGGGAGAGTCAACAAACCAAAGTTAGAACCAAAGGGGCAACTCGGTCCAAAATCAGTAAACAATCGGATAGTCAAAGGTTAGGCGGGAGGTCAGGTAACAGGTAAATCGAGCAGAGGAATAAGGTACGGGGATTGCAGGAATAGACAGGGGGAGCTGGGATCAGGGTATGAACCCTAATAGCCAGTGTTGAGAGACTGGCTCAGCTTTCTTCTATGAGGATCAAGAGCCCGGTCCGGATCCCCATTGGACCGGCGCTCTGATCCTCAAGGTTCCAGACAGGCAGAGGAAAACGTCAATCAAAAGACTTGCTCAGCTGCAGCAATCAAGTCTAGCAGAGCTAAGTGTAAATCCTGCATTGCCGGAAGCTGAGAAGCAAACGGGTGTGTCACACAAAAGCAAAAACCAGGCCCAGTTCACACCAGGCTATTGCACATTCCTGACAGACTGAGATTTCTCCTCTTTTTAAATCCATTCCTGGCTTTGGCCAGATAATCTGTTGATGTAATAGGACCCTTTGACAGTGCAAATTTAAAGGACAACTCGAGCAATTTGCTTTTTTACTTTAGTTAACACACATTACACAGTTATAATAAGCTAAATAACTAATAACTGTCAACCACATCCTCTCCTCCTGGGCACCATCTTGTGTTGATGTCATAAGAGCTAGGGGCGGCCTGGTGTAGGTGTAGCATTAGTTTTTACCCAGATTCTTGTAGGGGAAGGACTTAAAGAGCAGACATTCCTGCTGTAGCCAGGCCAGGGCCTGGCTCTACCAGGACCCTTGTCCGGGACAAGTCAGTTCAGTTCAATGAGTTTGTTTAGTGAGTTGAGTCTAGGGCACGTGTGTATGCAGATGCAACCAGAGACGCTCAGCTTTTTAAGTATTCCTACTATATCTACTATGCAGTGCTAGCCCACGCCGCAAACCAGTCTAAAGGGCAAGGTGCAGGGCAGTATCCTGATATAAAATAGGAATTAGCCTGGATAGGACTGTAGGGCAGAAGGTGGTCAGACTATAGTCTATACACGGGTACTAGTACTTCTCACTTTCAAGTATTCTCTCACATTCCGTCAGAGTACATTACTACATTGGATTGGGACTCCCTTAACAAACTCCTCTCCTCTACGCTGCTCTAATCTACTTTCACCCGTCAAGCAGCGCTTCAACTACCTCTACTCTACTCTAATTCTTTAAGTATTTCCTCAGCACAAACGAGTTCAAGCGCTTAAAGTGATACTGTCACCGCCTTTTTGCATTCTGACTTCTCTACACAGGTGTAAAGGGTTTAGCAGTTTTCATACCATATTTTACATCATACGTCATGGTGCTTGTTCAAGTAAAAAGTAATTTTTTTATTATCAGATTGTGCTAAGTAGGCGGGTCTTCACGGGAGCAGCGTAACATTAGCGCCGCCCACAATGTCACCATGGGGCCTAGACGTGCCGTGAAGTCCTGCACACTTAGCACAATCTGCTGATGATAAAATATCACTTTTCACTTGAACAAGCACCATGACGTATCATATAAAATAAGGTATGAAAACTGCTAAATTTACCCTTTACACCTGTGTAGAGAAGTCAGAATGCAAAAAAGGGGGTGACAGTGTCACTTTAAGTCTGTACAAAGACTTATCTATTTGCTGCCAGTGTTTTGTACTATCAAGAGACTGTACAGTAAAGCTGTTATATTTTTACATCACTGGGACTGTCATCCTTTTCTCCGCACCAGCACCTATACATAATAGTTGCACACCTTGTTTCCCCCCCCCTTTCTGTGGGAGGCGGTACCAATAGTCCGGGTGGGTCGATTGCCACTCAGGACTACCGTGACAAGAGCCCAAGAGACCCATCACAACCCGGGAGGTCACCGACCATTTCTGGGGAGTACAGCCAGCCACAACACGAAGCAGGTACCAACATTACACCTGTGTGCTGGACTAGCACTGGCGTCACGACACTATCATCTTTGGCTGAGCTGTCACCACCACCTTTCATAACATCTTCACAGTGGTGCCTTACCACATACGTGTGAAGGCACCTTTAAGGGATCATTTAAAGAACTAGACAAACTCACAGCTGCAGTAGTGTAATATACCTCTCCTTTACATAACACATGATCCTAGTCAAAGAATCAAAACCTATAAAAATGTGTTTGGAAGTTCTCGGGTTGCAAATCATAAAGTAGTTGTCAATACATATCTGTAGGAAAGAGCTGAACAATGAACTTTTGTTGTAGAAATGGCTGACTGTTGTTCAATTTAGATCCAGGTCCAATGTCTCAGAGTCATTTTAGCACAATCCCCAAAGGACCTACAGTATAGTTACAAGTTCTGAAGAGTTGATAAAGGGAAATTGAAAAGCTAACCTTAAAGGGAACATCATCAGAAAATTACCTATTGTTTTTATATTAAGCTTATTTTTTTTCAAGAATTTTTGTTTTTTTATCGAATTTTCCAGTTTACTATCTATATTATAAAATAATCCTGAAATCTTTCAGTTTTCATTCCCACCACTATCCTGTACAGATCACTTTACAGCAGCCTTCAGCTTATCACTACAGACTGAACAGGAAGGCCCAGATTTTTTTCGGGGATGGGCTGCAGAGGGCTCCATATTCCACAACTGGCAGACCCATTACAAGGTTAAGAGACTGTAGATTTACCATTATATCTTTGTATTTTCAGTCACTTCTTGCAAGATGAAAAAAATGACCCTTCCCAGGCTCTTCTCAACAAACGATTACATCAAATTTCTTCCCACACTCCTACTCTCATTTCCTTTATCTTCTTGATGAATAAGGCTAAGATAGCTCGTTCTTGGATATTTTCCTCTTTACCCTTTGATTTAGTTATGCTGCGTTTACACAGAGAATTTAGATGGAACGATATATAGTTTAGAAAAATCGTTATTCCGATCGTTTTAAGATCGCTTAAGCCTATCTAACACATAGGGTGAATCGGTGAAAGACTGTTTACACAAAGCAATCTGCGAATATTTAGCGAACAACCAACGACGATTTGATAAAAGATCACAGTGAACGATTTCTTGTTCGTCACTTGACCGTTTGCTGTGTTTACACAAGCCGATTATTGCTCAAATTCGATCGATAATCGTTCCATGTAAACGCAACATAAGGCATGAATATATATGGGTTATGATCAATAAACACTCATCCAATATATTTAATGATGGGAAGTCTAATGGTGCGTTTACACAGAGATTTTTCTGACAGATCTTTGAAGCCAAAGTTAGGAACAGACTATAAACAGGGAACAGGTCATAAAGAAAAGACTGGGATCTATGCTTTATTCAAATCTATTCCTGGCTTTGGCTTAAAAACTCTGTCAGATAAATCGGTCTGTGTAAACGCACCATAATGGCCCTTTAGACAGACTGACCCGGGCCTGTAAAGAGCGCCAATCAAGTAGTTCGACAGTTATATATTGGGCCTTTACATTGCTCAAGCCAGGCTGCAGGAACATTTACTGGTTTGTTCATGTGGCCCATTGTTTTTATCATTGTCAGCTGCACATCCCCCATTGTATGTTTGGCCAATAACAATAATTTTTAGGCCTGCATTAATGATACAATCACATGGTTAGAGCTAGGAGTAGAACTATAGGTGCAGATTACCATTGCAATAGCAAGGCAGAAATAGTATCCGGGAGCAAGGACAAAGTGAAGGAACTGATGGCTGATTGCCCTTTATAAACGCTGCAAGGCCAGACATTGTTGTCAGGCGCCAGTTGCCTGGCAATGCAATGCCACCGGCTAAAGTGAGGACAGGAGCTGTGGCTGGATCCAGGAAAGCTGTGGTTGACAACAGAGCATTGGGTTGCCTAGAAATCACAGGCAGCTGCAAGTTGATGGTGTGGCTGCTCGCCAAGAACCAGGTGAGGTAAGCAACATAAGGTAGTAACAGAAGACAGAGCCGTGTGGATTTGATGTGACTCAGATTGTGAATATTTATACACACCACTAGCACTTCTAGTTATGGCTGCCAGGGGGGTTGAAATAGGTGGATGGCTCCCAGCAGGACTGTGAAGTACTCGCTTAAGGGCCATGTGCGCACAACAATTATTAGTACACATGTTTCCTAGTGAACAGAATGATAATTGCCCTATGTAAATTCACAAGATAGTGTTCATGATTAATAAAACTTTGTCGCTTGTATAGAAAAATTATTAATTGCCATTTTTGGTTGCAAATCATACATAATCACTTTTGGCTGAAATTCACTGAATTTTTTTTTTATTATTTGTATGACGTACACAGATTCCACAGCACTTCACCTATCTGTATGTTTTTGGCTGTGGGAGGAAACCCACGCAAACACAGAGAGAACATACAAACTTTTTGCAGATGTTGTCCTTGGTGGGACTTGAACCCAGGACCCCAGTGCTGCAAGGCTACAGTGCTAACCACTGAGCCACCGTGCTGCCAAAACTATTGTTTGTGCACCTAAACAGATTGTTTTTTAACGTGCAAGACGTGTTTGACCAAATTTTTTTGTACATTACAATTAAACGTACTGCAAAAATGCAGTGTGAACCTAGCCTTAGCAGCAAGTACAGTATACAGCTGACACACTCCCTGTAATATTAAAACCAATATGGTTTCATCTTGACCAAAGATTAACTAATTAATCACAGATATGAGAATAGTTTTACATTGTTTCAATATTTGAATGTTTTGCATATGTTTAAAATGTAATCACAATAATGTTAATGGAAAAAATGTGCCCAAGTCGCACGCAGCCCAAATTCAGAACATTATAACTATTTCATTGCAGCCCATGGAAGAATTGCTGGCAGATTGTGATGACTCACTGTGAGTGTACCGATAACTACAGTATATTCCGCCAGGAATTTATTTTACCATATAAGTCCACACTGATTATTACACAGACCCCCAAGTATGTGTGTCTTCTGATATAATTTGTACTGTGTGTAGTACTTACTTTATCCTCATTGCCTACTTATTCCTATTTACTTAAGGTAATTCACTTTTATTTGAAAGTGCAACAACCTGCAGCTGTGTCTGGATATATGCTACTAAACTTTGTAGTGTTGCTTTGTAGTATAATATAATCATAACTCACCAGCAATAGAGATGAGCGAATCGCACATGTAAATGAAGCAAAGTGCTTCGTTTGATCTGCACTCCGGTCATCAAGCCTTGGGCCTTTCAGCGCTGCAGTGCTCCCTATCGCTCCCCCAGGATTCCAGGAAAAGCTGCATCCAATCCTAGAACATTTTTTTCCAGGATTGGATCCAGCATTTCCCCAGCACCCAGGGTGGAGTGGCAGCAAGGAGCACCGCTGAAAGACCAACGGCTTGATAAGCGGAGTGCAGATCAAATGAAGCACTTTGCTTTGTTTACATCTGAGATTCGCTTATCTATAACCAGCAATATTTTTGCAGTGTCATTTGTGTCATCCCAGCTCAGCTGCTTCTGTACATATTGACATGTATAATGGACCACATCATCTGTCGGTGGTCATTCAGGAGAGCCCCACACTTATACACACCATTTAGGGGAGGTCGAACCTTTCACACACGGCAGGTTTGGCTGACAAAAGGTATCCCTAACCACTGGCACCAAGCTCGAACATTAGAAGAGTGCAGTACGGTTTGTGATATAGACTGGTTATAAACTAGAGGCACAAAGGAAAATGCATTAGGATAGCCATATTAAAGGGGCAGAAGGAGTCAAGATTGCAGCCTACTCATAACGACACACAAATATGTATGCACTATATATATATATATATATATATATATATATATATAGTGCATCCATTAATCGTCATGTGTAGCCTTTGCTACATTATATAAGCATAAGATAATATTAACCTATATGTATAGAAAGTACCTAGAATTTCCAATTAAAGAGGTATTCCAATACAATAAAATGATCCCCTATCCACAGGCTCTCAGCTATCTTTGGAAGCCCCATAGAATGGTGTGGAAGCACTGGATGAAAGTTGTGGCAGCACACATGCACCGCTTACTGTTACGTTCCAATTCTTTGAACACTGTCCCCTATCCAGTGCCATGGAATATCCCTTTAAGAAAGTGCATGAACATTATGGTTGTCAGAGCTTGTTCCAAAACCCACTTGTCATACTGATATTTGTGTGAACAGAATCCACCACTCACTGATGTATACAGATATATAAGTCATTTTAATTTTAAAGATGTTCAAACAGTATATCCTCGGTAAAATGATATAAAACAGTTGTGATATATAAATAAGTTAAGCAATATTATTACATAATAAACACTGATTATACCCTGCCTATTTACAACCTGTTAATGCAAATATACAATCCATTATGTGATACACAGATTCAGAATCAAAGCAGTGGAACTGCCATGGGGTTGATATAGTTCAATACCTTATAAAAGCCTTCATGGCAGTATATGATGTACATATTGTAGGCAAAATAAATCAGATGTAATCCTTCTTTTTTTCTTTAGTTCTAGGGAAATCAGGGCATTCAGCATTACAGTGCCTGCATATTCAGATCAGTAGTGATAATCTGTCAGCTATGCTGTAGCATGCTCAGACGTCTGGGTGTCATGTACAGTATAGCACAGAGAGATGCCAAGAACGCCAGTACTGCCTTAAAGGACAAGATGAAGATGGCAGCGAGCTGGGGAATGAAGCGCATAACTGTGTTCTTCTCCCCACTTGTTTCAACAGTTGGAGAGAGCCTAACAGACCCTCAAAACTTTTGACCTGTCTCTGCAAAAAGTTTTTCTAATGACACAGGAAATTGTATGATTTTTGCAGACATGTCATTTAGCAGACTGTTTCATCAATGTCACTCACTGCTGTGTCATCTTTTTTTTTCAGTTTTGGAAAATGAATACAAGAACAGGAAGCAGTCAATATGTATGAAAGAGGGGGGCACTGCTTATAGGTGTGGGGGTCTTTACCTCTACGTGCAGTTTTTCACCCACCTCTTTGTTCCAACTAGCTGGGGTGCGGGCGCACCTCTTCGCCTCCTCCCCATACATTGGAACATGCTTTATGTATAATTCCGCATGCACACAATATAGCACAGTATGCCTCATCGATGATTTAGGTGAATAATTATTCCTCTATGAAATGTTCATAACCTTTTCAGGCTAATTTCTTTTTAATCGGTCTAGCTGATTAGTATAAAGACAAAGTAATAATGTTCCAGCCGTGGAGTAAATGAGGTTTTCATAATACCTGAAAACTGCTGAGAAAAAAGTCCCAGCTAAGCTAAAAAATGAAAACCGAGAGAATTATACGACAACAGAAGCTCGGTGGAATAAATCTCATTGGGATGTAACATATGGACGGTAAATTCCCACTCCTGAGAGTCAGAATTGCAGTAGAACGAACACAGCTATGAGCACAATTCTGAAGGGTGCAATCTGTATTAGCTGTACAGATAGTGAATACTTCTAATGGTGGGCTGAAATGTCACATAGTGGGATTCTCTGAAAAGCTGATATTTGCAGAAAATGACATTTACCCACAATCTCAGAATTCGAAGATGGTTTAGTTAAAGGGGTAGTCCCATCCTAATATGTGATGGCATATTGCTAGGATATAACATTATGATTGTTAACCTGTAGGGTCCCTACCTATCCTGAAAATAAAGGTACCAAGGCTCTTCTGCATTTCTCCTGCATCCAACCACATCTACATTCAGCAGCTTCACAGTCCTTCTCCGCACAATCGCACCGCCGGCAACCATCTGTGCAGGGAAAAACCCTGCAGGTTGCGCAGCTGTTAACCCCAGCCCCATATTTTGCCATAACCTAATGATATGTTATTACTTTCTTTGGTACAAGAAGCATTTTAATAATAGGCTATTGTTTCTCAATATGTATATAAGTGAACAATAATACCATTTCTAGCACCAATGTTTTGCACAGTGCAGCATATCCATTCACTAAATAGCTTCCTAATTTTTCTGTATGGACCATTTCTATACTGGAAGTAGCATGATCACTGGCCACTTGTAATGCTATTACACAGTGGATGCTGTATAACAGGAGCCTAGCTGTGCTGAACTGAGGAAACCATAAAGGCCATAGGGCCTTCCATGAAAGGCTTGCTTTTAATTCCCTTTATTAAAAGCTAAAAACTGTACAGGCAATGCCCTAGAGACCCAAGGTCTGGGTGTTCAGATCCACCAATCATTAGATAGAGCTGAGAGAAGCCAAGTGCTCCACTCTCTGTCTTTCTGCTTTTTTTGTCTTGATGTAAAAGATGGTCTTCATTGTAAGTCAATTGAAAAATGTAAAAAAAAAATGCTACAATAAAACAAAATATGATATACACATTTAAATATATAAGCTTGGCAACCTCTAGGGATCAATAGGTGAATAACTGGCATAAAAGAATTGTTACTGACCTCCAAAAAATACACCCCGAGGGTGAGGAAAAACGCCACAATGAAAAAAGTTTTGTAGATATAGCGTTTTTGTTTTTTTTTTTATGTTATCCATTGACTTCCACCTAAAAATCTGAACTTTTTATCTGGGAAAATGTCATATGTGGCATGTGTGGGTGAATGAGTATTCCTTGGAACGCTCATTCACTCGATCAGCGGCTTGTGTAAAAGGGCCAGTGTTCAGGTCGCTTATTGGCTGATTTGATCTTTTATTGCAATGTTATTGACTGCACAACTCTCTGTGTAAATAGCGGATGTACGGCCGATAACTATGCATTTAAAAGGCTGCACCAACAATACCATACCACTGAATTACTCATACGGCATAAAGGCACTGCAGGCAAGCGCAGATCTCGCTGATCTGTACCCTTTTGTGGCAATGTGAAAGGACCCTTAGGGTATTTGTAGAATTACTGTATACAGTGGAGATTTATGCTGCAGATCTGTAGTACAGTCTTTCTGCACCAAAACAAATCAACGTATTTAAAATCAGTTGGAGATCTGCTATCAATGTTTGTGCAGCCCTGGCCACATGGTTATCGAGCTGTGTGATCAGCTCTGTAATAGTGCACTAATCTAGCAGATAGGCACTCACTTACATGGTGGGTTGCACTGTCTAATCCGACCCTTTGAGTGCATTCTCATAGGTCTAGTGCAAT
This sequence comes from Dendropsophus ebraccatus, assembly GCF_027789765.1. Lineage (NCBI taxonomy): Eukaryota > Metazoa > Chordata > Amphibia > Anura > Hylidae > Dendropsophus > Dendropsophus ebraccatus. The sequence continues at coordinate 50,075,665 of NC_091458.1, forward strand.
ACATTGATTTATGTATATTATGGATATATGTTTCCAATTATACCCATAGCAGCCAATGTGCATGAATTAGTGTGGATTTACATGCAGGTAAATCTACATAGAACCTGTCCTGTGTGAAAACATCCTTAGAAAGAGTTAGCAAAACAAAATAAATAAAAGAACATTGTTTACATTAATAAATAAGGATTTATATTTGGAGTAAATTAGGGCATATAGAAACCCATGTTTACCTGACGCATACAATACGGATAGGAACAGCTAATCCTGTGTTTCAGGACACTGGCCCATGAGACATGCCAAACGCTATAGTGAACAAAAACCTGACAAGTGACTAGATATGTGTTTTAGTGGCAGCTTCTGTACAAAATGTAGATGTATAAATGTTGAGTTCTTATTGATTTACTGTCCATTTTATTCTTGTTTGCCAGGAGCCGGGATTTCCTCCCACTGCGGACGGGCCAGCCCACCTCCAGTGCCATACATGGGAACTGGGCCATGGTTCAAAAAACGGGCCGTGGCACCGGCTTCCCCGCGCCGGCGCTGTTCTATACATGGGTCATATTAGAGCGAATATACCTGATGGTACTGATAGGCAAAAGAAGAAAGAGCAGGCACTACGATCCCCATTACTCCGACAGCACAGCTTCCCATAAATCACCTGACCGCTCTGGTGGTGCTCGCTGCTGAAGGTAAAAGTCCAATGCAAATAGTGGTGAAGTAGATGAACAACAGCACCAACGTTGGTGAGTTGCCGTTGTTCATCTACTTCACCACTATATACCTGATGGTACATTTGCTTTAAAGTGCAATGGATTGTGCCCCCCCTACACACACATACATGCTACACCCCATACACACCGCCAACATGAGTCTAAAATGGGATTAACAGAAACAAATGCACAGGCCAGTCATAGCATAAAAAACAATCACTTCTATGTACCAAGATGTATCATCTCATTATAGGACTCTGTCTGGTTTGGATGTAAACTCTCCTCTTACTTTGCTTAAGGGTCCTATTAGACAAAGCGATTTTTAACAATAAACGATCTCAAGCGAGATTGTTTATCGTTAACCTGAAATCAGTCACCATATTACACAGAACAATGGTCCTTAGTTACGATCTTTACATTGATCGTTATTACTATTGTTTACTCCATCTGATCCCAGCAAAAGATGAACGAATAGTGAACCAATGCGGAACTACAGCAAAGAAATGTGAAATTACAGTGAACGATTAACAATAATTTTAGGGTCCGATCTAAATCAACAATCAACGACATACAAACGATTTTTCAATTGTTGCCTGCAATTACACAGAAGTATTATCGTTTAAATTCGAACGATATAACGATTTTTTGCACGATAATCGTCCAGTGTAATAGGGCCCTAACATTTACTGTGACTAACATTACAATCGATTTTTAACTTTGAAATGAATATTCATGAACAAGTCTGAAAATTATAGTTATTGGCTCAATCAGTTTTATGAGCATTTGTAGTAGAGATTGGGCTGCTCATAAAGTGTTTGCCATAAACTTTTACCATACACTAGAGATTTGATATTATCTTGTTTGATTATTGTGGTTTTTAACACTTTTGAAAAGTTAGTTCTACTTTATGTGGGTTTTAGATTGTTAAGAGGGTTGTTTGTGAGGATCAAAAAGGTACTCCAGTCACTATGGATCAGAACTCTCTGGTTCCCATCTTAACACAAGAACATGTCTGCTGAGGCAATGATTGACTGAGCGGACATTTCCTGTGTGTTGATATGGGGACCAGGAAGTGGAGATCGGCAGGGATCTGGACACCATCTGCTTTTTTTTGTAATATTTTTGTAATCCAGTCTGCCCTTTTTTTTATCCCACCACACAACTACTTTAATACCCAACATTTATATAATCTTTCATTCAGTTATTATGTTTTGTTTTTTTGCTGTTTAACGCTATCTTTATACACAGTATTTCGCTCAGTATTTTTTCAACCAAAACCAGGAGTGGGTTGAAAACACAGAAACTGTGCAAATTTTCCCATTATAGTTTTGCCCTGTCAGTTCCACTCCTGATTTTGGTGGAAAAAAACTGACCAAAAAACTGATGGAAATACTTTATGTAAACATAGGCAAATATAGCATATAGCATAATAGTCTGTGCTATTTCTAGCAAAAAAAAAAAGTATGGGTTACATTGTTGCCAAAGGTAGGAATTTTCATATTAAAATACATCCATCACATTTTTTAGAATGTTAGTTATCGGGAAATAGATTTTTAGCATCCATTTAACATGTATACAATGGTCCCTCAACATACGATATTAATTGGTTCCAGGACAACCATTGTATGTTAAAACCAATGTATGTTGACCAAAACTCTATGGAAAACTGGTAATTGGATCTGAAACCCCTATAATGTCAGCCAAAAATTAGAAGTTAAAGAAAAATAAGCAAATAACTAATATGGATAAAACAAATCTTTACATACAGCAGCCAGAAAGAGCTACTGGAGACTGTAAATTACTTTCTATGTAGAGTGCCGAAGCATTTGCAGGGTCCTGTACAGATCACAAAAATAAAAAGAAACGGTTCTCATCGGGTGTCCAAAGGAGCAACTCATCCTGACACAGGTAAAGAGTAGTTCACGACATGTAGTATCACACTGTACTGTAGAGAGGAGATACTAGACACACACAGCAGTACAGGACATGTAGTATCACACTGTACTGTAGAGAGGAGATACTAGATATACACATCAGTACAGGACATGTAGTATCACACTGTACTATAGAAAGGAGATGCTAGACACACACAGCAGTACAGAACATGTAGTATCACACTGTACTGTAGAGAGGAGATACTAGACACACACAGCAGTACAGGACATGTAGTATCACACTGTACTGTAGAGAGGAGATACTAGATATACACATCAGTACAGGACATGTAGTATCACACTGTACTATAGAAAGGAGATGCTAGACACACACAGCAGTACAGAACATGTAGTATCACACTGTACTGTAGAGAGGAGATACTAGACACACACAGCAGTACAGGACATGTAGTATCACACTGTACTGTAGAGAGGAGATGCTAGATATACACAGCAGTACAGGACATGTAGTATCACACTGTACTCAGGGCAGATTCTGGGGTCTCTGCCGCCTGAGGCAAACCCCTCAGGCGGCCGCCCCCTCAGTGACAGCTGGCATCGCCCCCCCCCCCCCCCCCTCCAAGCCAGCCAGCCAGCTTGTCACCTGTCCCACGCCACAGCCGGCCCGCGCTCTCATCTGTCTCCACATCCCGTCAGGTATAAAACATGTATGGATAAAAACATGTATGTTAAATTTACAAAACCACAGAATGAACCTGGTCTTGCTGTAAATTTTCCACATTGTCCCCTTGAAGAAATTACGCCTTTGTGTTCAGAATTATGTCAGCATTTAGCAGAAATTACTGGGCACATCTTTTCTTTTAGGCAGAAATACGGGAAAATCAATCTCGAAATTATGCTGAATGACCGCACATAACAAAAAAATCATGCAACTTGTTGGAATTTTTTCCTATTTAACAACAACAAATATTTCTGGGGGCCAGATGTCCTATCCTGTACCCATCCCCCTAACTCTCATACACAAGCCCAGTTTTTGTCAAAGCAATTTGTGAACTTGCCTAGTTTGGGCTGTGCATGGCATGTATAAATCAATAGGTAAAAAAATATAAGCTACAATAACTATCTAAAATATATTATTTGGATCCTATCTGTCCAGCTTATTGTTAGCCCAGGAGAGGCCATTGCTAGTGTAAGAATGCTAGGGTAGGGACAATGGGGGAGATTTATCAAACATGGTGTAAGGTAGAACTGGCTCAGTTGCCCCTAGCAACCAATCAGATTCCTCCTCACAGACTCTATGTAAAAGGTGGAATCTGATTGGTTGCTAGGGGCAACTGAGCCAGTTTCACTTTACACTCTGTTTGATCAATTGTTTTGTTAAGATCCTAATTTTTTTTATATCTATAGAGCAGGTTTTTATCATGTGAATGCTGTGGGGAGTATGTACGGTAAGCACTTGCACCTGTAGGTTGCTGTTGCCCTTCTTGTTTTTTTTAATCAATTACTATATAAATTAAAAAGACACTGTTAGCTAGAAAAGACGTCCCAAACTGCTTACATTGCTACATAGCTGTATAGGCCGTCAGGCTATCTATACCTTTATTGTCATTGTCTGAAGCTGTAGTCACCTAAAAATGCTCTTTATTGTAGCTCTGAAGTGTCATAGAGCTGTGGCCTGGGCACTGCAGTGCACTCAAGAAGCTCTATTATTGATCAGAGCAGCAACATTAAGCATTTTTAGGTGACTGCAGCTTCAGACAACTACAATAAGGCTGGAATCACACACAGCAGTTTTTGTGCCAAAACCAGAAGTGGATTCAAATGGGATGGAAAATATTTCTGCTGGCTTCTCTTCTGGCTTTGGCACAAACATTGCTGTGTGTTTTTCCAGCCTAAGACCATGTTCAGATGCAGTATGAACATTGGCCGTTGTTTGACACGGACGATGCATGACATGTTCACCTGACCGATACTGTAGATTCGGCCGGATGAACATCACTTTGTTTGAATTGGAATGCAGGCACATTCGAGTGGGAGCCGTACTTTACACTGTGTGCACAGGCTATTTTGTACGGCTGCTGTTCACTGAATAGCAGCCACACAAAATAGACCTGTCAATTGTTTTGTGTGGCCGCAGAGAACCGCGACCGTAGTGTATACAGCAGTTCCTTAGACTGCTATGCAATTAAGCAGTGCTGTTAAACAATGGTTGTTGTTACACTCTACAACAACGTCCGTTGTTTAACGGCCAAATACAGTGTGTGAACAAGGCCTAAAAGTGTGAATAGCCTCACTGCTTATACCGCTATGTAGCCATGTAAACAGTTTGGGACATCTTTTCTAGCTGACAGTTTCCCTTTAAATTCCTAACCCCTTGTTTAGAATGCTGAGCAAGATACTAACTGCCTCAAAATATATGTTTTAAATAAAATAGTGTACAATAAACTATTTATATATTAATAGGACTTATATTGTACATTATACTTTACAATTCTCTATAGGTGATACACAAGCAGTTCCCTCAGCAGAAGGACCAGATGACAGTATATTTGTATGAATATAGGCTCTTTTATACAAGCTGATCATTGAATGAATGAGGGTTCCCAATCATGTTCTCTTGATCAGGTGATGAATTATAAAGTTGAGGGCCACACAAACAATCCAGTGATCATTTGTGTGACCTATTAGACAAATCGATTTTTGTGTTCTCCGATCACTGATAAACAATGGCTAAACAAACACTTTTGAGAACAATTGGAAATTGTTCGCCACAATACATGAAACAATAGCCATTGTTGAGTAGTTATTGCGGATCCCAGCAAACAAACCAAATGATGTGTACATACACCAAAATATTTGTGAAGGATTAAAGACAATATTTAGGTCAGCCCAAAAGATGCGATCAGCGAAACACGAACAACTTCTCATTTGATTGTTGCTAGGGATGGTCCAAACAGAGTTTGGTTCGGGTTCGTACGAACTCGAACCCTCGGTAATGATTCCCGGGCGGAGCGGGCGGATCCAGCGGGAGGACCGCCTGGAAAACTGGGATACAGCCATAGCCATAGGCTGTATCCCAGTTTTCCAGGCGTGACTCCCACTGTATCCGCCCGCTCCATGGAGCGGGCAGACAGCGGGAATCTGCTGCCGAGCGTTCGGGTTCATACGAACCGGAACCTCGGCAGGTTCGGACCATCCCTAATTGTTGCCCACACACACAGAAAGATTTTTGCTTTAACTTGGACAATATAACAATTTATCACAATATTTCTGTGTAATAGGGCCCTAATATCAAGACTCAGTAAATTAGTGTAGCTAAACAAGATTGACATTCATTATCAGAAAAGTGTAGACCCATGTTAAAAAGCCTTAAAGGGAATGTGTCACCTTAATTTTTGTTTATTGATCTTTTATTTCTAATTTGTTTCTATTTTATGACTTTAATTTTTTTTCCCACTTTTTGTACATTGTTATTGGAGCTGCCATACTGTCTGGGCTTTTCTTAACAGCATTTAGTGACATGCTTTACAGCAAGACTCATGGACATAGATTACAATAGACAGACTCTGTCCCCTTGAGCTGAATGAAAAACATCACTGAGCGTGCTCTGTGACCTTTGAAGAGGTCATTTCACAGGGAGCTGCTATTGCCTTGTATTGATGCTATCTATCTACTGGTGTCACATGTCGCTGCAATGTTGTACAGATCACTTTACAGCAGCCTCCTTTTATCACCCCAGACACAACTGGAAGTCTCAGCTTAGTTTTAGCCCTAGTGGTGAGAATAAAAACTACAAGATCTTAAGATTATTTTATAATATAAATTTAAAAAAAATGGAAAATTAGCAAAAAGGTCACCAAAAATTGTTTAAAAAATGTTTTTATGTTAGATATTTTTTAACAATAAGTCATTTTCTCATGACAAATTCCCTTTAAGCATTGAGAGCTAGGCCTGAACCACAAGTCATTGGGGCAGTCTGGAATGACTGATTAATCTCTTCCTGTTTGGGTACAGGGAGAAATTAATCACATCTCGCAGGGCGGGAAATGGCCACCGAGGTCCACCCCAATGACTTGAGGTTTAGGCAGCATATAGTGATGACAGGTTCCCTTTCCCCATTACAGTTACTAGTTGTGATCTACACATGAGGCACTGTACATAAGAAAAGTTTATCCTTTGTATAAAAGAATGATAAAGCTCAAAAGTAGCTAATATTAATTGAATTCATAGTATCTTTCTCACTGTGTATGATGCTCAGTAGTATAGATACATTGGACTTGTAAAGAGCTTAATATACTTTTAGTATTGCTGAATATTTATACCCATTGATGTCTAGGAAACTAGTAGCCAGTAAAGGTGCTTGTTCTGGTAATCTAGCATAGCTATGTATGCCAGGAGAGATGCTGGTGAAGCCTCATGCATTGGTAGGAATCCATGTTGGACGCAGATGTGCTTTGGTCGTGAATAACTTATAAAGTTTTCTCCTTTGGCTTCGGCTTTGCTTAAATCTTGAGTTTTAAGAATGTGCAAATCACAAAGTTGGTCTTTTTTTTCTTAACAGTCTTGTTTCCTCTGTTCCAGGGAATTCTTCAGGTTGTTTAATGTTTTCTTGATCCTTAGAGCAGTGAGCCTTGCTGATGGACTCTGGTACCAACTCTCCCTCATGATCCTCATAAGTGACGATAATATCTAGAGAATAGATGAAAAAATAGGTTACATTTCCTATACATCACTCAGAAGATCGTCGGCAGAAAAAGCCCACCTAGTCTTTCTAGTCTGCCCTTACATTTCCATTATTATTATTATTATTATTATTATTATTATTTATTTCCCTATTTAAGGATAGATATATGTATATCCCAGGCAGGTTAACATTCTCTCATTGTACCTTTACCAACCACATCTGCTGAATGTTTGTTCCAAGCATCTACAACTCTTTCAGTAAAGTAATATTTTCTCATGTTGCTTCTGCTCTTTCCCCCAACTAACCTTAGATTGCGTCCCCTGTTCTTGTGTTCAGTTTCTTATTAAAAACACTTCCCTCCTGAAACATATGTTTTTATTTCAGGAAAGTCAATATTTGTAACAGGTAAAGGCTTTAGCCCATGCTAGCAGATAGCAGTTTCTGACACATTTTAAATAGCTGATTTCAGCGCTTCGGGGAAAACTGTAAAAACAAATAGTTTATAGGAGTCTATTGCTTCTCCTGTAGCTGTCACAGTGGAAATTAAAGTGATGCCCAGAAAGTCCTCAGATAATATAAAGGTAAAACAATACTTTTAAGGATAACAAAGATAAAAAGTGTTTTTCAGAATTAAAAAACATAGTTGCTTTTTTTTCCAAAAATAAAAATAAAACTACCCCTGTCCTGTGGTATGGGGTTGTAAAACTGTACTCTATTTACTTCAATGGAACTGAGCTGCAATACCTCACCCAAACTGAGCACAAGAGTGGTTTCTGGAAGAAAGCAGCTATGTTTTTCTAATCCTGGATAACCATTTATATTCTGTGCAGGATCTTATACCAACAGTTAAATGTCTAATTCATGGGTCTCCAAACTACGGCCCTCCAGCTGTTGCAATACTACATTTCCCATCATGTCTGGACAGCCAAATCCAAAGCTTTAGATGAGCGGGCATGATGGGAATTGTGGTTTTGCAACAGCTGGAGGGCCTCAGTTTGGAGACCCATGGTCTAATTTCACAATCAGCAAAACCTGCATGGTGTGTCTGATTTGAGCTTAGAGCTCACTTATGTTCCCATCTGCATTACATGCTTTCCTTCCTCCATACTTTCCACTTTCACCAATCTCATTCACACCTCCACTCCTTCCAGCCCTGTTCACCACACCAGATAAAATCATAGTGGGAGGATATATTATGATATCCAAACCGAGTTTCTTGGTTATACTGCTCTCTTCATCAGGTACTAACGTAATGTAAAACTCCTACTGTTTTACATGTCAATTCTTTGGGCGGACAGCGTAATCTGCCTTAGCATACAATAGATTCTATGGGACGGGTGAAGAATCAAGCGGCAGTGCACAGGGGCGAGTGGCAGAATCCACAAGATGTTATCAGCGCCAATTCCATAGTGTGTACATACCCTTACTTACAGCCTCCTTAAAGGGGTTTTGAGCTTGAAAAAAAATAGTAGGAGCATGGATTGGAAGGAAAAATAAAAAATATCATACTTACTCCATCATTTGCTTTCAATCCAGTGCTGTCTCTGTTTTGGAGTCTTCAGCAAAAGCACCCTAATCATAACTATAACGGTTCAGGGAAGAAAAAGAGCGCTGCACCTCACACCTATGGCTGATACTAGTGCCCCTAGGCTAAATAAAAAACACATCAGAATTTTGTGTATGAATTGATCAAGCCATACTGCCCCATGTACCATCGTGCAGGTATCTGATACACATGGGTCCCTACACTAAGTCCACACCGTGCCAGTCAGTGGCTACCAACCCCGCAGGCATCAGGGAACGGGGGCCATGGGACGGCCCTGCGACCCCCATGCCACAGGACCAGACCCAAAAACACCACACCAGAACCCGGCCAGCACCGCCGGCGGAGAAGGTCGCCCCCAAACAGCACAAGTCTGGATGAGGTATTGCGCTCACCATAGCTGCTGCAGACAGAATGGGAAAAGACAGGAGGGATTAAAACCATGTGCACTCAGGTGTCTCCTGCTAATTGCGGTCATGTGGGTCTCACCAGGAGGAGTGCAAAACACGGAGAAAAGAGAGAAACAAAATACGGTTCAGGGAAGAAAAAGAGTGCTGCACCTCACACCTATGGCTGATACTAGTGCCCCTAGGCTAAATAAAAAACACATCAGAATTTTGTGTATGAATTGATCAAGCCATACTGCCCCATGTACCATCGTGCAGGTATCTGATACACATGGGTCCCTACACTAAGTCCACACCGTGCCAGTCAGTGGCCACCAACCATTTCTGTCTTTTTGGCTTATGCTAATCATGACTATGTATACTCCACACAGGATGCCTCAGCCAATCACTGGCAGCTGTGGTCACATGCAATAACAAGTGCCAGTGATTGGCTGCAATATCCTATGCTCAAAGCTAAAGCTTTGGCTGTCCAGGCATGATGGGACTTGTAGTTTTGTAACAGCTAGAGGGCCTGAGTTTGACATCCCTGCCCTGGAAAAACAGCTCTTAAGTCTTGGCTACTAATTGTCTTGCCTCTCTACAATCTGCTGTTTACTGCTTGTTGTTAGGGAAATCTGTCTCTAGTAACAGCCACTTTGCCCCTGACTGGATCAACGTCTTTCTGCTTCTAAAACTACAGTCTGAGAGGATCTCTCTTCTAGGGCCTCTTAGCTGTCTGTCCCTTACTGGACCTCCGGTGGGGTAAGACCGTCTTCTGCTTTTGGGGGCCAGCCTAAAGATTTAGGGCCCTATTACACCAACAGATTATCTGACAGATTTTTTTGAGCCAAAACCAGGAGTGTACTATAAACAGAGAATGGGTAACAAAGGAAAGACTGTGATCTCTCCTCTTTTCAAATCCATTCCTGGCTTTGGCTTAAAAAAATCTGTCAGATAATCTGCTGGTGTAATAGGGCCCTTACTGTGCTGCTCCTCACCCTTCACAGCTCTGTAATGACTGTAAAGCCATCTGTAATTTGGCTGTGACTTTCCTGCTCAATGACAAGTGGAACTACAAGTATCAGCTAACCCTACTGTATCACTGTGTCATCCCTCAAGTCCCTGAAAGTATGCTAAAGATAATTTACACTGTTTTTCATGGGTAAAACAATACTTCCCGTCTTTGACCGCCCATTAAGCTCATGGCAGCTGTCCCTTGTGTAAATACCAGTGTACCTACTGCTGCGTGTGCAGAGGGCACCATTCTAAAACAGGACAATATTTTGTTGCATGGCATAGCTTTATGTATGTCACGTCTGTGCCTTCTCTTTCCAATAATGTTTCAGTCCCAGGATCTGCATCCGAGATTCTATTCACTTGCAGGTTATTTTTATGATATATTGTTATTCTAATTTGCCTTCACGGTTTCTTTCCAGCTCAGGAAGTCACACCTTACAGTGTGTTCACGTTTCCACATACCACACACCAAGGTTTCAATAACATGTCTCCAACAATGCAAAACCCTGAACAGACATGGTGTGTCTTTTATATAATTTTATTAGAATCAATACATAATGGAATAAGGAAAATATAATGATAACTTGTTCCATACATATAAAACAGATTGCTGTTACATTATGCTGTACCTGTATTATAGGCCCAAAGCCAGAGCAGCAGTGAGTGAGTATTATGGCACTAAACACATAATAGATTAGCCCTTTCACTAGCGTACACAGAACTGCAGTGCAATGTATGGTCTCCAATCAATATATTTATAAAATCCGATGACGGATGGATCCACACAGCAGCACTCAGGTAAAATGTTACCCTTTGTCAAACTAGATCAATGTAGCTGCTTTCAAGTGAGAAAGAAACAGTGAGGTGGATTTATGAATGCTATTATGTTGGATATATGGTGGCATTGAAGAAAATGGTGTTCCTCAGGAACCTCATTTTACCCCCTCCCCAGCTGGTTCTCCAGTACCAGCTACTTATTGTATACTGGAAGAAGGGGCACAGCTTTTAAAGCAAACTCTGCATGACTGATTTATATATGTTTTTATCACTTTTGATATGTAGTTTAGAAGTTCAATAATGCGATTCATGTCCCTTAGTTAGAAGGGATACATGTGTTGGGGAGTACGCCAAGTACTACACTGTAATTACATACTGAAGTACTACTTGGAAGTATCCCAATAGTACTTAATTTGCCCTCACTTCTATAATAGCCCTCACTTCTATGGTAGTTATAGAAATTAGGCTGGGTTCACATTATGATTTTTCCATATGTTGCACACATATGTTGTTAAAATGTCAAAATGGGGTGCCAACATACAAGTGCACAGGGAGGCATGGGCTCAGTTGATCGTATTGGTCGAATTGAGCTCTAAGAAGGGTTATTAAGGCTTTTAAAGTTTATGGACTATCTTCCAAAGAAGTCATCAATACTAGATATGATTGGTAGGTGTATAACTCGCTGAACCCTTGCCGACCAGCTGTTTGACGGGGCCAGCTGTTTACCTGCACTCAGGGCCGCCATCAGGAATTTCGGGGCCCCATACAACCAAAGTGTCTGGGCCCCCCACATTAATAAAAAAAAAAAAAAAAAAAATAGTGTGTTCGCCCCACGCCTTGCTGGGAGGTATAATTTGGTTCAGATTAATTCTAGAGAACTGGCTCATATACCCCATTTTTCCCAGTGGCTTAAAATGTAACCTCTGTTATACAGTTATAAAATTGTAGAAACTAAATGTGAACAAGGTGCAATGTAAATGTCACCATACAGACACTTACTTGTATAGCTGCCTCTTGTGCTCTGTATGCAGTGCGTTATATTCACCCTTGCAACGTACAATTTATAGCGTGTCTAGAAGCCCAGCGGGGCTCATTATGATGGAGACTAAAACTTATACAAGAGTGGGGTAGGGGTTCCCCTGTATTCAGAATGCTGTTGAATACTAGGCAATGCCCCGTTTGGGGTTATTGAATTTTGAGGGTCTGGGGGGGGGGGGCTGTTTGATTTGTATATGTTCACCAATATCCCCTCCCCGGTATGCTCACTAACATAGAATGTTGATAAGGCTAATATAATGAGGCTGTTCCATGTTAGTGAGCATATACAAATCACCCCCCCCCCCCCCCCCAGGCAGACTAGTTTAGCTCACCCAAGCCAGTGATAGCGAATACATGGCGGTGAGCAGGTCTGTATTTAGAGTTCATGCTGCCCTAGGCACTTTGCACGCAGAGGTGCCCCCCCCCCCCCCCCACGTTGCTGTACATGCATGGTATATACCCTGGCACTTGGGTGCCGCTCTGCTTGATGCCCGCTGTTCTCATCAAACAGACGTGATGGAGGAAGGAAGGAGGCCGGGGACATCTTAGTTTGGGGACTGGTTCTGTCCAGTGTTGGACTGGGGTACCTGGAGCCACCAATATACAACCAGTGAGACACGACATGCTGACCCGCTTCTTTCCTGAATTCATCTGTATCTGTGACAAATCTCAGAACACCCTCCATTTATACAGCTCTCAGGGTATGCTGGGAGTTGTAGTCTCTGAGAGGACAACCCTTTAATAAATCACTGTGTGCAGAGTCTCCTGGTGGCTGCAATCTGTGGGTGACATCAGCCCTGAAGGTCCAGCAAAACATCTGTCTACAGCCGCAGTTATCATAGGATTGTACTACTTTACTACAACTCCCAGCATATCCTGAGGGCTGCAGACTGTCAGTACATGCTGGGAGTTGTAGTGCCTGCAGCTTTTGTAGTTGGATCCTAGGTGCATCATACACTGGATGCTTTGTGGCACATAAGAATACATAGATCTGTGGGGGCTCAGTGCAGGGAAGTGACCCCAGAACAGCACTAATAGGGGATAGAACAAAAACATCTCCCCCTATATCTTATTAGTGATGTTCTGGGGTCACTTCCCTGCACTGAGCCCCCACAGATCTATGTATTCTGATATGCCACAAAGCATCCAGTGTATGATGCACCTAGGACCCAACTACAGCAGCTGCAGGCACTACAACTCCCAGCATATCCTGAGGGCTGCAGACTGTTCTGGGAGTTGTAGTGCCTGCAGCTGTTGTAGTTGGGTCCTGGAGGCGTTGTGGGAAATCAGAATACATAGATCTGTGGGGGCTCAGTGCAGGGACGTGACCCCTGAGCCCCCACAGATCTCTGTATTCTGATCTCCCACAAAGCCTCCAGTGTATAATGCACCTAGGACCCAACTACAACAGCTGCAGGCACTACAACTCCCAGCATTTACTGACAGTCTACAGCCCTCAGGATATGCTGGGAGTTGTAGTGCCTGCAGCTCTTGTAGTTGGGTCCTAGTTTAAAAGTTTGGGTTAGTGTACTGTAGTGACCGCAGGGCTGTGTCAGTACACTACCGCAAACAATACACTGACCCATTGAGACCCCAATGGTACACAGGCTCTGCACACTATAGAAGTGATTACAGTGCAGTTACTAATGACTCACAGGTGACGTCTTCTCGAATTGCTGTCGCTAACTTTTTGCTTTCTTCTCCATCTGGCGCAGCATCATGAAGACTTCTCTGACCATAACTCGTCTGCAGGCGGGCAGCTGGGGGTGACTGGGGCAGGAGGGCAGCTGGGGGTGACTGGGGCAGGAGGGCAGCTGGGGGTGACTGGGGCAGGAGGGCAGCTGGGGGTGACTGGGGCAGGAGGGCAGCTGGGGGTGACTGGGGAAGCGAGGAAGCTGGGGGTGACTGGGGAAGGGAGGCAGCTGGGGGTGACTGGGGAAGGGAGGCAGCTGGGGTGACTGGGGAAGGGAGGCAGCTGGGGGTGACTGGGGAAAGGAGGCAGCTGGGGGGGGGGACTGAGGAAGGGAGGCAGCTGGGGGGGGGGGGACTGAGGAAGGGAGGCAGCTGGGGGGGGGGGGACTGAGGAAGGGAGGCAGCTGGGGGGGGGGACTGAGGAAGGGAGGCAGCTGGGGGGGGGGACTGAGGAAGGGAGGCAGCTGGGGGGGGGGGACTGAGGAAGGGAGGCAGCTGGGGGGGGACTGAGGAAGGGAGGCAGCTGGGGGTGACTGGGGAAGGGAGGCAGCTGGGGGTGACTGGGGAAGGGAGGCAGCTGGGGGAGCCAGGGAGAGCAGCTGGGGGAAAGGGGAGCAGCAGGGAGGGGCAGCTAGGGTGGCAGGGGAGAAGCTGGGGTTCAGGGGGAGCGGTAGGGAGGCAGTGGAGAAGCTGGGATTCAGGGGGAGAGGCTGGGGGTCAGAGGGAGAAGCTAGGGGTCAGGGGGAGGGGCTGGGAGGCAGGGGAGCAGCTGAGAATGCAGGGGGGAGAGGCTGGGGGCAGAGGCTGGGGGGACAGGGGGAGAGTCTGGGGGACAGGGGGAAAGTCTGGGGGACAGGGGGAGAGTCTGGGGGACAGGGGGAGAGTCTGGGGGACAGGGGGAGAGTCTGGGGGACAGGGGAGATGCTGGGGGGCAGGGGAGAGGCTGAGGGTTAGGTGGAGAGGCTGTGGGGTAGGGGAGAGGCTTAGGGTTAGGGGAGAGGCTGGGGGGCAGGGGAGAGGCTGGGGGGGCAGGGGAGAGGCTGGGGGGGCAGGGGAGAGGCTGAGGGTTAGGGGAGAGGCTGGGGGGGTCAGGGGAGAGGCTGGGGGGTCAGGGGAGAGGCTGAGAATGCAGGGGGGAGAGGCTGAGGGGTTAGGGGAGAGGCTGGGGGTCAGGGGAGAGGCTGGGGGTCAGGGGAGAGGCTGGGGGTCAGAGGAGAGGCTGGGGGGTCAGGGGAGAGGCTGGGGGGTCAGGGGAGAGGCTGGGGGGTCAGGGGAGAGGCTGGGGGTCAGGGGAGAGGCTGGGGGGTCAGGGGAGAGGCTGAGAATGCAGGGGGAGAGGCTGGGGTCAGGGGAGACGCTGGGGGGCAGGGGAGAGGCTGAGGGTTAGGTGGAGAGGTTGGGGGGGCAGGGGAGACGCTGGGGTCAGGGAAGATGCTGGGGGGCCGGGGAGAGGCTGGGGGGGCAGGGGGAGAGTCTGGGGGGCAGGGGAGATGCTGAGGGTTAGGTGGAGAGGTTGGGGGGGCAGGGGAGAGGCTGAGGGTTAGGGGGAGAGGCTGAGGGTTAGGGGGAGAGGCTGGGGGGCAGGGGAGAGGCTGGGGGTTAGGGGGAGAGGCTGAGGGTTAGGGGGAGAGGCTGGGGGGGGGGCAGGGGAGAGGCTGGGGGCAGGGGAGAGGCTGGGGGGCAAGGTAGAGGCTGGGGGTCAGGGGAGAGGCTGGGGGGTCAGGGGAGAGGCTGAGAATGCAGGGGGGAGAGGCTGGGGGGGGCAGGGGAGAGGCTGGGGGGGCAGGGGAGAGGCTGAGGTCAGGGGAGACGCTGGGGGGCAGGGGAGAGGCTGAGGGTTAGGGGGAGAGGCTGGGGGGGCAGGGGAGAGGCTGAGAATGCAGGGAGGAGAGGCTGGGGGGGCAGGGGGAGAGGCTGAGGGTTAGGTGGAGAGGCTGAGGGATCAGGGGAGACGCTGGGGGGCAGGGGAGAGGCTGGGGGGGCAGGGGGGAGTCTGGGGGGCAGGGGGAGAGTCTGGGGGACAGGGGGAGAGTCTGGGGGTCAGGGGAGATGCTGGGGGGCAGGGGAGAGGCTGAGGGTTAGGTGGAGAGGCTGTGGGGTAGGGGAGAGGGTTAGGGGAGAGGCTGGGGGTTAGGGGGAGAGGCTGGGGGTTAGGGGGAGAGGCTGGGGGGGCAGGGGAGAGGCTGGGGGGGCAGGGGAGAGGCTGGGGGGGCAGGGGAGAGGCTGAGAATGCAGGGGGGAGAGGCTGAGAATGCAGGGGGGAGAGGCTGAGGGGTCAGGGGAGACGCTGGGGGGCAGGGGAGAGGCTGAGGGTTAAAGGGAGAGGCTGAGAATGCAGGGGGGAGAGGCTGGGGACCGGGGGAGAGGCTGGGGGGCAGGGGGAGAGGCTGAGGGTTAGGTGGAGAGGCTGAGGGGTCAGGGGAGACGCTGGGGGGCAGGGGAGACGCTGGGGGGGTCAGGGGAGACGCTGGGGGGGGCAGGGGAGACGCTGGGGGGGGCAGGGGAGACGCTGGGGGGGGGCAGGGGAGACGCTGGGGGGGGCAGGGGAGAGGCTGAGGGTTAGGGGGAGAGGCTGGGGGGCAGGGGAGAGGCTGGAGGGGGCAGGGGAGAGGCTGGGGGGGTCAGGGGAGAGGCTGAGGTCAGGGGAGAGGCTGGGGGGGGGCAGGGGAGAGGCTGGGGGGGTCAGGGGAGAGGCTGAGGGTTAGGTGGAGAGGCTGAGGGATCAGGGGAGACGCTGGGGGGCAGGGGAGAGGCTGGGGGGGGCAGGGGAGAGGCTGGGGGGGGCAGGGGAGACGCTGAGGTCAGGGGAGAGGCTGGGGGGGGCAGGGGAGAGGCTGGGGGGGGCTGGGGGAGAGGCTGCCCCCCAGCAGGGGAGCAGCTGAGGATGCAGGGGGGCGGGCGGCCGGGAGAAAGATAGGCAGACAGGCTGGTTCCCTCCCCCCATGCAGCGCCGAGGTCCGGCGTCCGGGGCAGGTGTTGAGCTTCCGGCACACACAATGACAGAGGCCGGAAGCTCCCAGCTGCAGCCCCGCGCTCCCGGATCTTCTCTCCTGCTCGGCGATGACGTCACATCACGTGAGCGCCGCCGAGCAGGAGACAAGATCCGGGAGCGCGGGGCTGCAGCTGGGAGCTTCCGGCCTCTGTCATTGTGTGTGCCGGAAGCTCAACACCTGCCCCGGACCCCGAACCTCGGCGCTGCATGGGGGGAGGGAACCAGCCTGTCTGCCCATCCTTCTCCCGGCCGCTCCGTCACCCCCCCCTCCCGGCGCGGACTAGGCACCCGTGGGCCGGTGCTCCCCCCCCATCAAAAACAGGTGGCAAGGGGGGCCGTGCGGGCCCCCCTAGCGTAGCGGACGGGGGGCAGCGGCCGGCGGGCCCCCCCCATGTCTCTTAGGGTCCGGGCCCCGTACGGCAGTACCAGTTGTACTGCCTTATCGGCGGCCCTGCCTGCACCTATCCATGCAACTGCTGTACTAGTGACAGTACAAGGTAATGCAGAGTTGTTCATTTGAATGAAACAACACTGTAGTTTCTTGCACCATTCCTACTAAAAGGGCAGTTGCAATTGCACGGACAAGTGGACGGTAAAAGGGCTGTCTGGGATAAAATTATATTTAGCATGCTACTGGGGCTGCAGGGGACATGTCAGTGATATATACTCACCAGTCCCATTCCGCCACAGCTGCCAGGCCATCCGTTCTCAGCCGTTTTCAGCAATTCCAAAATGCCTGGTGACGTGACGTTCCCTCTGGAAATGGAAGCTCAGCATGAACAGTATAGAGTTTTTCCTCTGCCAAGCTTCCACTTCTGGGGATAGAGGCATGTCACCGGATGTTCTAGAAATGCTTACATTGGTGGAGAGTGGGCAGCCTGGGAGGAAGTATATAGTATGTGTGTATATGTAGTATATATCATTGGCATGTCCCCGACAGCACGGCTAAATATCATTTTATTCTGGACAACCCCTTTAACATTAAAGAGGTCGCAGCATTAGCAGGTGCGTAGCAACCCCTGAAGCAAACCCCCCATTCTCTATGGTGCCAATTGCTAGAATACGTCAGTCTAATATTGATAGACCATTCAAGGAAACAAGTGACCCCTTTTAAGGGTTTTGACATGGGAGGCAATAGGGTGCATGACTAAATATTTTGAATAATGTTTGGTGTTGCATCTGCAAGGGGTTTGTATGTTATTCCTGTTTTGCATGGGTTTCCTCCTGGTACTTTGGTTTCCTACCATACTCTAAAACATACAGTAAGGTGAATTTTGGAATTATATTCTAAGCCCTAATGGAGGCAGAGACCAATCTGAGTTATGACAACCTATGTAAAGTGCTGCGGAATAAGTTGGCACTTTATAAAAAAAGGAAATATTATTTATAATAATAAGGTGAGTGAGCGCCTTCACCTATAAAACATTATGACTTGGCTTCATTTTTCTTGGAACTGTAATATGATAATACATGTGATATAATATTTAAGATTTTCTAGGAAAACATCTTTGGAACATTCTATACAGTCCAGTATTTAAAGAGGTATTCAATCTAACAACATTCAAACACCTAGCAACAAGATTGGTAATATATGTGACTGCTGGGGGATCGACTGCTGGGACCCGCACTGTTTACAAGAATGGGGGTCTCAAGTTTCCCTTTTCTCCCCGCCTCACGACCACAGTAAAAGCTATGGGGCTGGCAGAAACAGCCAAACCAAGTCTGTTCAGACTTTACAGCTGCCACTGAAGTGTAGGTAATGAAATGTAGCGTGATTCCTAATACAAACATGTAGGAGCTTAGTTAAGAAGTCTGAACCGTGTGCGGTCTACCTACCAGATGTTAGCTGCCATGTCACTTTATTTACCATAGATATAAATTAGTAATGAGTTAAAAATTAAATCACTACAGGTGTGCACACAGCACTACCCCAGTGTGTATTGTTTGCCGTTGCTGCTGGAAGCGAATGATCATGGAAAGTTCTAACAAAGAAGTTGAACTCTCGAGTTGAATTATTGAAAAAAAAAAAAGAAAGAAAGAAAGGAAAATGACATATGTGTCTACATGTCTGTAAGATCCTACAGCACAAATTTCTATTGAAAACAATGAGACATGAATTGTGGCATGGATTTCTGCGCTTGAGTGAACATGACCCTATACATGTGACAAAGCATATTCTGTCTATCAGTCTAAATATACACAACGTGATATTTATTATTGCTAGACTTACTTTGTCTGAACTCCACGTGTTAGGAACATTTGGTCTTTGTTGGTCCACGCAAACAACTTTCTTCATGTCCTCAAAACTTGGATCATGTGGAACCATGTCGTAGAATGGAGGCCTGTAGTCTTCCACCATACCTAAAGTAAAAAAAACACCATTAACATGCAAGCATTAAAAAGTAGAAGGAGGAAGGTGCAGGAAAGAGGAAGATAGAGACGGTAACTGCAGGGCTGCTAAATCCCTGGTCCTGGCACAGTTACATATTGTTAGTGCTGCTGCATCTCTTCTGATGTCTATTGTAATGCATGTTAGCATTAGAATAGGCATTACACTTGGTGTCACTATTGCTGACAAATAATGCTATCCCTGTTCGCTTTGTTACAGAGGTTATGTCACCCCTTACTGCTGCCACTTAATGTAAAAAAAATAAATAAGAGATATACTGTATATCTTCTTTTAAAATTTTTTTTTTTTTATTGCTGGAATACCCCTTTAAAATCCTTCATGCAAGTAGACTACATAGTACACTGGCATACTTTTATGACAGTATCCTAATGAATATTGGTGACAGACCAATGTTCTGATAAGATTTTCATAGCGTGCCTGCTGTTTTTTTTATGATGTTGTTTTTATTGTGTTAAATTTTTTATTACCCATTATTACTTTGTCTTTTATGCATTTTTAGTGAAAGATATACAGGGACGTCACTAGGAAAACATTTCTGGGGCCCAAACCCTGGACATTTTAAGACTAGCCCCTAAAGTTTAACCAGCTTGGGGGGGGAGAGGGGAAACAGCAACTCACCTGTCACCCGCTCCCCAGCAGCTCCTCTCGTGGTGCACATTCTCCTTTCTCATCTTCTGAGACATTCACTGTGCCAAATGTGCCCTGAAGCCCCTCTATCGTTCATGTGTGTGTGTGCCTTTAAGAAGCACATACTAAGATGAATGATAGAGGATACAGGGACATCTGTACCATGCTGCCTGCGCCAGAAGATGAGAAAGGAGAACGCACACCACAAAAGGAGTGGGTGACAGGTGAGATGCTGCTTTTTGTTTGCCTGATGGGGGCACTGCACAGAGGGAATTCAGAATACTGCCTGGGGGGGGGGGGGGGGTGGCGAGAAGAGGGGAGGTGGTTAATTTTGAGAATGAAAACTTAAGTGGGGGCACTAATTTGGGGATGACTAGTATATGGGGCAATGTTGGGAGAATTTGGCTCCTATATGGGGCACTATTGGGGGCCTAGCTACTATATGGGGAGTAACTAGTATATGTGGTAGTACTGGGACAAGCAAGCTACTATATGAGGTGTTATTTAAGGGGGAAAAACAATATGGGGCACTATTGGGGGTAACTATATGGAGCACAATTGGGGGAATTAACTGCTGTATAGAAAAGTTTCTGTCACTGTCCTCCTGCACAGCTCTGTGATTCTAACTGATTGGTCCATGCTGAACACACGCCCCTTCCCCATTGCTGTCATGTGAACACACAGACCTCTGACAGCAGCCCTGCTCCTCTGTTCTAGCCTGTTGTACTACGCTACTGCATTATGGGGATCTGCAGTTCCATCCTCTATCTACAAACTGCTGCTGCTTTTCAGGTTTATGCCCTTACTATACATTATACTCCACATGCTGATTGCTATACTGTACAGTATTTAGCTGTTTCTCATTGTTGCTTCATCTGTTCTACATGTTATTTAGATTTTTTTTTTTTTATTATTTTGGGGTTGTGGAACCAATTGTCTGCATTTCAGTGATTTCTTATGGGAAAATTTGCTTTGGTTTAAGAGTAGATTTGGATTACAAGCACGGTCCCAGAACAATTTATGCTCGTAATCCAAGGCACCGCTGTAGTGTTATATACAAGATAAGCCATTCTTTTGATTGTTCAAGTTCATAATTACTGGGTTACTAAAGTACCATTCATGCTATTCCTGTACATATTATTCTTTTTTTACCAAGTAAGGCATCATAGGTGATTATCTTTAAGTTTTAGAATAATTTGTAGGTTTCCTACATGGTATATACTACACAGTATTTACTACTTCATGTTCAGAGATTTTTTTCCTGAAAAAGGGGCATGATATTTGCATATCAGTCTGAAGGATTTTGCATCAAATTAGGAAAAATAGAAGTCACATAATGCATGTTGGACAATAGTAAATCTGACCCAATATATTAATAGTAGAGCTATCTTGCAGCTTGTGACGCATTTGCGACCCATAAGCACACACATGTGCTCGCTTCATGTTTTTTTATTATTATTTGGCTCACTTTTCTTCCTTCTGCTTTTAACACCCACCAGACATTCTAGAATCATTAGTGTTGGAGGAATTCTGTGGGTGAAAGTCAGACTCCGTATCAGTGTTGTGACTGAACTGCAAAGCTGGAATAGGCTGTGTGTCAAAAGCAAACCCCTGGCAGGGCCTATTTTCCCATTCTGTGCTCCGGTGGCACTCTTTTCTGGTGGAAATTGTCCTGCATTTCAGATTTATGGCAGGAGGCTGCAGGAAGCATGGCAGCGTGCCAGGCTCCTCTGATGCTGCTAGTTTCCTAATCAGTGTTGAATAAACAGAGTGCTGATTGAATGTAATGGCTGCTTTAATCATGGACCTGGGTGCTGACACCAGATTACAGTGTTTATAATTTACAGTTAATCCTTTGTGGAAAACAAAACCAGTTGAAATCAAAGGGCTGATTAGCGGCCGCCGGGTGCGTTTTGTTCCGATGGAAGCGTCAAGTTCGGCCATGTCAGATGACTTTAGCTGAGCAATTAATTGTCATGTGTAATGAGAAATCGTTCGCTCGGGTGGAAGTGTAACATATACAGATATACAGGTCCGTGCAAGCTGCCACATATTTGCAACAGAGGATTAGTTACAGCACTGTGAATGCTTTACAAGATGTAGCAGATTTAGGCCTAATACCCTATTAACACATTACAATTACAGATGAGCGAACTGATTCGGAATCCGGATTTGGGCAAAGTTTGCTGATTTGCACAATCCAACCTGATCCGCTGGCCAAATAAAGCTAATCATCTGTACAATTATTTCCACTTTAATTACTAAATGCACTGAGGATAGGGGCCTGCCAATGTGATTAGGGTCTAAAGAGGTCACGACGCAAAGAGAGGGGCTCACACATGGACAAGCTTATTAATGACAGGTTTACCCATGGCATTTTCTGCAACTTTGCCGCTATGATATTGATCAAAGACACTTAAGCTGTGCCAACACATAGTTTTATAGAGTGAACTTCAAAACATAAAGCCTCTACGTCTAAAAAATTATCCATTTTACATCCTTTATTTTTTGCGTTGAATTCATGCTACATATACTTGTAACTATAACAAAAGTAAGGAGGCATTCACACATTCCGTGATTCCATCAAACGCTTCACAAAAAAAAAATATGTATAGAAATGCTCCAAAAAGTAAAAATAAGGCCTAAAAATTAGAGATAAGCTAATCAGATTGGTTCTGTATGCATGTTTTCCAGGCATTTTCCAAATGGTCCCCAGGCGTTATCCTCCCTCTGCACGGAGCAAGCAGAGTGAGGGAGATGAGTGCAGAACAGTTTTTCTATATCTCTATAGAAAATTTAATGTAATTTTGCTTGTAAACTTAAATGGAATCTGTCAGCTGCATTTCAAGCTCCAAGCTGCATACACTGTACATGGGACCTTTAACCCCTTCAGGACCAGGCTAATTTTAGTTTTTGCGTTTGAATTTTTTCCTCCTTGTGCTTAAAAGGCCATAGCACTTACATTTTTACACCTACAGACCCGCATGAGCCCTTATTTTTTGCGTCACTAATTGTACTTTGCAATGACAGGCTGAACCTTTGCATAAAATGCTGCAAAACCAGAAAAAAATTATATGCGCAGTGAAATTGAATTGAATTCTTTTTCTTTCGGGGGGTTTCGTTTTTACGCTGTGTGTCCTATGGAAAAACTGACATGTTATATATGTTCCTCAAGTCGTTACGATTACAACGATATGTATAACTTTTATATTATCTGATGGCCTGTAAAAAATTCAAACCATTGTTACCGAATATATGTTCCTTAAAATCGCTCTATTCCCAGGCTTATAACGCTTTTATCCTTTGGTCTATGGGGCTGTGTGAGGTGTCATTTTTTGCGCCATGATATGTTCTTTCTATCGGTACCTTGATTGCGCATATGCGACTTTTTGATCGCTTTTTATTACAATTTTTCTGGATTTGATGCGACAAAAAATGCGCAATTTTGCACTTTGGGATTTTTTTCGGGTGCTTACGCCGTTTACCGTGCGAGATCAGGAATGTGATTAATAATAGTTTGGGCTATTATGTACGCAGCGATACAAAACATGTTTGTTTATTTATTTATTTTTATTTATAACATGGGAAAAGGGGGGTGATTCAGACTTTTATTAGGGGAGGGGGCTTTTTATTAATAACATCACTTTTTTAAAACTTTTACATTTATACTAGAAGCCCCCCTAGTATAAGTGCACTGATCACTCATGGATCCATGCTGTATATAGTTAAACAGCATAGATCGATGAGATGCCGAGTCGGGGACGGCGCCATCTTGGAGCGGTCCCGGAGGAGGGATCTCCGCCACTGGACACCAGGGAAGTGCTGCATCCGGTAATCAGGTGCAGCTGTCGGTGCACGGCGATCGGACCGCTACATGAGGCACCCGGGACCGCGGCGGTTCAGAGCGGTGTCGCCGCGCGGCCCCGCTCTGAACGCCCGCACCCGCGCGATGACGTACAGTTATGTCCTCGTGCAGGAAAGGGTTAATATATCCATCGGTGCTTCAAGAATGTAAAAAAATGCTGTTACTCTATGTTACAAAGGGTCAAGAAGGCTTTCTCGAGCTCCTGAAGTGCAGCAAGCTGTAACGTCTCCTTGCTCACCCTCCCATACCTGACCCTGCTTGAGACTCAGCTTCCAGGTGTCAATCAAGCAGGGAGAGGGGAGACCAGTGGCGTAGCTACCATGAAGGCAGGGAAGGCGATTTCTGCAGGGCCCGCGCACTGAAGGGGCCCAGGAAAGCATGCTCTGCCTCCATGGTATGCCACTGACAGCATACCCTCCCCCAGGGGCCCGGAGAGGGAGTGAGACCCGCCACTGTACTCTTCAGCCCGCTCACTGTAGTGCAGAGTGAGCGGGCTGAACAACAAAAGGAGAGGAACCTGCCAGGTCCTGCATGCACAGCGATTCCTGTACTGTCAGTTTGAATAGGATTACATACTTGCAGTGAAATTTTCATCCTGCTACGAGTATGTAAACGCTGTCCCCCTTGACCCGCAGCGGCCTGCTTCTGTGGCTCCCAGCATCCTGATGTCCTGCTCGGCCAATCAGTGGCTGCAGTGGGACAGCGCACGGATTGGCTGAGCAGGACTTCAGGGAGCCAGAAGCAGGCTGGAGCGCAGACCAGTAAAGTATTCAGCGTCAAATTGGCTATGATTCTGCTATGTGTGAACCCACTCTAAAGAGCACGTAATGTTTAACAATTTTCTGGTGCAAATTGTGACCCACCACGTGAACATAGACTACGGGTGACATTTATCACTTGCGCAATCATTTTTTCACTTTTCACATGCTGCGCAAAATCTCTGATCCCTGCGCAAAATTTATCATTAGGAGCACAGGCCTATTTTTGTGCTTTTTTCAGCTAACTTCTCGGCAATTTTTGTGCTTTTTTTGGCTAACAGCTTGGCTAAAAACTACACTGAGGTCTGGCCCAAGTACCGCTGCGCAGTTTGTATTTTTTTACGCAAAAAAAAAAAAAATTGCACATGATAAATCTAGCTAACCGTGCCTCCATCACACCCCCCTACAAGCGAAAATTTTCAAAAACGGCACAGCTGGCATAAACTGCTCAAAAATAGTGCAAATGCCTTGATGAATGTTGCTTAAAAATTTACGCTGTGCTGTAAAAAAAACAAATTAGCCAAAATAATGGTGCGAACACAATGATAAATGTGCCCATTGTTAGCAGTTTTAAGCAGTGTCTTGCAGTGTCTATTGGAGGTATACATCATAGCACTCTGATTTATACCTCTCACACCAATCACAACACTGGTTTTTACAGTTTTAATTTCCAATATTTTGTGAAAATCCTGAATATTAGAAACGAGCGAATTTACATTATAAACTAATGGCCCTATTTCACGGGTCGTCTAGAGCAGCGTTCCCCAACCGGGGTGCCGCGGCACACTGGTGTGCCGGGAGAATCCGCCAGGGGTGCCGCGGGATCCCGGTGGGAAATGTGCGCTGTCTCTATAAGCATCCCGAGAAGCTGCGGCCGCGCAGCTTCTCGGGATACACGGATCACTTTCATGTTCCGCCCGCACTATGAGCGGGCGGAACATTAAAGTAAGCAGAATATAGGAGCAGGAAGTTTCAGCATCCTGCTCCTATATTCACTCCCATAGGCCGCCGGCACTTCATACCAGCAGCCTATGGGAGGCCGAGATGTGACCTCTCCGGCAGGCGTGATTGTGTGACGTCATCACGCCTGCCGGAAGTCCCGCCCCCGCGGCTCGCGAGATGGAGCCCGAAGAGGAGGAGGAGAGCTGCTGCCTGCAGCCACAGTGCGGATTAGGTGAGTAGGATGTTTGTTTTTTTAGGGGCAGAGCAGGGGGCATTATTAGTTTATGGGGGCACCTTTGGGGACATTATTAGTATATGGGGGCACCTCTGGGGGCATTATTAGTTCATGGGGGCACCTCTGGGGGCATTATTAGTTCATGGGGGCACCTCTGGGGGCATTATTAGTTCATGGGGGCACCTCTGGGGGCATTATTAGTATATGGGGGCACCTCTGGGGGCATCATTAGTTCATGGGGGCACCCGGGGGCATTATTAGTTCATGGGGGCACCTCTGGGGGCATTATTAGTATATGGGGGCACCTCTGGGGGCATTATTAGTATATGGGGGCCACCTCTGGGGGCATTATTAGTATATGGGGGCACATCTGGGGGCATTATTAGTTCATAGGGGGCACCTCTGGGGGCATTATTAGTTCATAGGGGGCACCTCTGGGGGCATTATTAGTTCATGGGGGCACCTCTGGGGGCATCATTAGTTCATGGGGGCACCCGGGGGCATTATTAGTTCATGGGGGCACCTCTGGGGGCATTATTAGTATATGGGGGCACCTCTGGGGGCATTATTAATATATGGGGGCCACCTCTGGGGGCATTATTAGTATATGGGGGCACATCTGGGGGCATTATTAGTTCATAGGGGGCACCTCTGGGGGCATTATTAGTTCATAGGGGGCACCTCTGGGGGCATTATTAGTTCATGGGGGCACCTCTGGGGGCATTATTAGTTCATTGGGGCACCTCTGGGGGCATTATTAGTATATGGGGGCACCTCTGGGGGCATTATTAGTTCATGGGGGCACCTCTGGGGGCATTATTAGTATATGGGGGCACCTCTGGGGGCATTATTAGTATATGGGGGCACCTCTGGGGGCATTATTAATATATGGGGGCCACCTCTGGGGGCATTATTAGTATATGGGGGCACATCTGGGGGCATTATTAGTTCATAGGGGGCACCTCTGGGGGCATTATTAGTTCATAGGGGGCACCTCTGGGGGCATTATTAGTTCATGGGGGCACCTCTGGGGGCATCATTAGTTCATGGGGGCACCCGGGGGCATTATTAGTTCATGGGGGCACCTCTGGGGGCATTATTAGTATATGGGGGCACCTCTGGGGGCATTATTAATATATGGGGGCCACCTCTGGGGGCATTATTAGTATATGGGGGCACATCTGGGGGCATTATTAGTTCATAGGGGGCACCTCTGGGGGCATTATTAGTTCATAGGGGGCACCTCTGGGGGCATTATTAGTTCATGGGGGCACCTCTGGGGGCATTATTAGTTCATTGGGGCACCTCTGGGGGCATTATTAGTATATGGGGGCACCTCTGGGGGCATTATTAGTTCATGGGGGCACCTCTGGGGGCATTATTAGTATATGGGGGCACCTCTGGGGGCATCATTAGTTCATGGGGGCACCCGGGGGCATTATTAGTTCATGGGGGCACTTCTGGGGGCATTATTAGTTCATGGGGGCACCGCTGGGGGCATTATTAGTTCATCACAGCAGGGGATCCTACATACAGGGGGCATCCCACATTCCTAGTCGCTTTACTGCACATAACACCAAACAGCGCAGTTACTTTGGGAGCCGACAGGAGGGAGAAAGGGAAGGAAGTTGCTAGAAATGTGCGGAGCCTAAATTGTTTGTCTTGCAGGTTCTGAAGAGATGAAAAGTAGCTGGAAGAAATCATCATGGCGGATGGAGAGGAAAAGGGAAAGTGACTCCTCAGATCAAAGAAGATGTCACCTGTGAGTCACTGTATGACGGTTTTCTTATTTTGTAGAACATTATTTAGTAGGGGTGCCCTGAGGAAATTTTATTTTCCGAGGGGTGCCCCGAGGTGGAAAAGGTTGGGAAGCACTGGTCTAGAGGAGCAAACAAGCGCTCTCAGCGCTCGTTTGCTCCTCGTTCCCCGCTTGCTGTCGCCGCTATTAAAAGCGGCTGCAGCAAGCGGGTGAGTGCGGGAGGGGTGGCGGGGAGCTGCGGGGGGGGGGCTGCCCGGGTGATCACTGATCGTCCGGGCAGCCCATAAGATACAGCAGCGTCTGCTGCCGATGCTTCTATTCAACTGTATCAGTCGTTTGTTTTTTAACATGTTGAAGAACAAGCGACTGCAACGATCAGCCGACATGAACGATGTCGGCTGATCGTTGCACTCTATTCCACAGGACGATTATCGTCCATAGCGGCCGATAATCGTTCCATGGAATAGGGCCTTAAGTAAATCGCTTTGTTAGCTTGGCAATCTGCTTATCAGCCTGCTGTTTTTGAAGTCCATGCCGCTAAGGGCACTCCACCTCGGGTGGCTGGAAAAGTTAAATCCATCTTCTGCCAGAACTGGAACCAGCTTTTCCCGCCACCTGGGGCTGAGTAGCACAGACTTCAAAGGCAGCAGGCTGCTAAGCAGATTGCCGAGCTAACAGCTTATCTCTACTGACTATATACTGACATTATTTTTTTTTCAAAAACAGCGCCATCTCTTTCCTTGGGTTGACTTTGGTATTACAGCAGCCACACCCTCTGCATAATACATACTCGACACTGCTTATGAACAGAAGTGATGTGATGCTGTTTTATTCTCTGTTTTCCATTCCTTGGCAAACCCCTTAGGCTGCGTGCACACTACGGAATTGCCGCGTATAACCCGCGGCATATTTCGTCGCTCGTCCCCGCACGCGGCGGCGCGCATATCCGCCCGTGCCATAGACACTATTCTATGCACGGGCGGATTACGCGTTCCGTCGAAAGAATTGACATGTCAATTCTTTTGACGGAACGCGTAATCCGCCTGTGCACAGAACAGTGTCTATGGCACCGGCAAAAAAGCACGCCGCCGCGTGCGGGGACGAGCGACGGAATACGCCGCAGGTTATACGCGGCAATTCCGTAGTGTGCACGCAGCCTTATTCTGTAATCTAAAGGAAGAACAATATATGCTGTATATAGACGCACAGATGTTATGTATTGTCTACTTTTTTAACCGAATAGGTAAATGCAGCACATTATTGTTGTATTGATGTGGCCTGTGGTAATAAATTTTTATCTGTACATTGCAGTCTGCTGGATTATCAGGAAATAATATTTGAACAGATTTCCATATGATGCAGTGCTTTGCCCCCTAGTGGAAGGAACTATAAGTACTCAAACACTAATATACAATTACAATTAAAACATAAATAAGATTAGATTCCCACAGGGGTACTGGGGTCTTAGTTTTATGAACATCTTGGGCCCATGAGACACTTCTACCTATAACAACCATCAGCCTGCATGTACTACTCTACACTGGAAAAAAGAAATCTAGGTACAGGTACAGCTACTGCACATGGCAAGTCTCACTTTCCACTAATTTTGCATTTCATTTTTTATCTATTATCTAATCTATAGCATATCTATCTATCTTTAAAATTATCTGTCATCTGTCTATCTATAAATCAATCTATCTCATCTGTATTTATTATCTAATATAGTTATCTATTTATCAGCTATGCTTCCGCCATCTGATATAAGGGTAGCGCTAACAGCACAAGGCCATGTTTAGTTGTGGCAGCATCACCATGACAACCACAGAAGCCGCATGCAGCGCAGTCACTGACAGTTACAGAGCCATTGTAGGACGTGCGCAGGTTGTGTTAGTGTAGTGACCATGTATGTGCCTCTTTGGTTGTCCAAAGTTGTTAGGTATGTGCTGGTTACAGGGCCAGTCCCACACATCACATCTACAACTACCTGTGTAATGTGTAAACTTTTTATTTAGTGTCCTAACCATACGCTGCTTGCTTGGTCACAAGTGTGTATAATGACCTCTGCAGTAAAGCACATCACTAGTCATTAAATGTTAATGCTTCAGATCACTGGGAACCTGTAGTCACCATGGCAACCATGCACTGTGAGGACAATCGCTTATGTCATAATAAAGGTTCCATAAAAGAAAGCCACACTGCCTGGATCAGTGCCATCTTGGATGTGCCAGAGGACCTTAAAGGGGTTGTCCGGCGCTAAAAAATTATTCACAGAATAACACACATTACAAAGTTATACAACTTTGTAATGTGTGTTATGTCTGTGAATGGCCCCCTTCCCCGTGTTGCCCCCCCCCCCCCCCCACCCGTGTACCCGGAAGTGTGGTGCGCTATACATACCTGTCACGTGCCGACCACGGTCTCCGATCCTCAGCAGTGACGTCTTCTTCGGGCGGCCGGCGCGATTGGCTGAGCATAACTGTGCTCAGCCAATCGCGGCTGAGCGGCTGATGACGCGGCCACGTCATCAGCTGCGATTGGCTGAGCACAGTTATGCTCAGCCAATCGCGGCTGAGCTTCGGATGACGCTGCAGAGGGCGGCCGGCACTCGGGAAGATCCGCCGTCCGCCCGAAGAAGACGTCACTGCTGAGGATCGGAGACCGTGGTCGGCACGTGACATGTGAGTATAGCGCACCACACTTCCGGGTACACGGGTGGGGGTGGTGGGACACGGGGAAGGGGGCCATTCACAGACATAACACACATTACAAAGTTGTATAACTTTGTAATGTGTGTTATTCTGTGAATAATTTTTTAGCGCCGGACAACCCCTTTAAGCTTGACTTCTCTCCCCTACCCTTGATGTATTTTGGAGGTTATAGCAGGGGCAAAAGGGCTTGTCTGTCCCTTCAACTGAGTCTCCACCTTCTTGTGAGGTGGACCTGGATCTGTAAGGGAGAAAAGCTACTTCTACCCGACCATTAATACGTTGCTAGATATGGCAGCCAGATCTCAAATCAGATGTAGTATATTTATAGTCTATTTTTGTTGTTGTTTTCTTTAAATCAGATAAAATGTACAAATTCTTAAACTATGTTATATTAGCATTATACTCTTAGCCTAGGAGAGGGGAAACCCTCCAGCCATGGCTCCCTCAAGGTTTCCTCCACAGGGGTTTTTTCCTCACCTGAGTGCTGGACAGTGACTCTTTAGGAGTCGGGGGTCTGCTGTTTTTTTTTCAGTGTTTTGTGATTTTAAATAAAATTGTGACCATTTAACACCTGATTACAATGTGCTGTGTCTTCATTTTCCTTTCTTTGGCTAATTAATTAATTTTGAAGTTGGGGGGTTCATAGCTTATTGTATAGTCATAATGCTGGACATCTTTGGCAGGGGATATCTCTGATATCTCTCTTTGAGCTCACCATCAGAACTGGAAATTCAGGGAAAGGGTCAGGAAATAGAGCCTTCCTAGTTTTGTGAAGCTATAAACACTATACAGTGTTATCCAGTGTGCAAGTTAACAAGCTTTCCTAGGTTCCTGAAAGGCTAATCTGCCTGGAAAGGGGGGATTTATCTAGGTAGATTTAATGTTCAGCTGTCTTTATTTCACTTCCATGTGGTTTGTTACCCAGCTTTCCTGGGACCCAAAGAACTAAATCTGCCTAACTAGATAGATGTAGAATTTAGCAGTTTTATGATAAAACGACAGATTTGTTATTTACAGTTTATCAGGGATTCCTACCCAGATTTATTTTGGCTCCTGCATAACAAATCTGACTAGTTATTCTTTATTTTAAAAATTTGGTACCTAAGCAGATACAGTGGCCCAGGTAATCTGTGTAACAACCTGTGTGGAGCTGTAAAGAAAGATAAGTTAATCATGTAAGACAACCAGGAACATGCCCGAATTGGTAATCTGGGGGAAGGGGCAAATGCCCGCTGGGCCGCCACTATTACCAATCCGTGGGCTGCCGGTCCTGCTGCATACTTGGACCGGTGGCCCTCTGCAGCGGCCGTGAACAGCGCGGCCAGCCGCCGCACTGTTCGCTAGCCTACTCTGCCAGGTTTGGAATGGCCCGGCAAATTCCTTCCTCCCTACCTCTGCGCACACTTGGGGGCTGCTCTGCCCCTTTAAAATCCCTTTCTGTGTAGCAGTCGTGCCGCGCGTCTGCAGCACGTCTGCTACAGCCCACCCCTGACGGCTGACGTCACTTCCTGGATGCGCCGCAGAGGATCCTGGAGGGAAGAGCTGAAGATGCCGCCCGGAGCCCTGACAGGTGGAAGCATGAAGAAGACACTGCTGCCTGCGGAGCGATGTGGCAGGTGAATGTGCCTTTTTTTCCACAAAGGGGCTGCCTGATCTACATGGGGATATTACAAAGGGGGTGCCGGCTTTTCTATATGGGGGCAGGCTGTTCTGTATATTGGGGGCAGGCTGTTCTATGAAATGGGGGGTGCCGGCTATTCTATATGTGGGGGGCAGGCTATTCTATATGGGGGGGGAGGCTATTCTATGTGTGTGTGTGTGTGGGGGGGGTGCCGGCTGTTCTATATGGGGGGGGGGGTGTTCTATATGGGCATATTACAAAGTGGGGGGGACTTTTTTTTATATAGGAATGTTACAAGGCAGGGGGAGCTATTTTATAAAAGGTTATTACAAAGGGGGGAACTGTTCTATATGGGAATATTACAAAGTGAGGGGGGGGTTGATTGGGGATGTTACAAGGGGGGGCCTTTATATGGGGATGTTACAAAGTGTGTGTGTGGATTTTATATGGGGATGTTACAAAGTGGGGACTACTATTTGGAGGCACAAACTGCATATATGGGGGCACAGAGGGAGCAAGGTTACTGTGTAAAGCAATACTCTTGGGGAGTTTTTATATAGATGTGTGTAATGCTGGAGCAAGGAGCCTTAAAAAATTTTTCTAGTAGATCCTGCAGAGAGGAGTTATGGCCGTAGAAGGCTTCATGACAGCTGAGCAAGAAAAAGGAAACAACTTCAGCAAAAACGGCCCTTGCAATCCATGCAGAGAAGATGCCTCCTGTGAGTAGGTGGATGTAATTGCACTATAATCACTCTATTTATAATCATTATTTTTATTACCAGCTGAAGTGTCACAGTGACAGCCGCAGCCCGGCCATGTATGTCAATCAGAGGTGTAGTTGTGGCTCAGCTCCGCCTCTGTGACACTTCCGCTGGTAATGAAATGGTGAATTATAAAAGCTTACATTGGACTAAAGGTCCTGTCACTTATTGTTAGGAATGTGACTTTGCGCTCCTCGGTCTGTGCCAGGCGGCCGAGGAAGCGCTGAATTTTTGTCTGTGTTTGCATAGGAATTGTGTCTGAACTGTGTTTTACTTCAGCCACACCTGCCTTGCCTGTGAGTCTTCTGGCAGTGCAGGGGTTACTGCACTGCTAGGTCTGTTCAGCTGAGCTTGGTGCTGGAATCAGGGCTGCTCCAATCAGCTGCTGGACCTAAGCTCTTACCCTGGATAAAAAGCAGTCAGATCCTCAGTTCCCCGCTGGCTATTAGTTGTCACTAGTCCCAGCTCCCCTGCTCCTTTCCCAGCGTTCCCTGTCCTAATCCCCTTGCTATTGCTCTGCCCGTGTTCTGACCTCTTGCTTGACATTTGACTATCCGCTCTCCTTCTGATTTTGTACTGCGTTGTCTGTTTGGTTTTGACCCTGCTAGTTGACTATCCTCTATTGTGTTTTGTTTGTCTGTCTACGTTTTGTGTATTCACCTACGCAGTGTAGGGACCGACTCCGTGGTTGTCCGCGACCGTTTAGGGTCGACCGAGGCAAGTAGGCAGGTGACAGTGGGTGGGTTCAGATCTAGGGTCACTGTCTCTTGTCTTGTCTACGCCTGCCAGTCCTGACACTTATATTGTATCTCCCCCACACACCTTTCTACAGCTCTGTAATTGTACATAATCCATTGCAGATTTGATGCTGATGAAATACATAAATACAAAAATATGCAACATCAAACCCACAGTAGATTATGTTTTATCTTTATTTTTATGCGTTGATTGTGGGGTTCACATAAGTAATGAGGAACTCGGTCAATTAAAGCAGAATTCGCTACAGCATTGATAGTACTCTGCTATCCATATTATATCGGAAGGATATGGTATGTGGGCTGCTGAGTTTTAAGTGCCAGGGCTGATTTTAAGTCCCAATCCGGCCCTGCCCAGGAAGCATCATTGATATATTGTGTGTATCTATCAGTATAAGGTCTGTGGTCCCCATTGTGATACCACAGTGTCGTCACTCAGCTTTCCCAGCAGCCTGGATCGAAATCTGTCTTACTGTATATGGAGGATTTATCACTATATAACTAGGCAAATATGTGATTCAGCAGCATAGGAAAGCAGTGGATGGGGGCACTTTTGTCACATCGCACAGACATGACAAAAGTTTTGATTAGTCAGAGTCTTAGTGCTGAGACCACCACTAATTTCTGGATATAGGTGGGAAAAATGCACGGCAGCATGCTATACTCCTGACTTGCTGTTTTCTTTGACTGATTGTAGAGGGAAGCTGGTAGGAGTGGAGTGGGAGGAAAGTAGGCAGGGTGGGAGAACTTAAAGGGGTACTCCGGCGGGGGGCTATTTGGGGATCTGGCCAGGGAGGAGGTGGCTCAGGGAAACGACGTCCACTAACCTCCCCAGTTCCAGCGGCGGGTCCCGTATCGCGGCTCTCCGGTCCCCGGTGCCCGGCCGCTTCAGTGACGTCTCAAGTTTCAATTCCGCTCAGATCCCGCCTTTGTCACTGACTGGCTGAGCAGACTTAAGACGTCACGTCTTGAGCCCGCGTCAGACACCAGGAAGCGGCCGGGCAGCGGGGACCGGAGCGACGTGATACGGGACCCGTTGCTGGAACCGAGGAGGTGACTGGACGTCGTTTCCCTCAGCCACCTCCTCCCCGGCCAGATCCCAAAATAGCCCCCCGCCGGAGTACCCCTTTAATGACGAGCTGAGGGAAAACAATGCATTTGCGAAACTTTTGGTGGTTTCAGAACTGGGACAGACAAGTAAGCAATGCTATTTACTTCTGCGTGTACATTTTTTGGCCTGATATTGGAGTACCCCTTTAATTACCTTGTATAACTGCAATTATTATCATGACAAGGTAATACAAACCAAAGGTAGCTCCTATTGGTACTAAAGTTAAACACAGTAAAATATCCATGAACATTCTAACATAATTGTATATGTTCAGAACTCACCATTTATAATTGTTCTCCTGCATATTTCCCACAATACCAGTCCATATGCCCACACATCTGTCTGCTTGTAAGATTCAAATGAATCTGTGCGGATTGTTTCATCCAGGACTTCTGGTGCCATGTATCGTTTGGTGCCAACTCTTGGATTGTTACCAATATCAAGATAGTCTTCATTCTGAGTGTGCACCACTGCGAGGCCTGAAAACAAAAAGTTACACTTTTATTTTATTGCTATACATTTTATTTATATATAACTTGATATAACGTCCTTGTATATCTCCATGTATCTGTAGGTAAGTAGATTATCCCTACCCTACCCTACATTATCCATACCATGTAGTAATATTTAGGCATTTAGATAAAAAAAAATTACAAGCTGGAGGCAGCACGCTCAGATGTGTTTGTCTAAGAATATTATATCTTGAGAACCTCAGTATAAAAAACAGCAAAACCGCACTATATACGTTTCCAGTAAATTCTCACTTCCGGGACTCCACTCCGTCCCACACATTCAACATCTCAGAAATAATAGTGAGAAAAACAATATGGTGTATCACCACCTGTACCTTAGCACCTCCGGACAGCCGTCCTTTAATGTCTCCGGACTCTTTAAGCGAAAGAAATCCCCGAAGTCTTGGTCATCAATCCATAATCTTTTATTATTCAGGGTGCTGGTACAAACAATGCTCACAAGGCTGTTTCATTCACCCAGCGTCCACCTGTTGTCTTGCGGACGTTTCTGAGGATAAGCTCCTCCTTCCTCATGCGCAAGAACGTAACGGGTGGGAGTTCAATATATGAGAAAAAGCATTAACTCTTTACAGCACATAACTTATAACAATTCATTTTTGCAATTCATATACCACTCGCATGATCCTTTCTGAAGGAGAACCATATTCTAATACATTTATAGAAACACTCAAAAACTGCAAGTTTCATTCAGTCCTTTAGGACTCAATGTCTCAAGCTCTGTGATCCAATACGCCTCTCGTTGGAGTAACCGTCTGCGGTTCTCCTCACTGCTGTTACTAACCTCAAGTTGTTCTATGACTTGCCACCTTAAGTCACAAATATTGTGTCTATATTCAAAAAAATGGTGTGCGACCGTAGTCTCGCCAAACTCACCCTTTCCTTCTTCTTTCTTATCCTTTGCACCATTAAATCTTCTGATAGCTGATTTATGTTCGTTTAAACGAACCTTGATCTGTCTGCTGGTTTGACCAATATACCCCATGCCACAAGGGCATTTTAGTAGGTAGATCACATTGGTATCATTGCATGTATGAAAACCTTTAATTACATATTTTTTACCTTGCGTAGGGTGGGAAAACTCGCCACCTTTTATTATGCTATTACAATGTTGGCACTTCATACATGCAAAGGTACCTTTCCTAGCAGCTGCCATGAATGTCTGTCTACTCATTTTACGTTTCCTGATATCACTTCTGACTAATTTATTCGCCAAGGATTTGTTTTTCCTATAACCAAAAATGGGTTTCTCTCTGAATAGTGACCCATACTTCGGATCACTGCTCAGTAAATCCCAATGTTTTAACACTGATTGTCTGATAAGTCTGGAATGCCTATCATAGGTCATGCTATACATCATCTTAATTTCTCTTTTTTCTTTCTTTATCTTTCTTTTACGTACCTCACTTCTACTTCTGTCCAACCTCCCTACACGTCTTTTCAAGTTCATGTTTTTTATAACCCCTCTCTATAAATTTTCTAGTTAATTTTCTTGCATTTTTATTATATTCTCCTCGGGAGCTTATATATCCTCCTAGCCCTAACATATTGAGATTTGGGCAGACTTTTAAACACATGTGGAGCATGTTGACTAGTTCTGTGTAGCATGTTATTTTTATCAGTGGGTTTGGAGTAGAGTGTGGTCTCAAATTTCTCATCTTTCTTTCTAACCTCAACGTCAAGGAAGTGAATAACATCCTTATCATACTCCAATGAAAACTTAATCGATGGATGACATGAATTAATACCCTTCATAAACTCTTGCAATTTTTGTTCACTCTCAGTCCACAACAGGCAGACATCGTCCACATAGCGCATCCACGTGGACGACTCCGGCAGGTTGTGCACTACGAATGATTCTTCAAAATTATGCATAAAAATATTTGCAAGGCTAGGAGCCACCGATGAGCCCATGGAAACTCCATGCCGTTGCAAAAAATATTCATCGTCAAATCTGAAATAATTCTTGGACAGGACGAGATCCAAGAGTCCCATCAAAAAACCAATCATTTTGTTGTCCAACTTTGCATTCTTGCACAGCTGCTCTCTGACACACGCCATACCCTCATCTTGGGGAATATTAGTGTACAAACTCTGTACGTCCAGAGTACATAGAAAACTTACATTGTTGCTAGAAATCCTTTCCATAGAATCCAAAAAATGGCCCGTGTCAGAGAGACAGCGATCAAGACCTTTCACAATACTCTGCAAAAATCCATCAACATATACCGACAGGGACTGCAGCAGTGACCCAGACCCCTAAACAATCGGGCGGCCGGGTGGGCTGCTGCAGTCCTTGTGGATCTTGGGAAGCAAATACAACACAGGTACCCTAGGGGAATCCACACACAATAACTTAGCTGTTCTTTCAGTTATAATGCCCGAGATTACGGCTTCACCTACATATGTATCCACCAATTGTTTAAATTCCTTTGTGGGATCACCCTTAAGCTTACAATACACATTTGTATCGGACAATTGCCGCATGGCCTCAAGGATATAGGAGGCGCGATCCTGGACAACTATCGCGCCCCCTTTATCTGCTTTTTTTATAATTATAGAGGCATCGTTTTGCAGATCACTCAATGCCTCAGTCTCTGCCTTGGATAAGTTAGTGTGCGTTCTGGCAACTTGATTCCATTGGGCTCGTACGTCATATGCAACCATCCGTTCAAACATGGCTACTGAGTCACAGTTCACATTGGGGTCATATGTACTCCGTTTCACTAGTGTTTCAGGTACTATATCAAGGGGGGATGGAAAATTACGTTCTTGTCTTTTGACATCATAAAATTGTACCTTTATACGTGCCAATCTACAAAACTTGTAGAGTCCACCAACATTGGGGTTTACTGAGCAGTGATCCGAAGTATGGGTCACTATTCAGAGAGAAACCCATTTTTGGTTATAGGAAAAACAAATCCTTGGCGAATAAATTAGTCAGAAGTGATATCAGGAAACGTAAAATGAGTAGACAGACATTCATGGCAGCTGCTAGGAAAGGTACCTTTGCATGTATGAAGTGCCAACATTGTAATAGCATAATAAAAGGTGGCGAGTTTTCCCACCCTACGCAAGGTAAAAAATATGTAATTAAAGGTTTTCATACATGCAATGATACCAATGTGATCTACCTACTAAAATGCCCTTGTGGCATGGGGTATATTGGTCAAACCAGCAGACAGATCAAGGTTCGTTTAAACGAACATAAATCAGCTATCAGAAGATTTAATGGTGCAAAGGATAAGAAAGAAGAAGGAAAGGGTGAGTTTGGCGAGACTACGGTCGCACGCCATTTTTTTGAATATAGACACAATATTTGTGACTTAAGGTGGCAAGTCATAGAACAACTTGAGGTTAGTAACAGCAGTGAGGAGAACCGCAGACGGTTACTCCAACGAGAGGCGTATTGGATCACAGAGCTTGAGACATTGAGTCCTAAAGGACTGAATGAAACTTGCAGTTTTCGAGTGTTTCTATAAATGTATTAGAATATGGTTCTCCTTCAGAAAGGATCATGCGAGTGGTATATGAATTGCAAAAATGAATTGTTATAAGATATGTGCTGTAAAGAGTTAATGCTTTTTCTCATATATTGAACTCCCACCCGTTACGTTCTTGCGCATCAGGAAGGAGGAGCTTATCCTCCGAAACGTCCGCAAGACAACAGGTGGACGCTGGGTGAATGAAACAGCCTTGTGAGCATTGTTTGTACCAGCACCCTGAATAATAAAAGATTATGGATTGATGACCAAGACTTCGGGGATTTCTTTCGCTTAAAGAGTCCGGAGACATTAAAGGACGGCTGTCCGGAGGTGCTAAGGTACAGGTGGTGATACACCATATTGTTTTTCTCACTATTATTTCTGAGATGTTGAGAACCTCATGCAGCACCTTCAAGTGTTAGGAGCGCCTCTCTCAAATCAAGAGAGGTGAGCAGTGCTGGCTATTTTACACATTATTTGAACCACTGTTCCGAGAAGGATACTCTACAAATAACTTAAAACTACCCAAATGAGTGATGACCATGTCGCAGAAGCGAAATTAGGGGGGGGCAAGGGGGGCCGTGGCCCCTGGGTCCGCTCAGGCAGGGGCCCACTGATGTCCCGGACGGTTAATGCTGTCTGTAGAAGCCATTGCTTTTGCAGACAGCCTTAACAAGTCTGTAGGGGCCCCCAGAAAGCATCAGCGCCCGGCAGTTTTGGGCCCCTGCTCCTGGGGGCCCCACTCAGTCACCTGATGCTGCCCCTGGCCGGGGATGTTCTGCTCTCTCCTCTCTTCCTGTTTCCTCACATGTTGCACGGCACGCTGTAGCTTCTCCCCCTCAGCTACACACTGCTCTGCATAGTGCTGTGTGTGAGGAGGGGAGGAGGGCCAGCCATGTGAGGAGAGGAGCCGAGGATCCTGCAACTGGATGGCTGCCAGGCATTGTGAAGAGGAGCAGCAGCAGCTGACTGACAGTGAGTGATCATCATCATCTGTGTGTCTGTCAGGCTGCTGCTGTGTGCTGTAAGTTATAGAGGGCAGACAGAGTGAGGGGTAGTACAGAGAGCCCCCGTCCTGATGCTGGAGCCTGGACATCTCTGTACAGGCAGCAGCTTCACTCAACTGATTTTAAGTTTATTCATTTCTGCCAATAACTTTGCCCCCCTCCCCTGTGCAGAGCTCAGTGCAGCGCTCAGTGCAGCATGGTTGTTACTTTTATTATCTACCCCCCTAAACAGCAAC
Organism: Dendropsophus ebraccatus; assembly: GCF_027789765.1. NCBI lineage: Eukaryota > Metazoa > Chordata > Amphibia > Anura > Hylidae > Dendropsophus > Dendropsophus ebraccatus. The sequence goes on from NC_091458.1 coordinate 50,115,209, forward strand.
ATACAATGTGTCCTATCTGTGCCCCAACAGTGCCACCTCCAGTGTGTTATCTCCCTCTTTTTTACCTCCCTTTAGGCTATGTTCACACTACGTAAGTTCCATGGAAATTACGGCCATTGTTACAACGGCCGTGATTTCCACGGAACTTATGTAGTGCTGCAGGCTGAAGGGATCCCGGACAGAGTATATACACATCATATACGCTCCGGCCGGGATCTCTCGCGGCGCCATAAAAAAACTGACATGTCAGTTTTCCGCAGCTGCTATTTACTGAATAGCGGCTGCAGAAAACCCTGTCAGTGCACACTATGCAGTGAGCGGATCTGGCAGCACGCTTCATAGTGTGCTGTGGGGAGTTCTGATGCGCCCGAATCAGAACTCTGCGGCGCTGAAGATCTTCCGGAATGAACCTTTCAGAGACCGGCCGTTCCGTGTCCCAGCCGGGTATATGGCAGCCTCCCAACTGTCCAACAGCAGATAAAGTAGGTAGAGATAAGGGTTGGGTGTGCTGGATTTAGTGGTAGATAGATAGATAGATAGATAGATGCTAGGAGATGGATAGATAGATAGATAGATAGATAGATAGATAGATAGATAGATAGATGGATGGATAGATAGATAGATAGATAGATAGATAGATAGATAGATAGATAGATAGATAGATAGATAGATAGATAGATATCCAACGAAAAATCCGTAGCACTCCAGCTCAGGTGGTAACCGTGATTTTATTCACAAAAGTGCATATACAAACAATGCATTGTTTGTATATGCACTTTTGTGAATAAAATCACGGTTACCACCTGAGCTGGAGTGCTGCAGATTTTTTGTTGGATATTGTTGGAATCCTTAGCCTGGGGACTTGGTTCCTGCAGCACCCGCCACATATGCATTGGAAGTGCGGCCTTTCCCTAGATAGATAGATAGATAGATAGATAGATAGATAGATAGATAGATAGATAGGAGATAGATAGGAGATAGATAGGTAGATAGATAGATAGGTAGATAGATAGATAGATAGATAGATAGATAGATAGATAGATAGATAGGAGATAGATAGATAGATAGATAGATAGATAGATACGAGATAGATAGGTAGATAGATAGATAGATAGATAGATAGGAGATAGATAATAGATTGGATAGATAGATAGGAAATAGATAGATAGATAGATAGTGGTGCCATTTTTGGAAGAAAGCAGCTATGTTTTTCTAACCTTAGATAACCCTTTTAATTTTTACATGGTTCTATATGTGAAATGTAGAAGCCTCTAACACTCTTCTCAATACTTATTCACTATGAGTAATATAGTAGAATATAGCCTTTGTTATTCAGAAAACATTGTCGTCTGGCAAGGTTCCCTATGGGTAACATAATCGGTTGGGGGCCCACTCAGACTCACTCGCCCCCCCTAGGCTGAACACCTAGCTACGCCCCTGCCATGTCGCCATAGTAACATGTGGCCATAGTAACATGGCCACTTTCTTCCAGAGACAGCACCACTCTTGTCTCCAGCTTGGGCGGGGTTTTGCTGCTCAGTTCCATTGAAGTGAATGGAGCTTAATTGCAAACCGCACCTGAACTGGAGACAAGAGTCATGTTGTCTCTGAAAGAAAGTGGCCATGTTTTTGTAGCACTGGATAACCCCTTTAAGGCCATATAATTTAGATAATGGCCAAACATTCTCCCCGACATCCCATACATATGAGGAGCCAAATATTTGTGTGTTTTCTATGAAAAGGGGTATGCCACAGCAGGATAGCTAAAAACCAAAACCTGTTAGTCGAGAGGCTGCCATATACCAGAGAGATTTGTCCGAACCCAACAAAGTCAGGAGGTGTATAGGCACCTATAGTCTCATCTGGGTAAAGAATGGCTCAAATGGGCATCGCTCTTCATAGCTAACTATGCTTCACATATCTCTACACCCATACACAATAAAGGAGAGATCTGTCAAACATTGCAAATCAGACAGGGATAGGTGAGGAGGACTGCCATTGGTCTTGGTGCCAGGTTCATGTTAAAAAAAAAAAGATAGATACTTCAAAATTTATCAAAAAGAAAAAATATCTATAAAATAACCACAAAAATGGAACTTGCTCCATTATACCCATATTCTGAAGTGCCAGTAGTCTAAGGGTGGTATTACACGGAACGATTATCATTCGAAAAATCGTTAAATCGTTCGGATTTGAACGATAATCATTTCGTGTAATAGCAGACAACGATTAAACGACCAACGAGAAATCGTTGATCGTTTAATAGGATCCGGACCTATTTTTATCGTTTGATCGTTCGCTCATCGTTCGCACATCATTCGCATATCGTTCGGTGAAATAAGAATTCACAGCTGAAACGTATGCAATAGCAACGACTAAATAACCGCAAGAACGATCATAAATAACGATCATCGTTTCGTGTACTTGGGCGAACGATTTCAGGTCGTTTAAGATCGTTAATCGTTAGTCGTCGGAAAATTGCTTGGTGTAATAGTACCCTAAGTGTGACTATGTACTCCTGTTACTGTTTACCTAGATCTGCAATGCAACATTGTTTATTGGATTTCACAAGGATGTTTCTGCTCTTCAGGTCTCTATGTGCAATGGCGGGCTTTCCTTGGGTGCCAAAAATCTCCACATGAAGGTGAACCAAACCACAAATAATAGATAGTGCGAGCTGTAAGCAACCCTCTGGATCAACAGTTGTCCTCTGGAGATAGTCGTATAAAGATCCATTGTCATGATAATGAGTAATAAGCCACAGTTGAGTGCTGGAGTTCCGAGAAGTCATGTCAGATGCAATAAAACCTAGAAAAGGCAGAAGGAGATGCTAAACATGTCAGCTTCAGACAACCACTTCTCGTAATTCTTTCTTAGACTTGTTTACCTCAGAGTTAGCTTATTCAGTAGTTTTATTGGTAGAATGTACTATGTAGATATGGATAGAGCGCTTTGTGTAGTACAACAGATAGTTTGGAGGAGGACATGTCAGAAACTGGAAATCTTTTAGGTACATAAATAGTTTGATCTGATTATAGGGGTGATTAATCATTTGGCAGATATTGTGGATTACACGACATGGAGAGAGAGGAGCGGCTCCACATCACACCTATGGCTGATACTAGTGCGATATTGTGGATTACCCTAGTGAGATAATGGCCTTAAAGGGGTACTCTGGGGAAAAAAATAATTCTAGTCAACTAGTGTCATACAGATTTGTAAAGTCTTACAAAAATAAAACCCTCAAGTCAAGTACTGTTGTAGTCACCTGTTATATATCCTGCAGGAAGTGGTGTATTCTTTCCAGTCTGACACAGTGCTCTTTGCTGCCACCTCTGTCCATTTCAGGAACTGTCCAGAGCAGCAGAGGTTTTCTATGAGGATTTGCTACTGCTCTGAACAGTTCCTGACATGGACAGAGGTGGCAGCAGAGAGCACTGTGTCAGACTAGAAAGAAGACACCACTTCCTACAGTATATACTGCAGCTGATAAGTACTGGAAGATTTAAGTTTTTTGTTAAATAGAAATAATTTACAAATCTGGATAACTGTCTGACACAAGTTTGAAAATATTTTTTTCTCTAGAGTACCTGTTTAAGAACATATACCTCAAATGTATAAACTTTATATGGAGGTTATAGAAGTCAACATAAAACATTATGAATGAATACTTATGTTTCTTTTCCTTGTATATTTTATTCTTGGTACTTCAATTTACACATACATACATTTACACATACATACTACATTAACCCCTTAACTCCCAATAACATTTATATTTGTCATAAGGACATTAAAGGGTTTTTCCAATTTAAACTTACTTGACTCCTATCAACAAGTAAGCAGGGGGTTCCGACCTCTGTGCCCCCAGGGAATCTCTAGATAGACACCCTGGCACCCTGAGCCACCAGTGCATGATATGCAGCTCCATTCATTCTCTATATAGCCACTGGAGAGAGCTGAGTACAGCTCCATAGAGAATGAATGGGGCTGCAGGTCATGCACCGACTGGTGGCTTAATTTAAAACAAAGGAGCCGGGAAGCCAATCTAGAGATCCCCGAGGGTGCACAGAGGTTTGACACCCCCTCCCCCCCACACACACACCCCCACACTCACAATCACATACTTATCGCCCCTATCCTGTGGATAAGGGACAAGTAAGGTTAAATCGGAAAACCCCTTTAAGGGTAAATGGAGCAGCTTTACACTATTTAAAGCGACTGACCACTTAACCACCTAGATGCCATGGTCACAGACTACCTTAGCATCTTGGTGGTTAAAAACCAAATGCTGGTTACATATGGCGCCCAATCACCCCCTGCCTTGTAACATAATTATGTGGTGCTGATCTATTATCTTCTACTCCTGTCTCCCAATGTTATAAGAGATCAGCAATTTGGCAGTGCACTGCATTATATTAGTACAGCACTATGCTGTACAAGTGATAAAAATCACATCGTTTCCTTGGGGAAGTAAAAGGGGTTCAAAAATATATTAAAAATAAATCTTTAAAACATTGAAAATATATTAAAAATTAATATTTATGAAAAAAATCTAATCACCTCTCCTTTCCTTTTTTTTGTCAATACAAATCAAAACTACTAAAAAGTTTGATATAATTTATATCAGCAAGTGCATAAAGCATAATAAAAACAATATATACTGGGTATCCTTTGTAATGATTTTGACCCACAGAATAAGGTTAGAGCATCAGTTTTACTGCACAGTGCAAATTGGCTGCATCCTGCAGGGATTAAAGTACAAATGGTAGAACGATGGAATGGAATTAGATAACTAGAAAAATGTGTAATGTGTATAGAGCTTTGGTATTGTTGGTAAAAGGCAATTTTGTGCGTAGGGGAGCATTGGCTTTAGGGTACCTTGTCCAAAACAGATAATCTATCATGCTCTAAGTACTGTTACATGCTGAAATCCTGCTCTCCAAATGTACAGTATGTTGGAAATGTGCAGACTCCCTGTGGTGCAATGCATAGTCCTTTGGTAAGTCTAGACTACCGTCTAGATTTACGAGTGTGGTTTTATCAATACTAGTGAATGGCAGCCCTCAAAGTAATTTCATCCATCCATTATCACTGTGTGTGTATAATTAATGAGAAGCTAACCAAAATGGATTATAGAAAGTATTCCGGGGTTATACAATGCAGCCAAATAGATGGCAGAAAGAAGGTAACTGTAGTTATAACCAGTCCTACAAATACAAAGTAACTATATCTTACCCAAAATATTTTCATGCCGAAGCAAGACCGTGTTGTAAATTTCTGTCTCTCTAAACCATGACTGTTCATCACGAGAAGAAAAAATCTTGACAGCCACATTTTCCCCCTGCCACAAGCCTCTCCATACTTCTCCATATCGCCCTTTACCTAAATGGTGAAAAACAAAAACAATCAGGTTAAGTTTGCATGTTAAAAATTACAGAAAACTTACGTGATCTGGAAAAATGGTCAGCACTCTATGGCTATGTGACCACTATGGGATCATAGTGGGGAAAGGCGTCTTGTAATATTGACAGATGCAAATAATGATGAGAGGGAGTGAATTAGGCCCAGGGGGTGTGAATATGAGAAAGAGGGGTGTGTGAATGCTGGGGTGAATGTGAGACCAAGGGGTGTGAATGTGATGATGGGCGGAGTCAGAGATGGATTTATCATAGATTTCACTAATTGCAGTGCAAATGGTATAGTGTGTGACTAAAAAGACGATAAAATGTAAAACCCAACAGATGTGCTCAAAGTATAAAACACAGATCGGAGGGCATTATATGATTGCAGATTTTTAAGTCCACAGCATTATCTATCTGTCATGGATTTGCATAATATTAAACCCAATGTAAAGGGTAAAAATCTGGAAGTCAGTTCCAAAATCTGCATAAAACTATATCAAGGCCTTATTTACACGTCCCACAATCACGGATCAACTTAGTGTCCATTGATCTCTATTGGGCTATTCACACAGTCTGTTCTATTGTGGATCTGCAGTTCGCACTGTAAAAAAATAGAACATGTCCTAGTGCTGATTGTGAATGCAGTATGGATTACCAATAGAATTCTATGGGATGCGTATTTTTGCAGGCGTCACTGATGTCACATAAAGCCGTCTTTACAATGGAAAATTGTGTGTCATTATGGCCTTTTTGTCTATTTAGGCCTTATTCACATGTTCAATTATTTTCCCGGTCCGTTTAAAGGTCCACTATTTTTACTCCGCAATTTGGTCCATAATTGCATCCTGGTGCATGCGTTGGCGCACTCCCGGTCTTCTCCAGCCCTCTGATGGCTTCCCAGAGGCGCAGCTGCAGCTTCAGAGCAGTCCCTGAACTGACAGACACCTCAACCAATCACTGCCCATGGTGGTTCTGACCAGTGATTGGCTGAGACTGCTCTGAAGCTGCGGTTCTGGGAAGCAAGCAGAGAGCAGGAGAAGACCGGGAGAGTAGAGAGGTAATGTATTTACAGTTTAGGGCAAGGGCTGCATGATGTCCGATGTCTGTGCAGCCCTTGCTAAACTCCCTCAACATTTATATCATTCAGACACCACAATCAGTCACCTAGAGTGGATTACCTGTACAATACCTGAGAGATAAAAGAGACAAGAGGGCCATCAGGAACCACCACTAAATTTAATCCTGAGTGACTGTCATAACACATAAGTGGCAAATAAGGGAGGGGGGAGAATATGGCAAGAAGTAGCCTCTAACAGGCTTATAGAGCTTATAGAGCTCAGTAGTACAGCCTGGGAGTTGACAACCCAACCTGGTGTATTGCAGAGAGTATTATCTTTTGTTCATGTCCTGCAGTTCCCTTTTCTGATCCAGTGATGCCTCACAGCACTATTGATACAAAGGGTTCCCCCCCCCCCTGCCCCGCCCATCCTGGGTACTGTATATTCTAGAATATATAGCCCCGGGGGAAGTTTCTTGTCAATGTTGTTCTGTGCAGCAGCCTCAGATTACTAATTACTATTACTGCTTGCTTTGCTAGAGCTATTAGCTGTGATAGCTGCATGCTAGCAGGTATACAGCTGGTTGTTGGGTGACACCTAACATAACCTCTTCATTTTCATCCCTCATCAGTTGTTACTGTTCTTTTTTAATGATAATTTCCATTGTCACTTACCTACACATTCCACAAGGGTAACCTGACGTGCCACCGTTCTTTGTACCAGAAATGGAAGGCCTGAGCCACTACCAGTAGTACAGTCCAAAAGATCCTGCCCAAACATAAGGCATGTAAAGTTATCTATAGAGTACAGTGGAGTGTTGAGCCATTACATGCATGTTTTATAGAAAAAAAAACATAAAATTGCAGGATCCATGGGATATAATAATTGTTATTTTCATGAGATATCTACTTTCAGTGAATTCTGTCCAGTGGAGGACTGATTCTGGCAGCTATTATTATGTGTGGGCCGATGTGACATATTTGAAATATAACACATGACTTTACGTACCTTATATCAGTAATTCAATGACCACATGTTGTGCTTAAAGGAATTTTCTCTGATTCCTATCATCAGTTTGTGCATAAAAATATTTAACAAAAGACACATTTCTAAGGATAATAATATTTCTATGTTAAATGGTCAGCACTGAATAAAGAACTGGATAGATTGGTAAGAATGATTAAAATCCCAGTCAGATAAAATATTTGTACATAGCATAGTCTTTACTATCCTTCACATGACTCACCCCTAAAGTGCTGTCACCAACTATTGATGCATTAACAATGTCTGCATGGCCAAAGTCAATGAGTCTTGGCAAGGACTTCTTCCGCCTGCTTTGCTTTATCTTCCAGAATAAGAATGCAAAAAGCATCAGAAAGATCACAAACAGAACTATGGGGAGGACAGTCACTAGGAGGAGGCTTATCTCCTGGGGTTTCTCTACTTCTAGAAAAGAAGACACATATGGTTACTGATGTGCATCTGGCCAGATTGTGTACAAATTAGAAAAAAACTGGATTTACAGCTCAAATATTCAGATAAAAACAAGTCTAAAGACTAAAGTAGTTATCTAGAAGTGCCAAATGTATTAGAATAGATATTAGGGGAAACTCAGTATTGCTAACTGTGCAGCGACCAGGGGCTGGTGCAACTACTACCCCTACATTCTTGATAGCGATGCCATTATTTGCCCCACTTGTAACAGGAAAAGGTAAATCTGCTTTTTATAGTCTTCCATCTGAGTACAGTGGCTTTAATGCCACATACAGTGTTAGGCTATGTTCACACTACGTAAGTGCCGCGGAAATCCGGGCCGGAGTGTGTACACTTGGTATACACTCTGGCCGGGATCCCATGCGGCGCCGTAGAAACCCTGTCAGTTCACACAATAGAGCGAGTGGCTCCGGCCGCTTGCTCTATTGTGTGCTGTGGGGAGTTCTGATGCGGGCGCGCACTGAGCGCCCGCATTAGAACTCTGCGGGCCGAAAGATCATTCATATAAAACATATAGTTATGAAGCTGACCAAATGTAGTCACAATTAGTCTTTATCTGTTCTTTTTAAACCCTATGGCTATGTTACAATATACATTTAAGGTGGCCGGAATGCCCTGACAAAATCTCTTTAGGTTTTAAGGAAATATGAGAGCCACTTTACCAGTTTGGAACATGGTGACATTTTCATTACAGAACTCTGAAAAACAGCAGAGAACTTTTAGCATGTCCAGATTGCTACTGCATTGCTCATATATACTGTTATTAAAACAGCCACGGTCTGTCCGTATATCTCTAGAATCAGACACTATCTGCTCCGTCACAAAGCATGTCCGTCCAATACAGGTCTTGTCCGAGCAGTATGGGCCCTGGCAGGTACAGTTGTAATAGATGATATCTGTAAAAAAAAAAAAAAAATAATAATAATAATAATAATAATAATTCAGGTTCTTAAAGGAGAAGTCCGGCCAAAATTATTTTTTGATATGTTATTTCTTATGGAAAGTTATACAAATTTCTAATGTACATTAATTATAGGAAATGCACATATAGGGCTTTTTCCCTTAATTTAGTAGATCATGGAGTGTTAGAATTCTCTCAGAAACAGTGACGCCACGATGAACAGTGTAATTCCTATGGAGTGTCCAGCAGGGGGCGCTCTATATGTAGAAGTCTATGGGACTTTATTGTGTCTATGGATGTCTATGTAAACTAATGTAATGTTATGTACAGTGTGCTTTATAGAATGAATACATCTATGGAATACTTTGGGGAGCAAGTGTCCTTGCTCCCCAAAGTATTGCATAAATGTATTCAATCAGTACATTTGCAGGGCACCGAGCAGGGAGGGATAGATGTGCCAATGCATCTACCTCTCCCTCCCTCCCTGCTCGGTGCTGCCGCCGCCACGTATACGCAGTACTATTCCCCCATCATCTGCTCATAGTATGAGCAGATGATGGGGGAATAGTACCAGGGCCGATCTCCATCATTGGTAAGCCCGCCGATCCGCCGACTGCCGCTGCCGATCCGCCGCACTCCCGCCGCCTGCCGCACTGAACTATATACACTGAACTACTACTCCCATCACCTGCTCATAGTATGAGCAGGTGATGGGAGTAGTAGCTGGGTTATGCCTATCACTTGCCTGCCGCCGGGCGCAGGGGGAGCCGCTCATCACATAGGAGCCATCATGCCCCCTCCGCTCCCCCTCCTCCTTCTTCTGGGCAAACTTCCTCTTATCCCGGCTGACTCCCCGCCTGGCCGCCGCTCTCACATACCGACTCCCGGTGCTTCCTGGTGTGGGAGAGGACGGTCAGTGCGGACACCAGGAAGCACTGGGAGCCAGTATGTGAGACCGGCGGCCAGGCGGGGAGTCAGCTCCCCCTGCACCCGGCGGCAGGCAAGTGATAGGCATAACCCAGCTACTACTCCCATAACCTGCTCATACTATGATCAGGTGATGGGAGTAGTAGTTCAGTGTATATAGTTCAGAGTAGCGGGTGGCAGCGGCCGGAGTGCGGCGGATCGGCGGGCTTACCAATGATGGAGATCGGCCCTGGTACTATTCCCCCATCATCTGCTCATACTATGAGCAGATGATCGGGGAATAGCACTGCGTATATGTGGCGGCGGCAGCACGGAGCAGGGAGGGAGGGGAGAGGTAGATGCATCGGCACATCTCTCCCTCCCTGCTCCGTGCCCTGCAAATGTACTGATTGAATACATTTATGCAATACTTTGGGGAGTATTCCATAGATGTATTCATTCAATAAAGCACACTGTACATAACAATACATTAGTAGACATCCATAGACACAATAAAGTGCCATAGACTTCTACATATAGAGCGCCCCCTGCTGGACACTCCATAGGAATTACACCGTTTGTCGTGACGTCACGGTTTCAGAGAGAATTCTAACACTCCATGATCTACTAAATTAATGGAAATAGCCCTATATGTAAGTAATATAAGTAATAACATATCAAAAAATTATTTTGGCCGGACTTCTCCTTTAAAGATCACTTCAGCCCAAATGGATAATTTCCTAATTATTTCACACATTCATGTGTACATACAGCCAAACACAGTTAATATATCTTTTTTTAGTTGACAAGTATACTATTGTTATATAATATTGCCTACAGCACTGGTTTATAGGAAAACATATATGATTAAAGAGGTATCAGCAAGCTATGTTCTACAGATGGGTTGGGGTCTTTGGTTAGAAATATTACTGGGTGTATATGTAGCGGTAATATACAAAACAATGGGGAATGATGTCTCTTCTTTTAAAAACCCTTAGTGCTATCTCTTCTTGATTCCCTGGCTTTGACCTTTAGCTTTGTCTTGCTGTTTATCCAAGTGTTGCTTGACAAGGAATATGTCTGCCAGCTTCAGATGGTGAGTGGACTTTGTCACCTCAGTTTGCCAACACTATCTGTCACCACATGGGCGATTACAGATACAATTCTGCTGGCAATGATAGCATAGAAGACCACTATTACGGCTAAGATCCAAGACTCTGTTGTGCTGTTCTTGAAGTAGGTATGAGAGAGAAATGGGATTTTTGATGCTTTATGTTGTGGACAAGCTATTGCATTTCATCACTAGACTAGTTTTAGATGGCCATAGTACTGATGTACTCTAAGAAACAAACTCAGTTCATCATAGGGTTCTTGGGAGGTGAAATGTGGGTGCTCTGGCCATAATAGTAATAATGAAAGTTTTTCCAATAAGAAAGAGTTAAAGAAGCTGTCCAGGCAGGGGGTGTCCAGATAATATGTGGCCCTGAATGCACTAAAAAAATAGTGGTTTACTTACCTAGCCCACTCCCCTGCAGCTGCTGGTTTCCAGAGTGGCCACTCTCCACAGTGGTCCTCTTCATTACTAGTTGTGGTGCCAGGAAATGCCCACTCAGTGGTTGATCTCTATGCTTTGAATTCTCACCAGCCAAATGGCCATTTATTGCCTGTGCAGAATTTCACCAGAACTAGAAGAGGTTCAGAGAGGAAACCAGTGGCAGCAGAAGAGCAAGCCAAGTAAGTGGACACACCATAGCATCACTGGATTTGGGCAAACAGAAGCCAAAATGGAACCAGGCAAATGTTGGCATAGAAGATTGGTCAGGTATTATCGTTGATTTATGCAATTGTCAGCTGTTTGTTTAAAATGTCAAGGATTTTAAAAAAAACCCCTGCATTGATATATTCTTGGAGGGCCTCTAGGGCTTTGTTAAAATAAGTCTATGTGATTATGTGACTCCTAACATTTTTGTAAATCATGTCATTGAAAAATTACTCCTTACCCAAGGAAACGTACAAGCAGCAGATCTCTTCACTGTCATCCCGCTGCAAGTATGTAAAAGGCAAAGCCCCCTTAACCCCGCACATCTCCCCCCCCTCCCCCCGCGGCCCAGTACATACATTACTGGTCTGCGCTCCGGCTTGCTTCAGGGGGTTCCCGAATTCTGGACGTCCCGCTCAGCCAAACAGTGGCTGCGGTGGGGCAGCTCATTGATTGGCTGAGCAGGACATCTGAAACTAGCTGAACCGCGGATCGGTAATGTATGTACTGGGCTGCGGGGGGTTAAGGGGGCTGCCTGTTACATACTCACAGCAGAATTGTCCTCCCGCTGCGAGTATGTAATCTCATTAAAATGACAGTTAAGGGATCCGCAGTGGATTTCTCTGCAAACTCTCAGCGTGAAATGCGCTTTGGATATGTAATGTGTGAACCCACCCCTAAAGACTTCCCTGCAGTCTGCTGACTATTGTCTGTTGTCAGGGGAAATCTGTCTCCAGTAACAGAGAGAGAGCAAGAGGGATTACATAAAGTGTGTGTGTGTGGGGGGCATCTCATGTGTCCTGTGCAGGATAGGGGGAGTGAGAGAGATGATCTGGACTTTTCATACAAAGGCAAATGCTTCCCTCTCATCTCATCTCATCTCATCTTACTGCTGTTTATTTCTTTTCTTGGAAAGCCAGTGCATCAGTAACCCTTTAACTACAAGGCAGCAGTGCTATCCACTGAAAACCATACAGGCCGTGTTTCTAGTGTAAACACTGGAATATTTTAGGATTGATTTTACTTACCCGTTGCAGATGTTACAATTGCCAGTGAAAACACCCAAATACTTCTCTGTAGCATTTTGTCAGGTTTATGTGTACGCTCGCTCAGCCGTGGTCAGAAGAGCTTATCCTGCGGGAAAAATTATACATTTCTGGTTATTCCTCCTAATGGCCCAAATACAATCAGCATATTTCAATAGTTTGCTCAAGGATTAAGTAATTGATGGTTGATCTGGAAAAGAAAGATGTCGTGATGGACGAGAAACCCTGCCAACTTTCCGTCACCTAATTATTTTGTAAAATCATTGGATTCACATAGAGACACTTATTTGTTTAATTGCGCCATTAATGAAAATTTTAATTTGTGTTTTTCATCGGGAAGGAAGTCATTAAAAAACACGGCTTCATAATTGTGCCTTCTGTTCCCTGCTGCTAAACAACTGTTGTCTGCTGCCCTGGTTCCTGGCACACTACAGTCTTTATCCCACTCATTCCTGGCTCGGTCCACCAGACAGGGAATATAACACAGCAGGTGTGCGGGATCTGTCAGTGTTACTTTTCAGTGAAATCTAGTTATAGATCCCCGTTCTCTAATCGAGAGATCACACCGTTTATAATATTCTTTGCTGACACATTCCATATGGAGACATGTTTAACACCGTATTAACCTTATACTGTCTTTTCACTGATGCCTTGGGCCGTAAAGCAAACCGCTTCTTCCAGTATATAACTTTCAACCTGATTTTCTCTATTATCCATCTTATATCAAGTCTCGCTCTGACTTTAATAAAGTTAGAGCCTGTGCTGCTGACCAAACAGACGGCTTTATTGGCTAATGCATTTACAAAACACCATATGAGTCAGAAATAATGAACTGTGGATAGCCACAGGCAGATCACTCACTAACACCTACGTCTAGTAAGACATCTGCCTGTCCTTATATTCCCTATGGCTCAAAAAACAATATTATTTGGCCACTGAAGCAATGTTTGCCTTGCTATAATTACTTTCTGCTATGACATTTGTTGCTTAGTCTAGTTTTTATAGGGAACTGAGGCTCTGTTCACACAGCACCGGCTCCAATTGGAGCCCCCGTCACAGATTCCATCAGATTTGACGGAAAAATATACAGTAATAGAATTCAAAAGACCCCTTTGTATACTAGGATCCAACAGGGGCTGGTGATATCTGCTGTGCCTTGCATTATGGTCTCTGTTATAAATGGGAACTACGCTGAAAACATATACAGAATCTAAGGGTATATTCACATGGGCAAAACTCCCCAAACAATATGTAGATTCATTTCAATATTGGATTAAATGGAGAATGTTTACAAGTTATATGGTCTTTAAAAAACAGCACTGAAAAGAAATGACATGACACTTTGCAGAGCATGTTAAATTTAATGGCAGCTTAAAATAAGAAAAAACCTTAAAAGACACAAAAAAAAAAAAAAAAAAATCAGTACCAAAACTACACAGGTGATTTTAAGATGGTTTATTCAGAGTATGTGAACATACCCTAAAGCAAGTTTCAGATGAGCACCTTTGTGATCACATTACAGATGCAAGACCTGGTTTGACTGTGGATCTAAAAATCTTAATTAAAAGGGATCTTTAATTTTTTTAGTTCAGGTCTTTCGACGAGTGGTTGGGATGGGACTATATACAAAAAAAAATGAGTAATATTATGTTCTTCTGACTTAAAGCTTGCCATACATTTTCAATAACCATTCATTCAATAACTTTCTTTTATCCAAAAGATCCTTTTCTTGACCTACCCATTCACATGAACATTTGGCACAGCTCAATGATCATGTCTTCTCCATGCAGAGGTGAAGGCTGATCTGGCAGTGGCTTATCTTTCCCTAAACAATAGGGCTGTATTGTGAAGATCCAACATGCCTGACCCTTCTCTTCACTAACATCATCTGTCGGCGGAGAGGTGGGAGGACGCTCTATACTGCTGGAAGCCGTGGGTTCAGCCGACTTTTGTATAAGGGCAGTATATTGATAATTCTCAGAATGTCTGATGATACCAACATTGACTTTTATTGACTTCACTGGTCAAACCTTTGCCCAGCAGAGTCCACAGACCCAACCTGAGAAGATATATATACTGACACTTAAGGGAATACATATGGCATATAAGATAGATAGATAGATAGATAGATAGATAGATAGATAGATAGATAGATAAATAGATAGGTATTTGAATATTCCACAGCACTCCACTTGAGTAAGGTGAAGAAAATGTATTTACATGCAATCATGCAATTTCCAATTCTCATCCAAATGCTGTGGAAATTTTCTTAAAATGTTGATTGACTTTCAGTGCAGATTTTTACATTTACAGCATGTCAATTTATTTCATGGATTTCCATTGCGTATGTAACGCGGCAGGGCTAAGAACTGAAGTGTACACGGCAAAATCTGCTACAAATAAGATTCCCCATACTCAGTAGTCCGGGCTAATTGTGCCAGAAAGCTGAATGTAACAGTTCTGGAAAAGGTGATTGTGTTTTACACAATGTTGACAATGGTGAAAATCATGCTGATAATGCCATCAGCAGAATAAATGCTTCTCTCTATTTTTCATGAACTATTTCTGTACAAGACATTGAGGCTCCATGTGGTTAGACTGCTGAAAAATTTGGAGGAAGTCAAACTTCCCTTTTCCGAGCCTTGCCTACGAAACTTGCCTGGATTTTCTTTCATTTCCAGTGTTCGTTTCTTAAAACTGAGGACAAACCCTTTGTTCCTGGTGCCAGTAGGCATCGACAGACATGGCAACCAAAACTAAATAGTCATAAGAAAGAACTGTACAGTTGTAAGATATGGTTGACTCCTCAAGTATTATTTAAGGCTGGGTTCACACTACGTATATTTCAGTCAGTATTGTGG
Source organism: Dendropsophus ebraccatus (assembly GCF_027789765.1). NCBI lineage: Eukaryota > Metazoa > Chordata > Amphibia > Anura > Hylidae > Dendropsophus > Dendropsophus ebraccatus. The sequence goes on from NC_091458.1 coordinate 50,130,639, forward strand.
TCCTCATATTGCAACCAAAACCAGGAGTGGATTAAAAACACAGAAAGGCTCTGTTCACACAATTGTGAAATTGAGTGAATGGCCGCCATTTAATGGCAAATATTTGCTGTTATTTTAAAACAATAGCTGTTATATTGAAATAATGGCAGTTATTTACCGTTATATGGCGGCCATCCACTCAATTTCAACATTGTGTGAACAGATCCTTTCTGTGTTTTTAATCCACTCCTGGTTTTGGTTGCAATATGAGGACCACAATACTGACTGAAATATACGTAGTGTGAACCCAGCCTAAGGGTACAAACACACACGGCATATACGCTGCGTATTTACTGCTGCGATATGCAGCAGATACGCAGCAGATTAGATCTAAATAACTGAACACAGCATCAAATCTGCTGCAGATCTGCTGCAGATCCTGTAGGTGTAACCGCACCCTAATGGTGCGTTCACATCTACAGGATCTGCAGCTGATTTTCTGCAGCAGATTTCATTTAAATAACTGAACACAGCATCAAATCTGCTGCAGATCTGCTGCAGATCCTGTAGGTGTGAACGCACCCTAAGAGTGTAATAGATGAGAAAAAAAAGTCCCACACTCACCCTTTGTAGTGAATCCAGTAGTGTTTATTTCAGCATAAAACATAACAGAGAGGATGGCATGCAGGTGCTCGTCCTGTGATGATCGTTTCAGGTGTGGACCCTTCTCCTAGCCGGAAGAAGGGTTCACACTCGAAGTGATCATCCCAGGAAGAGCACCTGCACCTCAATGCCTCCCTCTCTGTTACATTTTATGCTGAAATAAACACTACTGGATTCACTGCAAAGTGTGAGTGTGGGACTTTTTTCTTATCTACTACATTGAAATTGTTGCATTATTGCCTGAGTGATACATGTTACATCTCAAGTAATTAGTAATTAGTATACCACTAGTGCAGATCATCTATTGCTACACTGGATATATACATTAAGGGCGCGTTCACACCTACAGGATCTGCAGCAGATTTGATGCTGTGTTCAGTTATTTAAATGAAATCTGCAGCAGATCTGCTGCGGATCCGCAGCAGAAAATCAGCTGCAGGTCCTGTAGGTGTGAACGCACCATAAAGGAGAGTACCACCAGGCTATGGTTGTTATGCTCTGGTGTCTATAATCAAGTTAGGCTAGGTATGCATCTTAAGCTAACTTGGAAGTATTCCTTACAAGGTTAGAGATGGGACTGTTATATGTAACGAGCATTGTGTATGAGCAAAGCCATGCAGGCCATGTTCAATATGTTACTGATGTTGCGGTGACATCAAGAAGCCATTGGACATTATGTGCAGGCATGATTTCGTCTGAACACAGTTTTTGCAACATACATTCACCTCCCTCTCGTCTCTGAAGCTTTGCTTCCGAGACAGCCAGAGAGTGGATGTGGTGCGCCAGAGAGAGGAACAGGTAGGACCTTTCTGCTCTCTTGATAAATCTTTCAATGGATCTGGTGGATATACACTGTGTTTAATTTTAAGGCTAGGTTCACACAACGTCCAAGAAATGAGTGTTTTTGATATTTTAAAAAACATCCGTTTTTGCCTTAATTAACTGACTGCAATGGCAATGCATTGAAGTCAATGGACGGACGGACGTCCAATGCACACAGCGTATCGAAAAACGTCCCTTTTTGCCGTGGTAAAAATGGCAGTTTTTCGATGCGTTGTGTGCATTGGACGTCCGTCCTCCCATTGACTTCAATGCATTGCCATTGCAGTCAGTTAAATAGCGGCAAAAACTGATGTGTTTTAACGGCCGTTGTTTGATGTTGTGTGAACCTAGCCAAACAGAGACACAGTCACTAAGCAGCCTATTACTCTTCCTTTAGACACAGTTTAAGATTTGAAAGTGTGAATTCAGCCTTACTGTAGTTAACTGACTGCAAGTGGAAAGATGACAAGATGTCAGGCCATCTTGCCACTTGCGTCCTGTGTCAGAGTAGTGGCGAGCCCTTCTCCTGAACTTATGCGCTTCTCTTATTCTATCAACTTGCTGCATCTTCTTAACCCAAAAGTACTACAATCCATTGGTTCCACAATACAGTATATGGTAAAATAAAAGATGGTATTCAAAAGTATTACTGCTCTTGCAAAAAAAAAAAAAAACAATCACCAATATGGTTGTGTCAACAGAAAATAAAGAAAACCATGGCTCTTGGAAGAGGAAAAAGTGTGTACAGCATTAAGGGATTAACTACTACCATACCTTGACATAAAAGTACCCCCCCCCCCCAAGGGCCTTAGTAAGCGTGCCACAACTTACTGTCACATCATGGTAATGGCAAGGTCATTGCCACTGTCCCCATTTAATCAACAATAACAGCATGCCTTTATGTGCATGAGACCTAAAAGTGATCCTTTAATATTTTCATGTACAATAATTGTAGGATGGCTCCCAGAATCAATTCTACTATTCGGCCTTTGGAACAACATCTGTGCCATGTGCTACCACCCTGCTTTAGAGTGTCCTTTGGTAGTTTTTTCAGCAGAAATATTATACGGCATTATGGGGCAACATGAGTTGATGTCCTATTCTTATATGTGTCTAGAGCAATAGTACTCACATTATCTCAGCTCGGAATATAGAGTATATAAATACACACACTGGTAGCCACAACTATGTGATGTTGTCATCAGCTGGCATCTCAGGCGGTCAGACATGTTGCTTACATGCTTAGTCTGCTGGGCCTCCTTATCGCCACCATCTGCAGACAAACATAACAGCTCCAGCCACAAGGAAATGCTGGTGATATGTGATGCAGTATTTGTTTATTGCAAACCCTACTGCAAGAATGGAAGCGCAGACAGACCCCACCCTATTCTGATCAAAACAGTTTGCTAAAATAAAAGAGTAGACGCACCAAAAGTATTAAGAAATGAAAAAATCCTAAGTATTGTTTAAAACATATGAAAAAAAAAAGTCTCGATGCTTCCTGGCATTGAATTGAGGCACCCGACTGTCTCAGGGGAAGCAAGTTCAGGAATCAAGATTGTTTAGATTCTGGCAGTGATGGAGAACTGCAGTCACGCACTCTGAACTGCTCAGAATCCAGCAGAGGCAGGAAGATGTGGTTAACTCTGTGCATTCAGGCCTCACAAGGCACACTTATGGCACAATTCTCTCCTAAGCCGATGACAAGCCAGCGACCATCATGCGCATTAATTAATGACACTACAATGATGCTAATATGCCATCGGTAACATAATATGACCAGGCAGGAGTTGCACACGTAGCTGACAGCATGATGTATAGATCCGCCTAACCCTGATCAGCTGTTTCCCATGAATTCAAGTCAGTGTAATCGCAACCTTCAAAAATAAGTGATTAAAAGCAGAGATACAGAGGAATGACTTCAGAACTGCCATACTAGTATTATTCCCACAATCCGCCTCTGTTTAGAATATCACTGCTGCTCAGATTGTTCTTGTAACAAGCTGTGTTATTGCTGGTTTTTGGCTCCGGGCCCATCCACATCATATCTCCCATATAATGAATTAAGTATGGCACGTCTGTTGTATGGATAGGCTCACAGGGCTCCTACATACCAAACAGGCAGCTAGGTCATTACACAAGTCTGGCCCCATATTTAGGCTCCTGAGCAATTACGCTTCCATCCCTTTGCTGTCATCTCTACTTTGCTTATGGGACATCTGTAAGATATTGGTTTAAAATTCCAAAACCTGGGTTCATTGTAAAGAATATTTATGATAATCTGTTTCATATGTGGTTGAGATACCAGAAAACAGAGTAATAAAGTGACAGATATTAGAATTCTATTAAGTGCTGGTGGTGGTGGAAATGTATACTTTGCTCCATCTTTATAAGGATTATGTAATTTTTCTATGGGTCATGGGCCAAGAGGTGGGCAGCCCTTCCATATTCTAACTGTTGAAGGTCAAATCTTATTGTGGAAAGCCAGCTTTAGGTGTTTTATATGATCCTATTATGTATTCTATTTATTGTGCTTATACAGAATCTTAATTATAATTAGTCCTTTCACCATAATTCTAGACTTATTCCATTCAATCTCAGCTCCAAGAGTGTAAGGGATGTATTACATGGAGTGATAATCGGCCAAAGCTGATTATCAATTTGTGTAATAAAGACAATGATTAGCCAATGAGCCAACGATCAGCTGATTGTGTCTTTTGGTCCTGACTAGAGATGAGCGAATGCTGCTCGAATCCATTCGAACCCGAACTTTCAGCATTTGGTTAGCGGTGGCTGCTGAACTTGGATAAAGCCCTAAGGCTATGTGGAAATCATGGATATAGTCATTGGCTGTATCCATTATTTCCAGACAACCTTAGAGCTTTATCCAAGTTCAGCAGCCCCAGCTAACCAAATACCGAACGCTCGGGTTCGGATGGACTCGAACCCGAACCTGGTTCGCTCATCTCTAGTCCTGACCTAAAGTCATTGCCCACGAGGCGCCATCACTACATGTAATAGCGACAGTAATGGATTATAATAGGTCCTTTTCGGGAGGGGGGGGGGGTAGCCTGGGGCCCTGAGCTTCTGGGCTGAGGGGGCTATCTAATACAGCCCTAACACAATTTCCTTTTCTGCAATAACTAGTAATAATTACACTATTACAGGCCTTTTATACAGGCCGATTATCGAGCAAAAAAAGTTAATTCATTCAAATTTAAACCACAATCTGATGGAAAAACGGCAACGATCACACTACGAACGAAAATTTGTTCGTATGTCATTAATCGCATCTTTTCAGTTTATCTCAAAATCATTGTTACTCATTCTCAAGTCTTAAATGTAAATATTTATTGTTCACAGTATATAGGTACAAACCCATATGCGATCATTCACAGAGTATATACCAACACAATTACAATTGTAATTATGATTGCATTAACAACTTTTCACAGCGATATATCAAAATCTCTATCATTTAAAAAAGTGCGTAAGTGATTTGTACGTGTAATAAGACCCCTACTTTTAAAAACTAGCACAGTGGGGTGGTTGCTATAGGTTTGACATATAAGACTTGCTCAAGGTCATTCCTCTAGTGCCTTCACACATTTCGTCCTTTGAGATCTATACTCTCCGAGTCTTCCACCCATTCAAGTTGCGGTTGTCTGCTGCCCTGCCTGGTTTACCTTACAAGTTCTTGGATCCCTTGCACTGGCTTCCCCATCTTTTGAAACACTAACTTTCATTATGTGTGACACAACCATTCGCATTGACCACCCAGTGTCTCAGTTTTTATCGTTAACCATCTTCCAAGGACTTTCTCAAGTTACAAATTCTCCTACATACATAGACAGAAATTCATATGATCTGACCTTCTTCTGACTCTTACAGCCTATTTGTTTCTACATTCTACAGTCAGCATTGTCTCCAATCTTTTTCCTCTCCTGTCTCACCTGGTTGCCAAATATTACAATCAAAATATTGAAAGTGCATTGGACAAAGCATCTACATTCAGAACACAGGCAGTGGCAACTATGGTCCATGTATTGAGAAATATTTTTGCAGATCTCCTCCATTACAAGTTCATGCACCAAGCCTTTAACACTGCTCATTACCATGCCAAACAATCCTATTTCGCCACTCTCATTGCTGTAATATTTAATAATCCAAAACAGCTTTTTGATACTTTTCACTCTCTGCTTAGTTTAAGTGCACTCAGATGGTGCCTAAAGACTAGAATAGATTTTCAGCATGATGGGTTCCCTTTTAGAGATGAGCGAACCTGGAGCATGCTCGAGTCGATCCGAACCCGAGCATTCGGCATTTGATTAGTGGTGGCTGCTGAAGTTGGATAAAGCCCTAAGGCTATGTAGAAAACATGGATATAGTCATTGGCTGTATCCATGTTTTCAAGACAACCTTAGAGCTTTATCCAATTTCAGCAGCCACCACTAATCAAATGCCGAACGATCGGGTTCGGATGGACTCGAGAGTGCTTGAGGTTCGCTCATCTCTATTCCCTTTAAAGAGATGTTCATTCATAATTTGTACTGTTTTTACTACTGTGTATGGTTGTTGAAAATGACAAATCATTAGATGATCATTCCTGATCAGATCTACACTTAGGACTTCTTGGGGATTTCCAGACCATTGTACAATAATAGACAATTTAACTGTCCTGTCAATGACTTTGTGGTGGATGTATTGTGTTTTATTATTGGACATTTTATATTATTTGTGCAAATGCTCTATGTTTGCTAATCTGGAAATAATATTTCTGTAGCACCCATTGAAGTGTCTTGCAAATATGTTTAGTAAATAAAGAAGAAGTGTTACATGTCTGTGGACGATCCTGCTTGGGATCCACAGAGGAAGAAATTTGCAGAAATTCCTACTCAGTTTACACATAAGAACACATGTGGGTTAATCTTCTGCGCACTAATGAAAATATACCAGATTACTGCTCGAATAAAAATTATGTTTATAGTATTATTATGTGAATAGCTCATTTCAGCACTGTGAATGTTTCAATAATACTGGGCGGCAGAGGGAATTTAATTTCTCTGCAGTTCTCCTATCAGACTGGCCATGGTCCCAGTCAAATAATATAGTTTGCCATTAGCAGCAGTCTGTATTCTCTGTCTGTGGATTTCATGGGTGATTAATACCCTCTCTCTATATGTATGCCTTAAAGGGGTTATATGGATAGATAGCATTTTTGATATGGTGCTGGGGCCACTAAAATGTAGTTTTTAATAAATAAATAAATAAATAAATAAAAAAAGCATACTTACCTACCTGAGTCCTGTGCAGTTCCCCTTGTGATGTCTTCTAGTTCTCTAAGGTCTAGCATGAATAAACTCTGGACTTATATAGTTATGCTTTAACACCCAAACCTAAGGTACTTACAAACATCTCTCCAAAACCCTCCATACTCATCAACATTCACCTTGGCCAAAGTTCATTTGTTTTGAATGACAAGAGGATGGGCAGGCTACTACCAGATTCTTCTGGTGGTGGCCTATCCCAAAACCAAAAGAATTGAGTAGTCAAAATCCAACATGCCTATTCCTTCTCTTGCCAACATCCTATGTCGTGGGAAAGCCTGGCCCCACAATGTTGTCTTAGGAGCCTTTAGATCTCCAAAGATCTCCTTACAAAAGTCTAGCTTCAGGGGATGCAGTTATAATATCGGCAATCAAATGTCTATATCACATCCATGTAAAACCAGCTTCGTGATTATTCTTTAAGAAAATGCTGACAAAAGGTCCACTTTAGTCCCTTAATTTTCATAGATTTCCTAAAGATGAACCAACCCTTTAAAACATATACAAAAGATACATCATGTATGTCATTGTCATTGTCACTTCCAAAAACTTGCAACAAGTCAGAGAGACATGTCAAAAGTTTTGATCGGTCCTGGTCCGAGTGTTCTGACCCTGACCGAAGGTGAGAATGAGCAGGAAGAGGACCACACTGCCCGATCTCTGTTCTGTATCAGAAAGAAAAGCCTGCCTCATAGACTTTCATTATGAGTCTGACTTATCCTACACTGAGCTGGGAGAGGACCGTGCTGAGTGTGGACCACCGGTTTGTTCTCACAATCGGACCATTCAAAATTTTTGACATGTTTCTCTGACATATCGAGAGTTTTTTGAAATGACAGTGACACTTTAAAGAATTTCATCTGACCCACATAGTTTAGGAACAGATGGGCATATCAAGAAACTGTAAAAAGGTGTGTAAGCAGGACACCATACACTATTTACTAATAAAAACATCTACTTTTTGGGGGGATTGGCTACATGTCCTCTTTATGTTCAGATGGGTGTAGAAAACCATTGGGCGCTTGACATTAATAAAGTGAATATGCAAAAAAGAGCCCATGGAGCCTCATTAAGGAGTTTCAAAACACAGGACTAGCCAGATATCCCTCCGAGAAGGGCCCAGCCAAGGGGTGGCCCCTGTAGGGAAGCCACCAAAACCACCATATTAAGTGGCCCTATAGGTCAATGTAATGACAAGGGAAAAACTGAGGCTAAGTATCCTTCCACCCTCTTCAGTGTGGAGCAGGATTCTGGCAAGGTGGGAGCAATGCCTAGTAAAGCCATAAGAGAAACAGATAACTGATCTCAGGGAGACCAGCCAAAGATAACACTGTCTGCGGCCAGTTAAATCGCTCAATGCAGTGAAATCCTTGGTGCAATGCTCCCTGGGATATATAAATATACAAAAAGAGCCTCATTTAGGAGTCTCGAAACACAGGACTAGCCAGGTATCCCTCCGGGAAGGGCCCAAGGTGAGTAGCAGTATCATTTACTCCCTTGAAGCTGCAGCCATATTGCGCCTTGGGATTGCAGTGATTTTTTGTTTCTAGAATTGCTAAATTCTGAGAGTGACACAGCATTTTGACAACTTATATGTATACGTGTAGGAAATTTACGTAGTCCGCAGTCGACTATTCTGGCATTGTTTTTTTGCTTATAAACCCCTGAAATGGTGCCAAAAATACAACTTGGTCTACAAATAAAAATCCTCATATGGCTATGTCACTGAAAAAATGTCAAAGCAGTATAGCCCAGAAAGAGAATATGGATATAGGAGAACCTGTGTTCCATGAACCACTTGAAAGTGGAAAAATAGGAGGAGATCTCTAGGAAGATGCTTTTATTTCTAATTCTAGAAATGAACCACATTGTTTTTACATTGAGGCCAACAGAAAAAGAGTTTTGGCAGAGTCACCCAAGAGATCAGCCGTAGACTCTAGAATTAAAATGTAAAACATGTGAAAGCTATTACACTGCCAGCGACGTACTGTGTTTACTGTGCTAAAGAGATATTGTGGACAATACATTCCCTAAAATATTTAAAGCATGAAACAGCTTACATCTGAGCATTGGGTGTATCACTGGACTGTCTTACTGGCTAATCTACAACAATTCCCCTATGTGTCATTCCTACGTAAGTCAGCGTTGATAATCATCTCTGAAATAATTTCTTCCCAGTTAACAATATAACTTTTACAAAAGCGAAAAAAAAAACCCAGATGTACAAGGTCAGTGGCAGATTGCTATATTAGGGTGTGTTCGCACGTTCAGGTTTTTAATTGCAATTATTGGCTACAAATGTGATATGTCTGCCAAAAAGTTTGTTCACCGTTTTCAATAACAACCATTGTTGAGTGTTGCAGTGGGTAATATCAAAGGCTAAGTATCCCGGGATCAGGACAGGATCCATCTTCCATGCTGTCCACCATCTTCCATACAGTACAGCTACTACCACTAGCCCTAAACAGTCTTCATTCCAAATTTTCTACCATTTAGCTGAAAGGCAAATTGGCTTTCTGCTCTTTCGGTGTTATCAGCAGGGAGGGGAAGGGGTTTATACATCTATTCTGATAAGAGAGAAACATTGGAGGACAGCTTACACAAGCAGTAGGTGAAGAGGAGAGCAGATACATGCACTCTGTGGGAAAATCCAGTAGGCTGTGTACAAGAGTAGAGAAAAATACAGCTTCAACAGCAAAATGTAGAGGCCATAGAAAAGAAACTAAGCACATTTTGTAATAAAGGCCCATGGGGAAAGTGTTTCTTACCATAAGTACAAAGCAAGAACTAGCTGTTAATTCTATGAGATTTCAGGGTGTCTTTATTCAGATTGAATTTATTTGAGGCAACTAGAATCTGACAGCTAATTCCAGGAAATCAGACCCAGAATGAATTTCAGGAAATTCGATCTTTTCCATCAAATATATATAGTGAATGCAGTCCCCATGTCAGTGTATTATATATTTTTATATATATATATATATATATATATATATATATATATATAATATAAATCTGAGGGAACCTTCCAGGAGAGACTAATTTCAGCAATGACAGCCAATCACTGAATGAGGCAGTTATTAAGTTATTGGCTGAGCGGGCCGTCACTGCTAAGACAAGTCCATCTTAGAAGCAGGAAGATGATTATGGTAAACTGGAAGTGTTTACATGGGGAGCTGCATGAAAACCTCAAAGGTAAGTATTTTTTTTTTATGCCAAATGTAAAGGGTTTTTTTGGTTCCCGCATTGCCCCTTGAACAGGACCCATGATTATATGAATAAAGTAGGCCATATAAGTATATGAATGAAGTAGTTCTAGCTAATGGGAATACTATACCATGCTATATATGATTTTAGTGTATTTAACATAATTTTAATTGTGGTTTAATAAGTGTTTCATGGCTACCCATACACAACTAATCTAGAAAATACTTGCTAGAGAATACAATACACAGTACTATTATACTAGTATAGAGGGAATTCTTAGTAAATCAGAGGCACTTTGTGTGGTGGACAGACTCTGACCCCTTCTCCTGACAAAAACAAATGGACAAAGAGTATTTTTTCAGTACAGTAAAGATGCCCATACATGTGAGAACAGTCAATTAAAAAGTCTGATGAAGACCTGAAGTAAGGCCGGACAAACTAGGGGGCTACGCACCCATAAGGGGAGGCCTCAATGACTGGGGTTTGGTTGCTAGGGCCCTGAAAGGTAACTCAGGGAGGTAAGGGGTTAATGGCTGGATGGGGTGGGGAGTACAGTGGGGAAACCAGGGTCAGGAGTTAATTGATTGGTGGGGGTGGGGGGTGGAGGAGATGGTGGGGTTGGGGAATATAACCTGTGGGAAAGGGGGGCTGGTACCTTTTGCCTGTCTGACAGTGGAGGAATCTGTGCCATGGATCCGCTGGCTGCTCTTTTTGATCAATTGCGGCAAACCGCCGACGAGAGAGGGCCAGAGTGGCTGCAGTCCCAGCTCCAGGGTCTGCTCCCGGGGTCCGGTGTTGCCCCAGCCTCGGCTTCATCACCTGTACGCCGGTCGCTGAGGACCAGGCCTCTGGAGCGACTCAGCCCTGACGAGACCCCCCAGGCCAGGGCCGAGAGGAATCCGCACATGCGGGCCTGCAACGGGGGGGAGGAGTCGCCTCCCCTGCTGGCTGATGATTGCGACGAGGATTCGGGACCTGGCACAGCGGACCCACATGTTGGAAGGTCCGGTGGGTCTGCCCGGCGAGGAATCAGAGGTCGGAGGCGGAGCCTACAACAGAGGGAGACATCCGCTTCCTCCCGGCTACAGGAAGTGACCGGGCACCTTCCGGCTGGCCCCGCCCCCCATGGGCATGGCGCCCCTGCTCCTACGTTACCTGCAGCGCTTCCGGTTGGGAGCGTGACAGGGCCGCCCCTGATGTCCGTGGCCGTTCTTCCGGGACATGTCGCTCCCCTCCAGGATGTTGACCCGATGGCCGCTGCTGCTTGTCAAGGGGATCCAGGACCTTCCGCTCCTGGGCTCACAGCACCCAGGCAGTTCGGTGAGTCTGCGGGGCTTAATCCAGATGTAGCAGGGCTCGGGGGAAATGCAAGGGCTGGGGAGATACAGAGGGGGGTGTTTGATGTATTGTTGGGCCTGCGCCAGTTATTGTGGAGTGTGGGGACGGGCCCTGTAGGGGTTCCACCTGTGGCGGCTTGGGCTTCTCCGGGTGGTGAAGGCAGCGGGGGAGCGGGTGTTCTGGCAGGACATGCAGTGGGGTCTGTGGGGCTGCCTATGGGGTCCGGGGGTGTTACTGAGAGGAGTGCTGGGGCTGGGGTAGTGGCGGAGGTACAGACACAGACTGACCTGGACTCTGGGAGGAGGGAGGACGTTACTAGGTTGGACGATGCTGTAAAAGGTGAAATCTATGAGTGCTTTGAGGGGCCCCTGGGGTCCCATCTGAAGCAAGAGGTGAAGGACAAAATTCACAAGGGGGAATATGTTGAAATCTTCTCGTTATTGCCCTTAGAAAAGTTTAACTTGAATCGGGTTAAGCCAGGCGATGACAAGAAAGAGAAGGAAGAAAGTCGGCGGTACCGCTTCATACCGCAGACTTTTGCCAACTGGCTACAAGCGTTTACAATTCTAGCTGGGGTGATTGGGGAGAAATCACCCGGTGACTGTGTGGGGTTGTTTTGCTACCTGGATGCTATTCATCATGTGTACCGGACTTATGGGGGACAGGCCTGGTTACGCTATGATGAACAGTTCAGGCAACGTAAAGCGGTACGGCCCAATGTGCGGTGGGACCACAAAGATATAGAATTATGGTTGCGGGTTACGGCTCTGGTCAGGGCGGGCCCTAGCTGGTAGTCCTTTCCAGGGACTGCCGGGGGCCTGGGGCAGTCAGGGTACTCGGCAGCGATGCAGAAGGGACTGTGTTTCCTTTTTAATGAAGGAGCATGCAAGTTTGGGGCCAAGTGTAAATTCAAACACGAGTGCTCCACTTGCGTCGGATGGCACGGGGCTTCCCGGTGCTTTAAGTCCGGGGTGGGAGCGACACATTTGAAAAGGGGGGTGACACCAGTGCGGCTGGTAGAGATGCAGCCGTTCCTAACTAGGTATCCGGATCGGGAGTCTGGTTTTAGGGAGGGATTTCGGATTCCTTCAACCACATCGGATTTACCGGGTGGAGCGGGGATCCTGAAATCTGTTTTGCAACATCCAGGGGTGGTTTCTGAGAAGTTGGGAAATGAAGTGGCCATGGGGAGGATGTCTGGGCCGTTTCCTTTTTCCCCGGTGGCCAACCTGCTTGTTTCACCCCTGGGGGTGGTTCCTAAGAAGGAACTAGGGAAATTCCGGCTCATCCATCACTTATCGTTCCCGAAAGGGGGGTCGTTGAATGATGGCATTGACCCGGAATTATGTTCCGTAATGTACACCTCTTTTGATGTGGCGGTTCGTTTGGTTCGGGAAGCGGGGCGTGGGGCATTATTAGATAAGACCGACGTGGAATCGGCGTTTCGTTTTCTCCCAGTACATGCTGATAGTTTGCATTTACTGGGCTGTGTTTGGGAGGGTTTTTTTTTATGTTGACCGGTGTTTACCTATGGGATGTTCCATGTCCTGCGCGTATTTTGATGCGTTCGCTGCTTTTTTAGAATGGGTTGTTCGTGAGGTCTCCGGGATGTCATCTGTCATCAATTACCTGGATGACTTCCTGTGTGGGCCGGGCTGGGTCCACAGTCTGTTCGGTTTTGTTACATACTGTTGAGGTGGTGGCGCAGCATTTTGGGGCGCCACTAGCGGCGGACAAAACCGAGGGTCCTACAACGTGCCTACGTTTTTTGGGGATTGAAATAGACATGATGGCCATGGAGTACCGCTTGCCGGCGGGTAAAGTGACAGCCTTGAGAGAGGAGGTAGGGCGAGTGCAGAGGCTGAGGAAGATCAGGCTGAGAGACTTGCAATCTTTGGTGGGCAAATTAAACTTTGCCTGCAGGATTATGCCCATGGGACGTATTTTTAGCCGTAGGGTGGCACGGGCAACAACTGGGGTGTTACGTCCCCATCATTTTATTCGGCTGCGGGGGGAGTTGTGGGCGGATCTAGAGGTTTAGGTGTCCTTTCTAGCGGAGTGGCGGCGCATGACTACGAGTTGTATACCGACGCGGCTGGGGCGGACGGCTTTGGCATATATTGTCAGGGGGACTGGTGTGTGGGGCGCTGGTCCGAGGATTGGAGGGCCAGAGGCTTGGTGCAGACCCTAGCGTTACTCGAACTGTTTCCCATAGTGGTAGCACTTTCCATTTGGGGAAACAGGTTCAGTAACTGCAGGATCCGGTTCCACTGCGACAATTTAGGGGTAGTCCAGGCGATCTCTCACGTCCTCGCCGCCGGTAGTACTCCTGTTGCAGCATCTAGTTTTACGTTGCTTGTCCTTGAACATCACTGTGTCTGCTGTGCATGTGCCGGGTGTTCGCAATGAGATCGCTGACTCCCTTTCTCGTTCGCAGTGGGACCATTTCCGGCAGTTGGTGCCTGGGGCGAAGGCGGAAGCGGAGAAGTTTCCGGAGGAGTCATGGCAGCTGCCGTTCGGGCGGTGAACTCTCTCCTGGGGGCGTCACTGGCACGGGGGACAAGAGTGGCCTATGAACGGGCCTGGTTGCAATGGGAAGAATGGTGTGCCTGGATGGGTAATGTGCCGGGGGACGAGATGTGTTTCTTGCTTTTGCTGGGCCACTGCTGGGAGGAGGGGTGGTAGGTTCCCATGGTGAATAGTCTGGTGGCGGGGGTGGCCTTTGGGTGCAGAGCAAGGGGTCAGGGGGACGTGACCAAGGCCTTTTTAGTCAGGAAGGCCTTAGTGGGGTTCCAGAGGGGATGGTGTACCCGAGATACCCGGCAGCCGGTTTCTTTTCACTTGCTGTCATCCTTGGGGCTTTGTTTGGGGGTGGTATGTTCGTCTGACTTCGAAGCATGCCTTTTCCGCCTGGCTTTCTCCCTGGCATTTTTTGGTGCGTTGCGGGTGGGGAAGTTGATCAGTCCGTCGGTTTCGGCCCCAGGGGGTTTGCAGTGGGAGCATGTGTTTCTGGGGCAGGACAGGGTGGAGTTCTTGCTGCAGTTCTCTAAAACTGACCAGGCTGGAGTGGGGAGGAAGGTAGTTTTGTTTTCATTCCCTGGGTTTGCTGTCTGCCCTGTTAGTTGTTTGGCTGCTTACCGGGGGCGAGTTCAGTGGGGGAACGGCCCTTTGCTTAGGCATTGGGATGGGTCTTTTCTCTCACGGTACCAGTTCCTGGCGGTGTTCAGGTCCTGTTTGCGGGAATGCTGCCCGAGTGGGATTGGGGGATAAGACAGTTATGAGAATTGGGCGATGGGAGTCGGTCCGGTTCCGCTCCTATGTATGTCCCCATTTGCTGTGATTGTGTGGTTTTGGGGTGGGGCGGTGTGTTGGGGGTCTGTGTGTTTTTACTTTACATGTTTGCTTATGATGTCATTTTGTGTTTCAGGGGACCGCCCATGCCTGGTGTGGATCTTAGGCCACTCGTTCGTATTCTGGGGGGCCTTGAGGGCTGCAGTTCGTCCAGAGAGCAGACAGCTGGGATTCCCATGTGAAGAGGCGGTGGTGAGATGGTTGGGACTGCGAGGCATGGCTTGGGGTAGGGTCCTGTCTGAGGTTCACAAATTTGCTCGCTGGGATCACGAGCCCGACGTGTTGGTCCTGCATGTCGGCGGAAATGATTTAGGGGCTCGCCCCTTTCCGTGAGCTTATACGGGACATTAAATTCGAGATTGTGGTCACTGTTTCCCCGTTTAGTCACAGTATGGTCCGATATCGCCCTGAGACAGCATTGGAAGGATGCCCGGTCTGTCGCACGGCTTAACAAAGTGAGAAAAGTTAACTGGGCGGTGGGTAGATTTTTGGCCAGAAACAGGGCAGTGGTGCTGCGCCATCCCGACTTGGAGGCCGGGGTGGGTGGATTTTGGAGGAAACACGGCGTACACCTGAACGCCGTGAGGACCTCTGGTGTTTGTCCTTGTAGGAGGGGATTTCTGTTGCTCTCAGGGTGTGGAGGGAGGCCAACACCTACAGTGTCAGGGGTTGGCGTTTGTGGCAGTGGAGGGTCCTCGGAGTCGGGTGGCAGTTACGTTTTTTTCCAGAGGCAGGGGGGAACCAAATCGAAGGTTCTGGACCCCCTTAGTGGTTAATGGTGGCTTAAGGGTGGATTAATGTTCAGTGGACTGGCGTTCTAGAAACATATACCCTCGTGGAAGGATAAGGTATCTTTTGGTAATGTGAAATAGCGAGGGGAGGACACACACACCTATTTAATGTTTGGTGCCCGCGAGCCATGGGGTAGTCGGCTGGGGTAAAAGCGGGTGTGTGCTGGTTAACACGGATCGCCAGTATTAAAACATTTCAGGCTTTGAGGACCTTTCCATCTGGGGTGTAGGAGTTGTATGCTATTACACTGGTATGTTTAATGTTAAATAAAAGGCTGCTGTGGCCATTTTCATCCGAATTATGGTGTTGTGTCTTTATTGGGGATGGGGGAAAGGGGGAAATAGGGTGTGTGGTCATAGTAAGCCCGAGGTCAACAATACCCCCAGTCAAGTAAGGTCGGAGAAACTAGGGGGCAACACACCCATAAGGGAAGGCCTCCATGACTGGGGTTTGGTTGCTAGGGCCCTGGGAGGTAACTCAGGGAGGTAAGGGGTTAATGGCTGGACGGGGTGGGAAGACCAGGGTCAGGAGTTAATTGATTGGTGGGGGTGGAGGGGGGTGGGAGACATGGGGGGTTGGGGTATATAACCTGAGGGAAAGGGGGGCTGGTACCTTTTGCCTGTCTGACAGCAGAGGAATCTCCCGCCCTCCCATCCTTGTTTTCGGCTTACAGGATACTTGGGCTGGGTGGGTCACGGCTTCGTCATGGCAGCTTGGTAATGCAGGGTCCTCGGAGTCGGGTGGCAGTTACGTTTTTTTCCAGAGGCAGGGGGGGAACCAAATAGAAGGTTCTGGACCCCTTAGTGGTTAATGGTGGCTTAAGGGTAGATTAATGTTCAGTGGACTGGCGTTCTAGAAACATATACCCTCGTGGAAGGATAAGGTACCTTTTGGTAATGGTGAAATAGCGAGGGGAGGACTCACACACCTATTTAATGTTTGGTGCCCGCGAGCCATGGGGTAGTTGGCTGGGGGTAAAAGCGGGTGTGTGCTGGTTAACACGGATCGGGGTTTAGGACTTGTATTCTATTACACTGGTATGTTTAATGTTATATAAAAGGCTGCTGTGGCCATTTTCATCTGCATTATGGTGTTGTGTCTTTATTGGGGATGGGGGGAAAGGGGGAAAGGGGGAAATAGGGGGTGTGGTCATAGTAAGCCCGAGGTCAACAATACCCCCAGTCATGAAGATTTCCTGATGTCCATTCCACAATAAAATAGGTATTTCCATCTGATGAAGTCATCCCCATCATAAGCTGAGACCCCCAGCACTGTCAGGAATGGGGACAAATGTCTCTCCAGAAGTAATGGTGCACACTGCGTGTGTGAGAGTTTTTGTAGCTTTTTTTATTCATACATATTAAGGCTTTGTTTCCACAACATCTTGTTGGCCGTTTAATTCCAAATAATAGCCGTTATTTCAAATTGTACAAATGATCCCCATTATTATGACATACTGGCTGTTATTTGGACTCTAACAGCCAAAAAGACGTTGTGGAAACAAAGCCTTAACTTGCATTTGTTTCTGGTGTTTTTGATATGTTAGAGAGAAACCTTTGTGACAATGACAGGACAAAAAAAACACCACAAGTAAGTATGCTACATAATTAAAAAAAAAATGTGCGATTGATATTTTCTATACATCTTTCCATACTTTTTGCATAATTTTGGCTATTGGGGAATAAAACACAATTCCTTATAGATTGTTTATATTGCTACTACTGCTTTAAGTGGTGAGAAATATCCTACAGCAGAGTAAGACAGCCATGGGCTATGCCAATTCTCAAGGGGCCTTCCTCTCCAGCTGTCAGCGAGACTTGTGACAGTATTCTATCTTAAAGGGCAGTAGAGAGGGAAGTCAAATTTCCTTCAGCCCTGCAACTTCTAAGAACAAGCTTGCCCCCATGATAGTATCGTACAATAGCAGTAACAATAACATTACTAGGAAATTGCTGGTTAATCAGTTTCGTACATCCCTAGATCACTATAACTTATTTAACACCTATTTTATTTATCTGGGAACATCTTATCTGATGTTCCCACTATAGTTTTTTAGCGTGAAATTATGTTCATGATGGTTATTGGTGATTATGATGAATAGACATAATTTCACGCTAAAATCCTGTAGTGGGATCATAGCCTAAAGGTGACCATGCACATAAAAAAGCTGTTTCATCCATCTCCAATATAAAAATGTGCACAACTTGGCTGAACATACAAGTTTATTTTGGGAGAGAGAAGATAATAAGCTGCTCGCAGACAATTATCTCTGGTCAGAATGAAGCTGGGGGCTACACATCAACTTCGGTCACATGACATCAAGTTTCAACCAAGTCATGCAACCAGAATTCACCGTATAGCCCTAGCCCAATGTGTGAAGAGTTTAGAGACACCACTATACAATATATCATTGGCTGTTCCTATTAAATTGGCATTTTCGACTGACCAAAATGCTATAAATAAACCAGACATCAGTCAGCACCTCAATGCAGCAAAAATGTGGATGATGATAGTAAGTTCAGATTTATATTGGCAGCTATAGGACCCTCCATATGCCTATGGTGCCTCCGTAAGACTCTGTGTTATAAAAATATTTCAGTAATACAGCATCTGATGGATCGTGGTACGATTTTTATTTCTGTTGGATTTACATAGAATCTTGCAAAAAACTTCTTATGAAAGTGTACAGAGATACGGTAGGCCCCATAGACTGTTTCAAGGGTTGTATCTAGGCAATTTAGAGGTATGGATTCCTACTAGTAGTACTAGTACTAGTATAATGAGGATTAGTGTCTGCAATATAACAATCCCATACAGTAGGTCAGTGTTTTCTCATGCACATAAAACAACATGTTTTAATGTATTTGACCTAAAATAGACTAAGATTATATCCATTAATAACATATGTCTGAAGGGATTATGTTCAGAATTTTTTTCGCATTGCTTTGTGCTGTCTTTATTGATTGGACAAGATCCTTTGGCCTACTAAACTGAACAATTTTTTAGTTTGATGGCATGGGTATATTCTATCCTGATCATGCTCCGCATTATTAAAGCCTATACCAGGTGAGACCCTTTATTATGTGACCATAGTCCTACATAAAGTCCATACATTGGTGCATTCGGTGTAGATCTGATTACATTTATAACATATACAGTCATCAAAATGCTTCGTTTTATAAATGTGCCCCGATTGGTTTTATTTCTTTCTTTCCCCATACAACAGCGAAAAACTGCAATGTTACAAAAACACACAAAACTAATGAAGTCAAGTAAAAGAAAAGCTCTGTTACAGCAATCCTAAATGGTGCAAAATTGGTGCTTTTATTCACTAAAACATGCGCCAGGTAACTTAAGAAGGGTCCAATATAAAAAAAATGTCCCCTCCGACTACCAGGCATGATCCTTGATCACAGGTTTCTTATATATGTGATGGCCTTTGATTAGAATAAATTAAGGGTTCCTTATCCTGTCTGCCTAATAGGAATGAACCATCCACAAAAGCTCACCACACATGGCCGTACTATGGAATAAGGACGGAATCAGGAAAGTCTCCAAATAAATACATGGAGCTGATATACGGCCGTGTGCCTGAGCCCTAGAGAAAACTAATGGTAATAATGCCTCCATGTGAGGGTCTACCGATATCCATATACATTACACGCATATAAACGACTCTGTAACCTTAGTATATAAATAGAGTACTACACAAGGATTATGATAAAGAGGTCGGTATATACTTTGTGAGGCAGCCAGCTGATAGATGCAGGCAGCGTGTTATTATGTCCGTCACAATGGAACAAATAAGGAAAGATTGTAGACAGAGGGCAGCTGCCCTGTCTACAAGTCAGAGCTGAGACGTTAGAGATAGGGGGTCTAAGGAGAAAACTGTAGCGTACAGTACCTGCACAGGACTGGAGGAGCAACAGGAGCAGCTGAGACTGGGAGGCAGAGCATTAAAAAGCCTTATTCATCCATTTAGGTTTTTGTTCCTCAGCTTTCGTCTGCGATTCCTTCTTCCAGCTGGAAGTTTCTTTCAGTGCCTGCTCATGGTTTTCATTATAACTATGCACACCCTCGTCATGGCTTTTTAATGTCTTTAGTTTCCTCTCTCTAAAAACAGTTCTTTTTTTCTGGCTACCAATCCCAGCACTTCCTGTTGGTCTTTTTTTTTGTTAAATACAGGATGCAACACATGACACAGTTCCCTTTTCAGAGTCCAGCCACCGATGTGAAAGCTCAAACTAAATGGATTAATGAGAAGTGACTAAGAGGTCCTGGAGCTGCCATCTATCCACATGATGAAATGATCTGCATTGTATGTGGCGGGTCTATGCCTCTAGCTCTTCTAGATCAAATTTGACATTTTTAAGGCAACTGCCCGATGCTTTTATGAAATGGTAACATTTTGGATTTAGCTATTTTATTACTATTTGGTGTCTACAGTATCACTGCACCCTTAAAGGGGTATTTCAATGTTAGTTTGTTTTTTAAATATAAATACTGCTAGGGCTGTGTTAGCCCCCGCAGCTTCTACGGGTCACCTGATACCTCTGACTTCTGTCTGCTTCCGAGATTCTGCTGCCAATCACTGCAGAACTGTCCCATCTCAATTAGTGATTGGCTGACCAGGCAGGTCCCGCAGGTCTCAGAGGCAGGGAAAAACCTGGAGAGCAGGGTAGAATGGGAGCTAGGGAGAACCAACGGGAAGTGTAGTTTTTAAAATATTTTCTTGACCCAACAGTATGTATTTTTTTGTAAAAAGCCAGATAACAATTGTTTAAATAAAGCTTTCTAATATGTGTCAAAGAATAATTCCTCGTACTGTTAATACTAGAATTACTTGAAATGCACTTTTTTATGTGTTTCTTAACTGCATCAGGTACTGGAAGCAGTTTTTTTGATTCTCTAAAATATTTTAATAATAGGTATTTTAGGCAATCCAAAGCATATGCATTTTCTCCTGCAGTTGAGAAACGCATAAAAAAAACTTAGAATACAGCTCGTGGAGGAATTTATATCATCTGAGTGTAAGCAGCTACATCACATATATGTATGTATATATGTAGGACCCATAACTATAGATGTGTCAGATAACATAATAATCATGGGGACAGACAGTACAATAAGGCCCCTCATCAAAAAAATAAGTTTTTGCGTTTGAGTACTACAGAGAAAACCCACTGAAAAAAAATTGTTTTTTAGATTGTGCTTGATAAGCAGCAGTTGAAAAAACATGATTTAACGCTAGTCTTTATTCTAAACAATCCGACACATCTGGTAATAGTGACCAAAAGACCTATACAATTTACAGTACCTTTCACCTCATTTCTTTAACAATGACAAGTAAATTGAGAGCCACCTTGTTGCTTTAGCTTGAAGCACCCTGAGCTGTCCAAACTTACTGGAATCATATTATGCTTCTTCAGTTGAATAATTATTAAAATACCAAATCATGGGAACTGACTTTGAAAACTTATGGCTATTCTCATGGAAATTGCCATAAAAACACTATGGACCCAGATTTGGCTTGGTCCTAAAAGAAAGGGCAAAGACCAAGGAATTTTTCAGTTTTTACCTTAAAATTTGAAAGGGGTCAGAGTTTCAAAGTAGTCTTCTATAGCAACCGCTGACTACAAGCAGTTAGGTATTTCCAAAGTGAGGTACCAAAAGTAATAGAAAATCCTGCGTCTGAGCAGACAGCAATCAGAGCATAAAAAATAACACGAGTAGCCATCTGAGGGTCTGAGTGTTTAGACCCGTACCAATCGGGAGATAGAGCTGGGAGAAGATGCGCTGCAGCACGTCCTCTCCCGGCTCTAAGTCAGGTGATCAGTCGGACTTACAGTGGAGCTCTATGGAGCCCGACTTATCATGTGACTCGGAGCTGGGAGAGGATGCACTTCAGCGCGTCTTCCCCCGGCTCTATCTCCTGATATGGCATGGGTCTGAACACTCAGACCCGGACCGATCAAAAATTTTGACATGTCTCTATGACATGTCAAAAGTTTTCTGAAGTGACAGTGACACTTTAAAAAACTACAGATGGATATATGAAAGGTACCAAATGTCTCCTTGTCTGAACAGCTAACAGTGTAAGCAGGGTGGAATGTAAATTGCAGCTGATAGATTCACTTTAGGATAGCAACATCAACCAGTACTATTGTCTGACCAGGCAGAGTGACCAGAAACTCTGGAGCATTGGCTCAATTAAAGGCGGCCTATCGCTCCAGAGTGACAGATGGCGGGAAATTTAAATAGGCAGCTCTTAGCTGCCCATTATTGTCTTATGTATCATCAGAGTTTCCCTTTATCCTGTGTTTTCTGGCTTCTGTTTGTTCTTCTATGTCGCTGGATCTCGGCCTTGTATTGTGTTACTGTATGTGTATAACTCTGGCTTGTTCTTTGATTTTTGTATTTGGCTCTGATTTGGTTTCTGATGTCACTCTTTTGGTTTTTGACCCTTGGCTTCTTACTTGGACTGCTCTGGTTTTTGTGTTTTGGCTTATCCTTGCTTGGCCGGTTTCTGACCCGGACTGTTGACCATTCTATCCTTGACTGGCCTGTATTTAGTATAAGGGAAAGTTTACAATTCGATTACATACGTAACAAGCCTACCTATTGTTGTTATGGATCTGGTGCTGCCGTCATGTACAGTGGAATTATGCCAAGAACCCTGGTTCTTCACTACACTGGGTGAACTCCCAAGTCATTAACCATAGCATGGTCACTATGACAGCTGCCTATGTGGGTACAGTGTGGTATAGAAGGATGTAGCAAAAACAGGTGTGGTTCACCACTATGGTGGTCGACCAGTCACTTGCTAGATGGTACTATGTGACGCCACTACTGTGGTGGTTGGTCAGAGTATAGCTTAGCCAGATGGTAGGTTGTCGTGATGCATGTGCAGGTTGGGCACACAGGTATGAAGGCACACCAGCTTTTAGTTTAGGGAGGCTGGCTATACCCTTTCCCCTGTGGTCGGTGACCTGCCGGGCTGTGAGGGGGTCCCTTGGGCGCTTATCATGGTGGTCCGAAGTGGAGTTGTGACTCACCCAGACTATTGGTACCGCCACCCACAGAAAGGAGAGATGACCCAAGGAAGGTGCAATTACCGTGTCGGCGTTAGAGTAATAATCACCGAGTCCTGTTACCATAAATAAACTCTTCTTTATTTCACTTCACATCAGAAAAACCTAATACAATAGTAGACAATAGACTTGTGACTTGACAATAGACTTGTGACTTGACTAACAGGATCTGTGCTGAGAGCTTGAAAGGTAGTACAGCCATGCTGGCTTGGTTGTGTGCTGAGAAGTAGAGTAAGTACAAAGAAGCGGAGAGGAGTAGGTCGTGAGAGTCCCAACCCAAGTAGTAATGTGCTCTGCCAGAACTTTAGTAGTAGAAGTACAATACTTGAGAGTAGAGAGAATACTTGTAACCGTGTTTTGACTTCTGTCTTGATACCACCTATTGCCCTACAGTGTCGGGTGACCCATCCTCCTAGGGTGACACAAGCCCCAGACCTTGTTACCTGAGTTCAGCAGAGTGGTCAGGATTTTCTAGTTACACCCAAGCTGCGAGATAGAGTATGTAAGCTTTTAGCAACTTTGCTCTATCCGTATCAGTTCCTATTGCTTCAGGATATTGTTCTGCACCTTTAGATACGTTCACGGCATGAGTTGGGATGATCTCTGACTTGAGCCCTCGGTGACTGTTTAGCACTGCATAGTGAGTAGAAGTGCTGCCTTCAAGGAACTAGTGTCTGTGCTTCCCATGTGTGTCTGTCAACTACCTCACTCCAGTCTAGACTACACTGGACTTCCCCAGAGAGGGAACCTGGCAGAGCCAGGCTTCTGGCTAAACTCTGCAGGAGAATCTGGTTTGTGCATCTTGCCTCAATGAAAACCAGGAAAAGACTAACTAGTGTGTTAGTGTGACAACTTCCTACAGCGTATGTAATACCTCCTGTGAGTGATGGAGAAGAGAGTGCAAAAGAAGAAGGAGAATATACATAGGTGGAGAAGAGAAAAGAGCTCTAATTGGTGCACAAATCACAAACAACAACTACAGCTGTGCAATATTTAGATACAAGGTATACATACTAGCCACATCTATTGACAAAACTTCATTACCACTTTTACTTAGAGTACAGGCTTTTGCGAGGGGTGTATAAACTAGTAACACACGTGGTGGGCACACAGGGAGTAGGACAGGGCTGGCTAAATATTCGTGCAGGTAAGGGAGACGGAAAACAGTTCAGGGCAGGTGGAGTACTGTCAAAGTTGGGTCACAATTTTAATCTGGGCAGATAGCGAGCAGCAGACTTTGCAGATCACTGTAACAATACAACCTTATTGCTCTGTCAGTGTGGGGATTGGTAGAGGAAAGTAATGTACAGCACATGTTGGCTCTTTCTAAGGATGCAGCAGCAGAGTGTCAGGTACAGGAAGCCTGTGACTTCCAAGAAAACAGAGAAATCAGCTGTTTCAAATCCATTGTGCTAGTGTAGAGAGGCAGAATATCCATATATAAACTCTTACTTTCCAAATACTTCTGAATCCAACTACATATAAAAAATGCAAAAACTGATTAATATGTAACCGAAACATGTAAGCTAAAGGAGAATCAGGCTTTGCTTGATTCCACCGTGATGTCTTTGGTCAGCTATCTTAATACCAACTTTCATTAAATTTTTGTATGATCTCATCTTTGTATTGACTAAGTGTCTCTAGATTCTCCTCTTAGAAAACAATAGTGAATTAGTTAACCTATGACTTAACAAAAGGCGCCCAAAAGACGATGCCAGTATGGTGTGAAGTAAATATCAGAATCCATATAGGGCATTGGGGTTGTCGTATATCATGTGTACTGGCATATTTACAAGTTATATTGGAGACATGCAGAGACAGAAAAAAAATGTTATAGAGTGGCTAATAATATGCGTTAAAACAGCAAATAATATACACTAATCATATACAGTCATGGCCAAAAGTTTTGAGAATAATACAAATATAAATTTTTACAAAGTCTACTGCTTCAGTTTTTAAAATGGCAATTTGCATATACTCCAGAATGCTATAATGAGTGATCAGCTTAACAGCAGTTACTTGCAAAGTCAATATTTGCCTAGAAAATGAACTTTATCCCCCAAAACACTGCCTTAAAAGGACCAGCTAACATTGTTTCAGTGATTGCTCCAATAACACAGGTGTGGGTGTTGATGAGGACAGGGCTGGAGATCAATCTGTCATGATTAAGTTTGAATGACACCACTGGACACTTTAAAAGGAGGCTGGTGCTTGGCATCATTGTTTCTCGTCTGTTAACCATGGTTATCTCTAAAGAAACACATGCAATCATCATTGCACTGCACAAAAATGGCCTAACAGGGAGGAGTATTGCAGCTAGAAAGATTGCACCTCAGTCAACAATCTATCGCATCATCAAGAACTTCAAGGAGAGAGGTTCCATTGTTGCCAAAAAGGCTCCAAGGCGCCCAAGAAAGACCAGCAAGCGCCATTACCGTCTCTTAAAAGTGTTTCAGCTGCGGTATCAGGCTACCAGCAGTGCAGAGCTTGCTCAGGAATGGCAGCAGGCAGGTGTGAGGGCATCTGCATGCACTGTGAGGCGGAGACAGCTTATTCAGAGAAGACGAGGTGAGCGCTACCACCAGTCTTGCCTCATGCCAACTGTAAAGCATCCTGAAACCATCCATGTGTGGGGTTGCTTCTCAGCCAAGGGAATCGGCTCTCTTACAGTCTTGCCTAAAAACACAGCCATGAATAAAGAATGGTACCAGAATGTCCTCCAAGAGCAACTTCTCCCAACCGTCCAAGAGCAGTTTGGCGATCAACAATACTTTTTCCAGCATGATGGAGCACCTTGCCATAAAGCAAAGGTGATAACTAAATGGCTCAGGCAACAAAACATAGAGATTTTGGGTCCATGGCCTTGAAACTCCCCAGTTCTTAATCCCATTGAGAACTTGTGGTCAATCATCAAGAGACGGGTGGACAAACAAAAACCAACAAATTCTGACAAAATGGAAGAATTGATTGTGCAAGAATGGACTGCTATCAGTCAGGATTTGGTCCAGAAGTTGATTGAGAGCATGCCAGGGAGAATTGCAGAGGTCCTGAAGAAGAAGGGTCAACACTGCAAATATTGACTTGCTGCATTAACTCATTCTGTCAGTAAAAGCTTTTGTTACTCATAATATGATTGCAATTATATTTCTGTATGTGATAAAAACATCTGACAAACACACATAAAAACCAGAGGGCAGTAGATCATGTGAAAATATAATATTTGTGTCATTCTCATAACTTTTGGCCATGACTGTACACTGTACGAGGTTGGAAAAAAACATTGTAAGGCCATGTTCACAAAACACATGACACTGGTCGTTCTGTGACCCGGCCGTGTCACAGAACAGCTGGTGTCAGTGAGGTTTATCGGAATAAAATTAATTTCTATTGAATTGGGATGCGGGATCATCCGTGTGCCCGCATGGAAAGTGTGCACTGTCAGGGTTGTGTGTCTGCTATTCAATAAATAGCGGCCGCACAAAACTGACATGTCAGTTTTCATTGTGGTCACTAGGGATCCCAGCCAGAGCTTATACTAAGTGTATACACTCCGGCAGTGATTCCATAACCTGCAGCACAATGTAAATGTTCTATTAATCACGGCTGTTGTTGCAATCCAACAAGAGTGGGGGCCAAATTCTTTGTAACCAAGTTGTATGTGGTCTGGTGTGCGTCTTAACTCCTTAGTGACTGTACAGACATGTTATTACAATGATGACTAAGAGGCTTTGGGCTGGGCCGCCACCCTTTATGGCTGTGACCCATCTGTTAGATGAACATACTGACCTATGTAAGGACCACATATTATAGGAACAAGTCTGCTCTCAAAGTAGCCCAGATGGCAAAAAAAATTATTGTGCTATTTGGCTAATAGGAACGATGGAAGAATTCAAGGTTATCCCCACTCAGCAGTGACTGGTCAATGTATATACAGCAGCATATTAATCGTAGCTGAGAATCCACTGTATTCTCTATTTCTTCAATATGGTTTGTGTCATTCAGGGTTATAGGAAAGTGGCCCTGTCCTTGTAATAGGCAGCTCTTACACTAAGCAAAATGGCAGACTCACTTTATAGGCTAATAGATGGGTTCCTCCATTGTGGTTTCTACCATTTATCTCTAGCAGTCAGAGGCTACAAAGTGCATCTTTATCTAAGGAGGGTGCAGGACACCCATATATCTCACAGACAGCTCATTTCTTTCAGTGGAATGTATGTAATTCTTCATTTTCCCTTGCAGCCAGGTTCTTCTACAGATTGCAGCTCATTGTTGGGCATCAAGGGCAACCTGTGCTTAGCTGATTTTCAGGCCACCCTTTAAGCAAAACAGGAATGTAAAAAGTCAGTCCCTTTGAATTTGGCCACCTGTTAGATTCCCCAATAAATATGTATCTGCGCTTGTTTACATTAGTGATTGCGACGTGTAATATGGCCCTAAGTGCAATTTTCTCTAAACTCTCTGTCAGCTCTTTAGGGGGAACAGTATCAAAGGCTTTGTTGAAGTCCGGATAGGCGATATCCACAGCACCACCTTCATCCTGCACTTTTGTGACATAGTAAAAGAAATCAGCGAGATTAGTTTGACATGATCGGCCTGCAGTAAAGCCATGCTGGTTTGGGGGAATCAGATCATTGGTTTTGACCAATTATTATTTTTTAGAAGATATGCACAAGCCTAAAGGACAGAAATGGCTGCACATCGCACCCATAGTTGAAACGAAAGCCTGTTCAGCTACATTAAAAACCAACATCAGAAGTTAGTATATAATTTGATCAAACCATATTGCCTCATGTACCACGTGCAGGTCTCTGATACACATGAGTCCCTAACCAAACAACACTGTGCCGGTCAGTGAACACCAACCCCACAAAGCGTGTGCAAGCAGAAAAGGGGGGCCAAGGAATGGCCCTGCAACCCCAATGTCACAGGACCAGACCCCAAGGGCCCCCCCAAACCCCGCCGGCGGAGAAAGTGGCCACCAAGCAACACAAGTGTGAACAAGCTGTTACCTCTCACTATTGCTCCTGCAGGTAGAATTGGAGAAAAGAGGAGGTACTTACCAAATGTTCACAGGTGCTTATTGCTAATTTGGATCACATGGGTCTTAGGAGTGCTAGCCACAATGAAAAAAGGGACTGAATACATGAAATATGCACAAGCCTAAAGGACAGAAATGGCTGCACATATCACCCATGGTTGATACGAAAGCTTGTTCAGCTACATTAAAAACCAACAT
Organism: Dendropsophus ebraccatus; assembly: GCF_027789765.1. Lineage (NCBI taxonomy): Eukaryota > Metazoa > Chordata > Amphibia > Anura > Hylidae > Dendropsophus > Dendropsophus ebraccatus. Next base: position 50,158,445 of record NC_091458.1, read on the forward strand.
CATAAGTTAGTATATCATTTAAACAAACCATATTGCCTCATGTACCACGTGCAGCTCTCTGATACACATGAGTCCCTAACCAAACAGCACTGTGCCAGTCAGTGAACGCCAACCCTGCAAAGCATGCGCAAGTAGAAAAGGGGGGCCACGGAATGGCCCTACAACCCCAATGTCACAGGACCAAACCCCAAGGGCCTGCCCCAAACCCCGCAGGTGGAGAAAGCGGCCACCAAGCAACACAAGTGTGAACAAGCTGTTACCTCTCACCATTGCTCCTGCAAGTAGAATGGGAGAAAAGAGGAGGTACTTACCATATGTACACAGGTGCTTCCTGCTTATTTGGATCACATGGGTCTTACAAAGGAGGAGTGCTAGTCACAATGAAAAAAGGGACAGAATACATAAAATATGCACAAGCCTAAAGGACAAAAATGGCTGCACATCACACCCATGGTTGACACAAAAGCTTGTTCAGCTACATTAAAAACAAACATCCGTATTTTACTTTTCTCCCTTATCTGAGTGGCTAGCACTCCTCCTGGTAAGACCCATTTGACCCCAATTAGCAGGAGGCACCTGTGCACACATGGTAAGTACCTCCTAGTTCTCCTATTCTTCCTGCAGGAGCAATGGTGAGAGGTAACAGCTTGTTCGAACTCGTGTTGCTTGGTGGCCGCTTTCTCCACCTGCGGGGTTTGGGGCAGGCCCTTGGGGTTTGGTCCTGTGACATTGGGGTTGCAGGGCCATTCCGTGGCCCTCCTTTTCTGCTTGCGCATGCTTTGCGGGGTTGGCGTTCACTGTGCAGTGGTGAGCAGTAAGACCTTGTTCACACTTGTGTTGCTTGGTGGCCGCTTTCTCCGCCCTGCTGGGTTTGGGGGGGGGGGCCTTGGGGTTTGGTCCTGTGACAGTGGGGTTGCAGGGCCATTCCAAGGCCTCCCTTCCCTGCTTGCACTCACTTTGCGTGGTTGACGGTCGCTGACCGACACAGTGTTGATTTAGTTTGGGACTCATGTGGGCCAGGGGACCTGCACGTCATAGATGAGGCAATATGGTTTGATCAAATTATATACCAACATCCTGGCGTTGGTTTTTAAATGTAGCCGAGAGGCATTAGTGTCAGCCATAGATATGAGGTGCAGCAGCTCCTTGCTCTCCATGTCTGTATTTTTTAGAAGATATTTCATCATTTTTACTACTACTGGCCTGAAGTTACTGGGCTCTTCTCTACTACCCTTGTTGTGGATGGGTATAACTATGGCTGTTCTCCAATCAGGAACACCTCCTACTAGGAGGGATTGGTTATTCAGATCAATCGGGGGGAGCAATCACAGATCTGAGTTCTTTAAAGAGTAGTCTGACACTGGGAAATTTCCCCCCAAAAACTTATAACTTTGTAATGGCCTTGCGTTAGCTTCAGAATTAGCAATTTCATCCACCCTTGCTTGCCACACCGTCTCTGCATTTCTCTCTCCCGACACCATTTCGTGACAATGCATCACAAAATGTATGCAATTCAGGAGGCAGGGTTTACTCCGATTTCTCTCTCTGTTCGTCAATAGTCCTATGTGGAATGTGACGTTCGCTGGTTGGCTTCTATTTGCTGATGCAGTTAACACCTTCACTGACTACAGTGCCCAATGAGCTTCATCAACAGAAGCATGCACAACAGGGATGCAAAGATTCAGTATCTCCCTACGATGCCAGTGCTGTGTGCACAGTGCTGGCATAGCCAATAAACATATACATATACAGTATATGTGTGTGTAGCAGTGTAACTGTGCATGTGCGGCTGGGGGAGAGGTCACTGACTTGATTTGTAGTATGGGCGGTGAGATAGGCAAGTCTACTGGAGAGCTGAATGGTGCTAGGCATCACAGGAGGGGGAGGAAGTTGTCATAGCGTGTCAGGCTCCCAAAGTGGAGAGCAAGATGACAGCTGGAATGAAGGTCTATGTGGTCCGTGGAACAGTGTGATTTTAGCATAGGGATTAAATGTGGGGTCTGATGAGAGCATACAGATACTTTTTGTCTATTTTTTTTATTTTCGCTAGCATCAAATACCCCTTTAAGAACTCTGGAGTGAATACCATCTAGACCCATCATAACCACTACATACCGTATGTGCCACTAGTATACCCACTACATACCGTATGTGCCACTAACATACCCACTACATACTGCATGTGCCACTAGTATACACACTACATACCGTATGTGCCACTAACATACCCACTACATACCGCATGTGCCACTAGTATACCCACTACATACCATATGTGCCACTAACATACCCACTACATGCTGCATGTGCCACTAGTATACCCACTACATACCGTATGTGCCACTACCATACCCACTACATACTGCATGTGCCACTAACATACCCACTACATACCATATGTGCCACTAACATACCCACTACATACCGTATGTGCCACTAACATACCCACTGCATAGTGCATGTGCTACTAACATACCCACTACATACTGAATGTGCCACTAGTATACCCACTACATACTGTATGTGCCACTAACATACCCACTACATACCGCATGTGCCACTAGTATACCCACTACATACCATATGTGCCACTAACATACCCACTACATGCTGCATGTGCCACTAGTATACCCACTACATACCGTATGTGCCACTAACATACCCACTACATAGTGCATGTGCCACTAACATACCCACTACATACTGCATGTGCCACTAACATACCAACTACATACCGTATGTGCCACTAACATACCCACTACATACCGTATGTGCCACTAGTATACCCACTACATACCGTATGTGCCACTAACATACCCACTACATACTGCCTGTGCCACTAGTATACCCACTACATACCGTATGTGCCACTAACATACCGACTACATACTGCATATGCCACTAACATACCGACTACATACTGCATGCACCACTAACATACCCACTACATACTGCATGTGCCACTAACATACCCATTACATACTGCATGTGCCACTAACATACCCACTACATACTGCATGTGCCACTAACATACCCATTACATACTGCATGTGCCACTAACATACCCATTACATACTGCATGTGCCACTAACATACCCACTACATACTGCATGTGCCACTAACATACCCATTACATACTGCATGTGCCACTAACATACCCACTACATACTGCATGTGCCACTAACATAACCATTACATACTGCATGTGCCACTAACATACCCATTACATACTGCATGTGCCACTAACATACCCACTACATACATGTTCCACTAATATACCCACTACATACTGCATGTGCCAATAACATACCCATTGCATACATGTTTCGCTAATATACCGACTACATACTGCATGTGCCAATAACATACCCACTACATACCGCATGTGCTGCTCACATAATGGACACATACTATTTGTGCTACTCACACACTCACCCCATTAATACCTTAGAAACATGGCACACATGATATGTATACTTTACATACACAAAGCCTACACACATCATCCACAAATATAAACAATTGCATTTTACATTTATACATTATACTTACACACATCTCCATGTTATTAAATTATGAGATTTTTTTTTAGTTTGAGATGACACTGTTCAAAAAATGCAAAACAACCCCATCTTGTGGTGATTCTAATTATTGCAGGAGAAATGTTACTAAAAAATTGTGCTACAAAATCTTTTTAGTGGAATAGAACATATGAAGAGAAAAGTTACACGGGTACTGGTATGTAGATTCTACATGTCACAGGAACTGTGCTCCACTTCATGTGCCTGCATTACAATATGTTCACATATTCTGGATTTGCATTGGACAAATATGCCATTGATTTGTGCTGTGGATTAAAGGGAACCAATCACTAGAAGAAATAGCTGTGCAGCTTTTCATACATTGTTAAAAGCCCCTCGCACAGATTCTGAACATATTATTAATCACTATCAGCTTCCCTCAAAGCCCCTGAAAAAAAAACTTTCTGCGCCATATGTAAATTACTACCCACATGTAGTCACGTGGGCGGTCCTCAGCGGCAAAGTAGTCATAACCAGTGTGAAAAATCTTCTCTAATCATGGCCTTTCTGGGAGTGGAGGGGCCTGCCGATGTCATTGCTGGGCCGGACATGCTCAGATCGGATGCCTATGTACTGTTGCACATCTGGCCCAGCTTTACCCGAAAAGTTTTTAAAGTGTCTGTACAGTTTAATTATTAGACACAAGTTCAGACATAGCTGTTCACACTTGAGATTGGTTGCCAATCTGTGTACAAAATCTGTGTAGAGCTGCATCCACCTGTATACTGGTATTATTGGTCTCAGTATACAGGATTTGGTCAGTAACAGTGGCGGTAATATGTATGGTGATAATATTTTCTCTTCCTATATGCTGGTGTTATTCGTAATATCTGTCTTGCGGTACATATATATGTAGCATCACTTGGTCGTGAAAGGGGGGGCCCAAGTTGACCTCTCGCACCAGGCCCAAGGAGACATTAGCTACGCCCCTGGTTGCCAGCATTTTCCTTAAAGAGGTTATCTAGGAAATTTTCACTTTTCCCCTATCCACAGCACAGCAGCAGCAAGAGATTCCAGCACATACACTTTTTAATACAGTGCTTAGTATAAAATCACAATAAAGTGGCCCAACCCTTCCAGAATTATATGTATAATCCACCATGAACATTTCAGATATATAGATAATAGATTATGCAAAAAAGAATTCCTGCAAAGCATTCTTATGTTACTAGAGATGAGAGCGTCTCAAACATGCTTGAGTCTGATAGTTCGGCATTTAAATACCGGCTGGTAAAGAAGTTGGAGGCAGCCCTATGAAGTTTATGAAAACATGGATACAGCCTTAGGCTATGTTCACACACTGTTGAAATCTAGTGGATAGTCGCCATTTAATGACAAATATTTTAAAACAACAGCCGTTATTTGGCGTATAATGGCGGCCATTCACTCAATTTTAACAGTGTGGGAACATAGCCTTTCTGTGTTTTCAATCCACTCTTGGGTTTGGTTGAAAAATACTGACCAAAATACTGGGCAAAAATACTGTGTGTGAACATAGCCATAGGCTGTGTCCTTGTTTTTCCAGACTCCCTAGGTATTTGAATGCCAAACGATCAGACACGAGCATGCTCGAGTTACACTTACAAGAATATGTGGAATACGTACTCTCTGTGTGAATTTTTTTTACATAATTTATTATCAATATGTATTCATTTTTCATGGTGGATTATACATACACTCCTTAAAAGGGGTTGGCCACTTTATAGTAAAATTCAGTATACAGTATAAGGCTGGGTTCACACTACGTATATTTGAGGCTGTATAGCAACCAAAACCAGGAGTGGATTGAAAACACAGAAAGGCTATGTTCACATAATGTTGTAATTGAGTGGATGGCCGTCATTTAATGGCAAATTTTTGCTGTTATTTTAAAACAACGGCTGTTATATTGAAATGATGGCAGTTATTTACCGTTATATGACGGCCATCCACTCAATTACAACATTGTGTGAACAGAGCCTATCTGTGTTTTCAATCCACTCCTGGTTTTGGTTGCTATGAGGACCTGACTTGAGGACCAAATACTGCCTGAAGTATACAGTGTGTGAACCCAGCCTCAGGCCGTGTTCACACAATGTATCTTTTACATAAATTACAGCCATTGTTGCAATTTGCAACACTGGCCGTGATTAATGCAAAGATACAAATAGTATACATTTTGGTCAGGACTCCAACTGGCATCACGGAAAAGGGACATGTCAGTTTTGTGTGTCCGCTATTCATTAAATAGCGGCCACACAGAAGTGTCAGTTCAAACAATGCAGAGTGCGGCTCCGGCCGCACTCTCCATTATGTGCTAAGGCCGTGCTGATCTTCACACCGACAGTTCTGTAACCCGGGTCACAAAACGTCCGGTCTCATACGCCGTGTCCCATACATCTATAATCGGGGACAACATAGGGGGAGAGGGGGTCATCTATAAGGGGGGATCAACATAGGGGAAGAGGGGGCCATCTATAAGGGGGGGGCAACATAGGGGGAGAGGGGGCCTATAAGGTGACAACATAGGGGGAGAGGGGGCCTATAAGGTGACAACATAGGGGAAGAGGGGGGCATCTATAAGAGGACAATATAGGAAGAGAGGGGGCCATCTAGAAGAGGATAAAATAGGGGGAGAGAAGGACATCTATAAGGGGACAACATAGGGAGCCATCTATAAGGGGAGGGGGGCCTTCTATAGGGGGGCAACACAAGGGAGTCACCTATAAGGGGGACAACATAAGGGGGCCATCTATAGGGGGACAACATAAGGGGGCCATCTATAAGGAGGGGCTACAGAGAGGAGGGCCATATACCATAGGGGATGCACACAGGGTGTCATCTACTATAGGGGGACTACACAGAGGGGGGGCTCTTAAGTAGATGCACATGGGACCATCTATATGAAAGACTGAACAAGGGGCCACCTATAAAGTGGCTACATAGAGGGGGGGCATATACTATAGGGAATACACAGAGGGGGACCATCTATAAGGAGGCTACATAGAGGGGGGCATATACTATAGGGGATACACAGAGGGGGACTATCTATAAGGAGGCTACATAAAGGGGGATATATACTATAAGGGGGACAACATAGAGTCAGCATACCCACTAAACAAGGGTGTAAAGGGGCCAATACAGATGTGCAGTTTGTAGAGATATGAGGATGATGCAAGAGTGAGGAGCCTAATATGTTTCTCTGGTAGATTTGTGGCTCGGAGTTCTCATAATGGCCCAGGGCAGAAGACAAAGAAAATGAAAAGGGAAGAACTCCGATCAGAGAAGGCATCCCCTGTGAGTCACCTGATATAACTGCACTGTAATGTATATGGTGTACAAAACCTGTGTGGAGCTGGGTCCACCTCTATATGACTGGATAAGGTGATAGTGATCTGTGTACAGTGGATGTTATTCAGTAGCATTAGTAAGTATGCAGTGGTGTTAGTCAGTATGCGGTGTTATTAGTCAGTATGCGGTTATATTAGTAGGTATGTGGTGGTGGTGTTAAACTCAACACGGTGACCGGGGCCGGAAGCAGTCTGTCTCTGTACACTGGGTAGTGGTGACGACCTGTAACTGCAGTACCGCTACACAGTACAGAGACAGAAGCTTATGACCCCATTTATTGTGTTATTATCTGTAATTCCAGTCATGGCCGTGATGATACAACATGTAGCCGTGCTGCACTCACAACATTGTCTCATAACTTTTCACCGCACGGCGAGTGGACCTGTGTGCTCTGAAATGCCAGGGCTGATTTTCAGTCCCAGTCCGGCCCTGGCCACAAGTCTGCAAATGCTGCAGGCTCCAGACTTCAGCTTCCATTTCCATCTTGCGCTGCACCATGATGGCCTATGACAGTAGTGGTGTAAGGTCAATAGAACACCTGTAGATGGACATCTGGCTCGTAGCCAGCCTCTTCCTGAGACCTTTGCTGGATCTTTAGTGATCTAAGCCTATAGAGAAAGCGAAGCACTCATCTAAGCGAAGCAAAGTGCTTTGTTTGATCAGTGGTCTGCTCATCAAACTGACTTCTTTTCAGCGCTGCCCCGCTCCCTGGCACTGCTCCCAGGATGCTGGGAAAAGCTGGATCCAATCCTGGGAAACTTGTCCCAACTTGTCCCTAAGGGTAGCTTCACACGTAGTGGATTTGCAGTGGATTTCACGCTGCGAGTTTGCAGCGAAATCCACTGCAAATCCTTGTAGTGTGATCTCCACTAAGGTTACATACCCGCAGGGTAATTTTCATCGCCGCTGCGAGTGTGTAGCGCCGGCCACTTTAACCCCCTGCCACCCGCAGCATACGTTACCTGCTCACCGCCGCCACTGCATCTGGGGCTCCCGGCTCCTATCAGTCTTGCTCAGCCAATACCAAAGCTCCTCCCCCAATAAAAGTGTAAATCACTCCTCTTTCCCATTATACAAAAACAAAATAATACACGTAAAAATAACAAATAGATATATATCGCAGCATGCACAATTGTCCGATTTATTGCAGTTTTTTTTTTTTTTTAGTTACTTTAAAATTATAAAAATGTCCCATCTACACAAATTAAAATACATGGCTATCTTATTCGGACTGACCTATAGAATAAAGAGATCATGTCAGTTTTACTGTAAGGGTATAAACACACACACCGTATACGCAGCGTATTTACTGCTGCGATACGCAGCAAATACGCAACAAATACACAACAAATATGCAGCAAATTAGATCTAAATAACTGAACACAGCATCAAATCTGCACCATCAAATCTGCTGCAGATCTGCTGCGTATCTGCTGTGTATACGGTGTGTGTGTTTGTACCCTAAAGTGCATCACATTGCCCCCCCCAATTTAAAGGGGTAATCCAGCGCTACAAAAACATGGCCACTCTTGTCTCCAGTTCAGGTGCAGTTTGTAATTAAAGCGTAACTGTCTTTTTTTTTATAGCAGAAATCAGTAGTATAAGCGATTTTAAGAAACTCTGTAATAGGTTTCATCAGCCAAAAAAGCCTCCTTCTGTCCTCAAGAAGCAATCTCCCAGCCTCCCCCCCCTGACTTCTTATCTGTGCATTATCAGGCAAACACGTCTTCATTACAGAGAAGCCAGTGAAGACGGGCTCTGCTCTCTCCATTGTAAGCCTATGAAGGGGGGAGGGGCCGAGGGAGATGAGGGAGCAGGAAGAGGTGACATGAAGGTCAGCTGTTTGTAGAATCTCTGGACACCTAAAACGCTAAATTCAGGTGTCAGAAAGGTCAGTGCTTATCTATGAACTTACTGAGAGAAGATTGCAGGGTGTTGTGCTGTGCAGGACTGCTCCGTGCTCAGTCACTCCTAACAGCCCCTCCCCTCTCCATAGCCACATAATGGAGACAGAAATCCTGCTGCTTCTGCAGTGAGGGGGGAGGCTGGGAGATTGCTTTTTCACTACAGAAGGAAACTCTTTTGGTTTATAAAACCTAATACAGAGTTTCTTAAAATCGCTTGAACTGTTGATATTTAATGTTTTTAAAAAAAAATGACTCTGAAATGAGTTATGCTTTAAGCTCCATTTACTTCAATGGAACAGAGTTTAAAAACCGCACCCAATCTGGAGACAACAGTAGGGGGAAAGTGGCCGTGTTTTTGTAGCGCTGGATAATCCCTTTAATCCCATACATGTTATAGTAGAGTGAGAAGTGCCATTACAAAGTAGACTATAACAAGCCCTTACATGGCTCTGTAGACGGTGAAATAAAGGCGCTAAAGCTCTTAGAAGGCGAGAAGGAAAAAAAATAAATGCTAAACAGAAGCTTAGTCTGGTGACTGAGGCCATTTGGGTGTGTGTCATGCAGGGGTCCTGTGTACATCAGTATTCTGCAGGCGCGCTGTGTTACACTGTAAATACGTCAGCGAGCGCCCCTAGCGGCCGCCTCTCTCCTGTCCTCAGCGCTAGATCACTGACCTGTGAGAGCCCCGCCCCTCACACATTGTAATGTGCGACCAACGAAATGAAAGCGTGACGTCACTAACAGCGGCCTGCTCGCTGCTCTGCCAGTCGTGACGTTCCAGAAGTAGGGGCGGGGCTAACGTCTCCCTGCGTCACTGCTGCCGGCTGCAGTCAGCGGGGACCTGCGGGGCTTGATGTAATAGTGACGGCTGCTGGAGGACCCCGGCGGCTGTGAGTGCGGACTGCAGGTAGGATGCGTGTGAGGGCGCTGTCTAGCGGGGGCAACTCTGCTTGCTGCACAATAGAGGGCGCGCTGCTCCGGACATTTGTTTATACGGAACTGCGCTGTTATTGGTGGACGCGGGGCTGTGCGGCTGCACGTGCTGCGGTGATCACGTGACCCGCGGCTAGGTGCTGTACAGGTCACTGGTGCTGTAGTGTAGCTGTGTGTAGGATGAGGGGGTCATGTGATGTGGGACATGGTGTCTCCTCTGTCATTACCTCCACACAGTCTCCTACTGTATTTGTGTTTATGAGGGGTCGTCCATAGTGCCCCTGTATGTCAGCATGCACAGGGTAGTATCAGGGGTCAGGCCTGGGGACATGCAGCTGACTGTACATAATGTATCATAACTGGGAACCCAGAATACTTTCACTTTCATGTAATGTGAGAAACTAGGACTCCCAGCATGCATTGATACCCCTGTCTGCCCAGGCATGCTGGGAGTGATAGTTTTGTAACAGCTGGTGAACACTGACATAGCTGAAAATGTTTAGTTCCTAAATCAGCTGTGGCCTGCTGGGAGTGCGGCCATGATGTTACGTACACTGCTCGCCTGATGCTACAGCCGATCATTGATCTATGAGGGCGTACACGGAGGCGTCGGGGACGTGCGGCGTACACGGAGGCGTCGGGGACGTGCGGCGTACACGGAGGCGTCGGGGACGTGCGGCGTACACGGAGGCGTCGGGGACGTGCGGCGTACACGGAGGCGTCGGGGACGTGCGGCGTACACGGAGGCGTCGGGGACGTGCGGCGTACACGGAGGCGTCGGGGACAAGTCAGTGATGTCACTCTAGTGGGTTACACTGGACTAGGAGCAGATTTGGGGGTTAAGGTTGTTTTTTTGTTGCATCTTGGCATGTAATGTAAGTTAGAGTGGGGTCATCCAGGCTTAGAAAAACATTAAAAACAGAAACCACATCACTCCTGTCCCCAGTCTGGCTTTGGTTTTGTAGTGTAGGTCCATTAAAGTGAATGGAGCTGAATTGTAGTACACAAAACATAGAAAAATGCAACAGCTCATCGCAATGGCAAGATACAGACCCACTACAGGCCTAAAAATTGTTAAAAGCAGTCCGTCCCCCCCCCCCCCCCCCAACTGCTAAAAAAAATTCCCCCAAAAAATAATGAGGCTCTTGGTTACCATTTGCAAACTGTGTAAACTCTGTAGTGACAGAGCCGCAGAGATTCATAGAGTTTCCCTGCTGCCACATGGTATTGACACATCATGCCGGGTGGGGAAACAGTCCATGACAGGGCTTCCCCGACCATAGGGCCTGTAATTACGAGACATGTGAATGCAGCCTTATGGTTGCAAGTCATGTCCTGACTGTGTTTCTTATCTGTGCTGACAGCTGTCACTCTGGATATCACTCGTGGTCAGGCTGGCACCTGCGTTTGTAAGGGAGCATTCACCCCTTGATTGTGCCTTACGAGGCATGGAAATGTCAAAGCCTGTCAAAATCCGGGTCAGGATAAGACGCTATCCTGGAATACCCCTTTAAATTTATCTTCATGTGGGTGGAGGAGCTGTGTATATGTTGCCCTGTGATTCGGCAGGCTTTCAGTACCATCATGGGATGCAACTTGTCTCTCTGGTCTATACTGCTGAACAGCATGAATCTCTTCACAATATACTGTGCAGCGGACTCTGACACAGATGAGGGTCTTATCATGTGACACCCCTGATGTAGATGGATTGACACTGCTGCAGCAAAGTCCTGTGTATCAGACAGGGTCCTGTGTATCAGACCAAAGACTTACCTGGCATTTACACTTAGTCACCCTAACTAATTTAAAAAACACAAACTTTCTTTCGCCATATACCTCCTTATGCATTGTCTTTTTCCACAATGAAGCTGACTATAAGTGCACATTCAGACTGGTCAGTATTGTTGTATGTCTTGACATATGTTGCTATTTTCAGATGGTATTTGGGAACACATCTTTGAACTCTGGAAGTCGTGCTCCTCTTGGACATCTTCCTGTGTGTAGTCTAACTTGTCATTTCAGGAAGGAAGATAAAGTACTAGAAGGTGGTGGTCTCACTAAAGATTGCCGAAAAGTTATATGTGGCATATCCTGTGTCAGAGGAAATGAGCTTAAATGTGGTTTATCTCTGCTGTAGAAAACACCTTCAGTCTAATGAAAATGTAGATGACATAATTCATAAGACTAGACAAGACTTGGGGTATGTTTAAAGGGAATCTGCCAGCACCTGGAGCCAACCTGAGATGCTGACAGTGCATTAAAGGGGTAGTTCACCCCTAAAAAATTATTTCAAATCAACTGGTCCCAGCAAGTCCCAGCGATTTTTAATTTACTTCTATTAAAAATCTCAAGTCTTCCAGTACTTAGCAGGTGCTGTATGTCCTGCAAGAAGTGGTGTATACTTACCAGTCTGGTGAGCAATAGAGATTTTCTATGTGGATTTGCTCCTGCTCTGGACAGTTCCTGACATGGGAAGAGGTGGCAGCAGAGAGCATTTGTGTCAGACTGGAAAGAATATACCCCTTCATGCAGGACATACAGCAGCTGATAAGTAGTGGAAGAATTGAGATCTAGTAAATTACAGACCCCTGGGACTTTCTTGCACCAGGTGATTTGAAAGAAATTTTCTTTTTGATGAACAACCCCTTTTAAAGTAAATCTGTTGGCTGCAATTCATGAGCATTGCGGAGGATTTTTCTGTGGAACTCGCAACATGAAATATGCTGCCATGGGGTACATGTGAAACTGGCCTAAGGGGAGATACCGACCAAAGAGCATACTAATACACATGAACAGCGGTAACATTGCAAGTCACCATGTCCTCGGTGTTTACCAATGTGGCACTCATGGGAAATCTTCTATAGATGCCAAGACCCTTCTACAGAGAAGCTCTGAGGTTGTGCAGTGGTTGTGAGCTATCTTAGGCTGTTATTGTGCAAAAGTTGTTCACCGTATAGTAAAAAGATGTGCATACCCTTAGGGTGCCTTTACACGTTCCAGATCCGCTGCGGATCCAGTGTCATTCAACCCTATGACATTACAGTACATACTCGCAGTGGGATGTTAATCCTGCTGCAAGTATGTATTGTCATAGGGTTGAATGACACTGGATCTGCAGCGTGAAATCTGCTGCGGATCTGGTACGTGTGAAGGCACCCTTATAGTGGAAAAAGTGGCCTCTTCACTATGTATTCCCTGTTACTGCATAAGATGCATATTAGCCCCCTCTTCTAGGTGCATAACTGTGAGCTATGTTACCCGAGAGACCCCAATGGCCAGAGTTTTTTTTACCTGGAAGAATTAATTCTAATGAATATCACAGCAATAGTGCCCTTATGTAAACTGTTACTGACCTATTTTCTCCTTCTCCTTCAGGGGGCCTGAGGCCTGGATGGTCTGGTGTCAATGTGTCTTGTGGAAGCTGCTGTACCTATGACCTTCAACGAAAACCAGGTAGAACACTCTGTATACAGTTGGGGACATGTAAGAAAACACGTGGGCCACAACTGTGCCTTTGGTACCGTATAGGATTCTGCAAAGTCTTTCTCATCCAACTATTGTCTACTGGTAAAAAGATGGGGCACCAAAGTCCAGATAACTAACTGATTGGTGGTGGTCATACCACTGGGACCCCCATGATCATAAGAACAAAGAGCTGCTGTTCTCTATTTTCAGGTTTCTCATAGGGAACGGAGTAGCAGTCGTGCATGTGGGCCGCCACTCCATTCATTTGCGGGACAACTTATTTTCCATTCTTGTGATTGGTCGGGGTTCCAGCCACTAGAGCCCCACTGATCAGCTAGTCCCTTAAGATAACTGCTGCTAGCCCATTAAGCAATTACAGAAGCAATGACAAAAAGGAAATCATGTAAAAACTTTTAAAGTAATACTGTCATCTTTGTTTGCAGTCTAGTTGCGAAGTAACCCGTGCAGGTTTCTCTTTAATTGTTGGTGGACAGTGTCACCGAGGTTGGGCTTCTTGGCCCTTCTATCCCCTTCAGTCCGGTGTTGTAATCCAGCCCCCCCCTTGGGATGTGGTGAAGGAAGCACTGGACTGAGATAGAAAGAGGGGATTTAATGGCCTAAAAGCACCAAATATTAAGTGTTTTATAGCTAAAAGATCCCTTAAATGTGGACCATTAGAGTTTTCTATGTCCAACTCTGCATAAAGGTGGGTCCACAGTATATATAGGTTTCTTAGAGGTGTAGCAGCAAACCCTAGCAATGTATAAGGACATCTTCTCGAAGAGGCATGACCATAACCAGTTTTCATTATCAAGCAAATTGATCTACACGTTTATTTTCTTCAGGTCGTGTGGTTCTAGTTTCAGCGCACACTGACAATGGTAGACGTTGGAAAATGGCCAATATTTGCACTTTGCCCGCAAGAAGATCTGAAGTTTATCAGAAAGGCTTGTGTGTTCGGCTCCGGAAATGAAGTGTTATATATCACAAAAAACGATGAGGTAAAGTTATTTTCACCGATATCCAAAGCCCTAAAATTCTGGATTTCAGAAAAGCAGTACAGCATTATGATATACATGAAAAACTCCTACTGTGTAACTCAGAGCAGGCATTTTAGTCTTCGGAAAATGCCCCCATTAGCTATATATGCTAGCCCAGACACAAAATTCCAGTCTTGCTCACCGTTACTATTCATATCAGATTTTTGCATTTGCACAATACATTACACAGTCACCATAGTATTCACACATTGACATAAGTTTTGTGGACAATTTGTTTTTACTGTTTAGTTCTGGATTGTAATGTAAGTTTTACTGATACTTCTCCAATGAGTGTTTATTTCAACTTTTTCTTATTTCTTTCATAGGTTTTCGTGATGGGTACAAACAGCAGTGGCTGTCTAGGAACAGGAGATGCACTCAGTATAATCGAACCTAGATGTCTTAATGTTCTGTCAGGGAAGAAGATAGATAGTCTGAGCTGCGGGAGTGGCCCTCATGTTGTTGTAGTAACTTCAGGTAGGTATAGAAAGGGAAAATGTTATATAACTTGCTGCTCGTCTTCATGATCCTATATGTGCTTGTTGCTAAAGTTGTGTATGCGTCAGGTGCAGTGTTCTCCAATTAAATCAGCATTTGCCACCATCCCCAGGGTAGGGGGGTAATTTTTTAATTGTGGGAGATGGAGTGGTCAACCACTGGGACCGCCACCTTGATCTTGAGAAATGAACCCGTAGGAGCTCCTGTCTGAATGTAGTGGCACTACACAGTCAACCGCTTTTCTATTCATTGTCTATGGAAGTGCCAATTACAATGCCCAGTGCTTTCAGCGTTCCCATAGAGTGGAACAACAGTTAAAGGTGTTATCCAGCATCAGAAAAACATGGCCACTTTCTTCCAGAGACAGCATGACTTCTGTCTCCTGTTTGGGTAGGGTTTTGCAACTCAGTTCCATTGAAGTGAGTGGAGCCTAATTGCAAACCACACCTGACAAGAGTTGTGTTGTATCTGGAAGAAAGTGGCCATGTTTTTCTAATGCTGGCTAACACCTTTTGTGCACAGTAAGTCTATTCAGATAGTCGGCGATTGCAGACCTGCTGCAATCTGATAATTATCTGTATAGGGAATAAGTGTTAATGGTGGCAAAACCGTTATTTAGATGCATACATCATAATTTGTCATTGTACGTTATTCTTGCACGTATGTAGATTTGTATGGTACATGAATATCATTATGCTAGAATTTAAGATACAGACTTTATTCTGGAAAATAGGCTTAATGCATTGAAACAAGTGTAATGTAGTCTTGAGGGTTTTGTAACTACAGCCAATGTTTTAAGCATTATTGTATATTTGCAGATGGAGAAGTATATAGCTGGGGTCACAACGCCTACAGCCAGTTGGGCAATGGATCTACGAATCAAGCTTTAATTCCATGTCAAGTGTCCACCAACTTGGTAACCAAGAAGGTTGTAAATGTTGCTTGTGGTTCCCATCATTCTATGGTGTGCACATCTGATGGAGAGGTAAGATTGTTTCCTGACACAATATAGTCCTGTTTCTGCTGAGTCCTTGTGTGTTGTAGTGTAAATGGGGTTTTAGACTTTAGCACTGATATTTAAAGGGATTGTTGAGCATAAATTACAAATCTATGCTTCTGCCGAGGCTGCAGGAGGAGACAAGTGTGGTATATTTACCTGTCCCACTCTGCCGCAGCTGTTGGTTCCTGTGTTGCACTGTCAGAAATTTCTGGTTCTCCTATGGAAATGGCATAGACAGCACTGACATGTTAGAATTATGTGGAGAGGGGAGAAGAGGGGGAGAGGTGGGGGCGCCTCCTGGTGCAATAAAAGATGACCAGAGTGGAGAACACAGGGGAAAAGGTGTTACACTCACCTTGTAGAGTTGTGCTTGATTATAGGCACAACTCTATATCAGGCATATTGGGTTGAACACCGCAGCTCCTGCCGGGGTACGTCCAAGGAAGTCGTACAATCAGAGGAAGAAGTATATCAGCCGCAGCAGGCTTAAGGACCATGGGGGGTCCCGGCTTAGATAGGGCGCAGATGTCCAGTAGACCACAGATTGAAGCAGTTGTCTCATGGAAGGGGTATTTATTAGAGTCATGACGCGTTTCGGCCGCCAAGTATGAGGTGGCCTTTCTCAAGTTGTACAAAACATATTGGGGAACAGGGGTTTAAATGGTGTGGAACATGACATAAACAGAGCATCACTTCCGGGGCGACCGTCATAATAAATACCCCTTCCATGAGACAACTGCTTCAATCTGTGGTCTACTGGACATCTGCGCCCTATCTAAGCCGGGACCCCCCCATGGTCCTTAAGCCTGCTGCGGCTGATATACTTCTTCCTCTGATGTTAGAATTATGACAGCGGCAAAGAGAATAGGACAGGGTGCGGCCTGGGAACCGGCAGCTGTGGTGGAGTGGGACAGGTAAATATACCACACTGATGTCTTCCCCCCCCCCCCCCCGCAGCCCTGGCAGAAGTGTAGATTTGTAATATAGGCCAGTGAAGAGGGACTAATATCTGTCTTGGGAGACCAGACTGATAATCTGTCTGTCTTCTGACTTTTCTGCCAGATGCTTAGTGTTTTGTATGTATGTATGCATGTATGTGTGTGTGTGTGTGTGTGTATATATATATATAATAATATAATTTTGTTGTTACGGAGGGGTTGTATAATTTTTGTCATGGTGTTGTTCAGCTGCATTTATTTATATATACAAATTTTTTTTTATTTTTTTTTGGGTGGGGACATTTTGTACAACATTTTTTAACTTGTATTTTTAAAATGAATGTACTATCGGGTACATCGCTTTAAGATCTTTACATCAATAGACTGATGCCGGTGCCAACCTTTTTCTGAACCGCGGTCTATTCCCGGGCACCAGCCTGGCCTGAAACACTGGAGCGGGACGGAGCCAGTCTATTGATGTAAAGATCTTAAAGTACCTGCTGCTACATTCATTTTAAAGTACAACATATACACCAGTCAGCCATAACATTAAAACAATTTGCTTAAGGGCCTGTTCACACTGAGCAAAATGGGCTGAATTTTAAAGGCCCTATTCCACCAACAGATCTGACGACAGATTATCTGCCAAAGATTTGAAGCCAAACCCAGGAACAGACTATAATCAGAGAACAGGTCATAAAGGAAAGACTGGATTTCTCCTCTTTTCAAATCCACTCCTGGGTTTGGCTTCAAATCTTTGGCAGATAATCTGTCGTCAGATCTGTTGGTGGAATAGGGCCTTAAGCAGAGCCCACACCGCAGACGCAGCTTTAAATTTCACCTGTCCCAATAGGACGCAGCTCAAGGGAATCCTGGAAAACATTGCTACAGCCTATGTCTGTGTAAATGTTTTTCAGGCAGTCTTAAGGCAGCATCCAACTTCAGTCACTGGGAGTGAAATGCTGAAGGTTCAGGCTTGGATGAACCCTCATCTCTAATACTGACCGCTGCATACAAAGAATACCCTGCAAGACTAGTCATTTAGGAAATGCAAGACTAGTCATTTAGGAAATGCCCGTATGCAGTTATAGTAGCCATAACCATTTGTCCCTTTGTAAAGCCGCTCAGATGATTGCCCATCTTTCCTGCTTAAAAACATCAACTTCAGAAACAGACTGATATTTGCGTCCTAATATTTTCCATACCTTGTCAGGCATCAATGTCTCAAGATAACAACAAAGTTTTTAATTTTTTATTTTACTGGTCAGGGCTTTTAAAGCGGATATGTACCATCGGACATGCACCCAGTACCGTTCTGTTGTTTTCCTTAATGCATGCCTGGTCCTGGGGTCTGTCTTTCTCATGGGGGCGGTATTTTGGCTAAAAACAACTTATATTCTGGTTGCACAGTGTCAATGAAGGGGGTACCTAGAGCATCCATGTCCTAGGCCTGGCAAAGATCCAGCCCAGGGGTGTGATGACAGAAAGAAGGTGGGAAAAGAGGCGATGCAGGCCTAGTGATGCCAACTACTTTCCCCGAGAGACAGACCCTGGGACCAGGCATACATTAAGGAACATACCAGAACAGCATCTGCGGTTTGGAGGTGGGGTGGGGTAGTTTCCGGCAGTACAGATTTGCTCTAAAGTTATGGCTGATTAGGATACTATATATGCTGTGAAGGCAGATTTCTGTTTGACCTATGGCTGTCTGGTTATGGAGGAGAATCTATTTAGAGCCATTGTTATTTTCCCTATAGTGTCAAAGGGAGGGATGTCTTTGATTTTTCAGACTTATTTTTCTTATATGTTTAAGCTAACCTGGGCTCCCAGATGTGCCGTAATGCATTTCATAGTAACTGAGGATGTGCGAATATTTCTAGCTGTCTATAATAAAACACTTATCTTTATTAAGGTGTATGCCTGGGGTTATAATAATTCTGGGCAAGTTGGATCTGGCTCCACAGCAAATCAACCAATACCTAGAAGAGTAACCAGCTGTCTGCAGAACAAGATTGTTGTTGGCATTGCTTGTGGTCAGATGAGCTCCATGGCTATAGTAGACAATGGGGAGGTAAGTTTTTTGTTTGTTTGTTTTTGGGGTTTTTTGCGTGATGTGTCCTACAGTAATATCTGAATTTTTTTTTTCTTTCAACTAAAGAAGTATTATCACAATGCACCATAGTGACCTAATAATCAAGTTTGCTCATAGACAAGCAGACCTTTGCCCATTACAAGTAACCGATCAACTAGATCTGTGTTTCTTTATAAAAAGTTATTGAGCCGTGTAGTTCTTCACTTATATCATTGTTTGCTGCATACCCCATTTATACAGGGACGTTCCTCGGCTGATTGCTGGGTCTTTTAGGTGGGGCAATAATAAGCCTCTTTGGTTGATAATCACCTTGTCTGAAAGGCCATTGACTTAGTAAGTAGGGTTGTTAATTTTGCTGGAAATTTCCAGATGTTACAGTATGCCTTCCATGCACTTCAATAAAACATTACTATAGTGCAGCTCTGTCATGCCTGTAATTTTGGCGTCAGAATATCTGTGCCCATCGCCTTTTCTGCCTGCTTCTTTAACTGTGCATTAGAATAAAGTGTCCCACTCTGTCTCCACAGTGCAAGACCCAGCGTAATGTGACTTTGGGCACTGGGTCTCTTGCTGAGATGCTGTGGAGATGGAGTGGGACCCTCTGTCTCCTAAAGCAGATTTAATGTTAAGCTGTCATAAAGTATGCTGAAGCGATCTGCGTGAAATTTGTACTGACAACGGAAGTTCAGGTATCCGTTAGTATGGCCACACTGGGTTGGTATTGCGCTCAACCCCCATTCTGATCTAATTGGGATCATGCACAGTACCAACCGGGCATTGTTGTATGCATGGATATTTAAACTTCTCATGGCATAATGGATTTTATGCTTCTTGGTTCAGCTTACCTTATGATACATACACTTTTAGGTGTAAACACTACGTATATTTCACACTACGTATATTTCAGTCAGTGTTGGGGTCCTCATATTGCAACCAAAACCAGGAGTGGATTAAAAACACAGAAAGGATCTGTTCACACAATGTTGAAATTGAGTGGATGGCTTCCATATAACAGTAAATAACTTCCATTATTTCAATACAACAGCCATTGTTTTAAAATAACAGCAGATATTTGCCATTAAATGGCGGCCATCCACTCAATTTCAACATTGTGTGAACAGAGCCTTTCTGTGTTTTCAATCCACTCCTGGTTTTGGCTGCAATATGAGGACCACAATACTGACTGAAATATACGTAGTGTGAACCCAGCCTTAATTAGCAAGCGTCCATAACTACCTGGGTGTCCCCTTCTTTGGACATGGAGACTTGGGGCCCTATCACACAGAAAGGTTATTGTGCAGAAAATGTTTGAATGTAAGCGATAATCTTGTATGTGTGTATGCAGGCAATGATCAAACCACTAATGAAAATCTGTAATGTTATGGTATATTGATATTGTGAGGCATTAGCAGCTAATGACACAGGTTGCATGTAGATGATGACGCATGTAGAAGTCCTTAGCTCTCACTGTGCCAATCTTTATGCTGTTTGTGGGAAATCCACAGTTAGGATGAATTCTATAAATTCGGCTCATCCACCAACTAAACAAGACTTTACTATAACCATTACCCTACTATCAGTCATAGGAAGGTATCCAAACATACACTGTAACATATATAACAGACCAGGCACTTTTCCTGTATATTTTTCTATAGTTCCAGCAGACAAGGTCTACAGTGTTTCAGTGCTAATCTGCTTTACATGTAAGTGCCAAGAAGAACAGGGTTTTACAACTACTTGCTGAACATGGCCGAGGAACGTGTCAGACATGGCTGAAGAGATTTCATCTACAAGTGTCAAAGTACACAGCGCAGAAAGCAAAAATGAAACTAATATGGATTTACTGTAATAGAAAATGTCACACGGCGACCCTTTCTTATCTACAGCTTTACAATTTATATTGTAGTTATCATCAAAGCTGAATCTCTACAACCTGTCCTTATTATAAGGAATATTTTAGCCACCTCCCCTGTGCTGACCGTTCCCTGGGCCCCACACTGGTCTTGGCTTACTTGTATTCACTCACTTACACAAATAAAGTTTATACTAAAAGAAATAACAAAATTAAGAGTAGTTGAAAGCTTTGTAACTGAAAATATAATAAGTAGCAAGCGTCCATAACTACCTGGGTGTCCCCTTCTTTGGACATGGAGACTTGGGGCCCTATTACACAGGTTATTGTGCGAAAAATGTTTGAATGTAAGCGATAATCTTGTATGTGTGTATGCAGGCAATGATCAAACCACTAATGAAAATTTGTATGCCGCTGACTATAAAATCATTTGTTAATCATTTGCAAATCTTTAGGTGTATGTACACATCGTTCAGTCCTAATCATGAATGTTCGTAGACTAGAGTGTACGAATTAACGTAATTCTGATCGCAACTAACCACTTCTGTTCCGTGTATTATGGTGACTGATTTCGGGTTGTTCCCCAAAGCGTTTGTTTGCAAATGTTTATTGTTAATCGGTGGAAGCAAAAAGTGACATATGATGCATTGACAGTGCCAGCTGCTTTAGTCATGGCTCTACCGGGAATCACAGGCAGCACTTTCTTTATCTTTCTTTTTCTTTGATAAGGTTTATGCGTGGGGCTACAACGGAAACGGACAGCTGGGGCTGGGTAGTAGTGGAAACCAGCCAACGCCGTGCAGAATAGCTGCTCTTCAAAGTATCCGAGTGGAACAGGTGTGTTTGCTTAACAATTTACTGAGATGGTAAAAAGAGGTCACTGCTGATAGCTCCTGATGAAACCTCAGAAGGAAGTAATATAAAATATATAAACCTACAACAGACTGAGGCTACATTCACCTGTCTGTAGTGCAGCCTACGACTATGGACCCACGGCTGCGGACCACACTCCGAATGTGCATCAGTAGTTCTCCGCGCTTCACAGAGCACTATGTTGGCTTCCTATTAGCATAGCGGCCTGTGTCGCAACTTACGGTTTACATTACAACAGGTCCTATTTTTTGTGGCACTGATCGCGGCCCCGTACATGCGTATGGACGTGTAAACAGGACCGTTGGTCCCAAGTTCTGTCCGCCATAGGCTGGGAAATGTCTAAGTGGTTAACGCTGTTCCTTTGCAATGTTGGGATCTTTGGTTTCCATCTAGCTAAAGATGCCATTTATGTCTCTTGCAAATACTTTGTAAACAAACCATAAGCATGCAGACAGGCCCGGATTATGGTTGCTGAAGACCCCACTATTTTATACCAGGTGGTTTCTGCAACCTTATCTGAATCTTTTAGCTGTTGTAGGACTACAAACCCCACCACACATGTACATGTTAGGAGTTGTAGTTCTGGAATACATACACACTAGATTTACCTCAGAAATAAATAGATAGAATGGAGACTGTCATGAGGTGAAATAACATCTCTCCTCTCCATATTACACTGCCCAGCCACTGTAGATCTGTACAGTACAATAATAACAGTATTGTTCCTTTATACAGCACCAACTTATTCTGCAGTGCTTGTATAGAGATTGTAGTCACTCATCTTGGTCCCTGTCCCCATTGGGGCTCACAATGTTTTGGCGTGTGTGATAAAATCCATGCAGACCTTGTGGGACATACATGCAGCTGTAATCTTTGGTGGGATTTGATCCCAGGACTCCCAACACTACAAAGCAACATGGCTAACCTCTGTGCCCTCCACAACACAGCTATCAGCTCCTGCTCTCCTCCATGTTGCCCTAAGGGCGGGTTCACACTACGGAATTCTCGCGGACAATGTCCGCGGAATTTCATCAGCTGTCCGCCCGCACATCTGGGCGCCTTTCCGCCGGCCCCATAGACACCATTCTATGGGCCGGCGTATTCCGCTATACGCTGAAAGAAGTGTCATGTCACTTCTTTTAGCGGATCGCGGAATACGCCGGCCCATAGAATGGTGTCTATGGAGCTGGCGGAAACGCGCGTGCCCGTGCGAGCGGACAGCTGACGGAATTCCGCAGACATTGTCCGCGAGAATTCCGTAGTGTGAACCCGCCCTTCCTGCTGCAGTTTCTACTGAGCTCAGATGTTAGCTCCTCCTACAGGGGTGGGGCTAAATAAATGTGGATGCATAACCCCACCCACCTGATGACTCCATGTCCCTTCACTGGCAGGAACAGGAAACTGTCAGGGAACGTGACATGAGGGGTCCTGTGACTGAGCCCGAGAACACAATAAGGACTCTAAATAAGTCAATGCAGTCATAGTTTATTGAAAATCCCGGACAACCCCTTTAAGCACTGGGAGTACTGGCATTTATTAATCCATAGTTGAGTCACATGAATGTTAATACCATGTAAATACATTTTTCTGTTCTGCAGCTGATACCTCTCTCTTGCAGATTGTCTGCGGCTATGCACATACTCTGGCACTGACAGATGAAGGTGTAATGTATGCTTGGGGAGCCAACTCCTATGGCCAGTTAGGAACAGGAAATAAAAGTAACCAGTCCTACCCTGTGCAAGTATGTGTGGAGAAGGAAAGGTACGTCTGTGTATGTCCTGCTTATCTCTGGCGCTGATTTGTAGATCATATGATGTAATTTACATGAAATTACTGTGTAAAATTCCTACTTTAACCACTCTATGGGTTTGGAAATTCATGGGGGTGTGGGGGTTGTTCTCAGTTGTCCACTATTCTGGGATGTTTACCAATTTTAAATGGTTCAGTAAACCCATTTTATACAACCTATTAGGGAATTCTGGGTAAATAGAAAGTGGTCCTCAGTTCAGGACCTTCATCCTTCATTGACCAGAGTTGAGTCACTACAAAGAGCATCTCTAGTTGTAAGGGGATTTCCTCTCCTTCATTACATAGATAACTCATTGATTTAAATGGGCTTTCTCTCGGTGGTGGCCCTGTATAATATTGGAAGACTTATTACTGTTTCTGCACATATTGCAGCTGATCACTTGAGGTTCCAGAAGGGATGCTTCGTGAATAGCTTATTGTCAAATGTCCCTTCAAATGACCAGGTAGGGATTGCCCAAAGCAGAGAATCCCTTTAAGAATATAGCAGCACTTCCATTTGAACAGGGATGGTAGATGTATATAGCGCCGTACTGATAAATGGCAAATAATTACCCTCCCCCTTTACTAAAGGGTTTCACTATATGGGCTATAAAAATGTTTAAGTTGTGCTAATTGTACTGATATTAGACCAAACAAGACAAGAAGAATATCATCAAAGCACCATAGTAGTGACAGCACAGTCATCATGGCAGCTGTGGGGAAGTGGAGGTATTTCATAGGAGACATTCTTAGAAAAATAAGGGAACGTAGTGGTATTGTCTCCACTCTGGAATTTCCTCTTAAACTTGGCCTAAGATGTGAAAGATTCCTGATGGCCTCTATGTAATTTCATCAGCAGAGATCTATTGCTTTTTATTGCTCTAGCCCTTAGGTTAATGTGGTTTTTTTTTTTCCTTTCTTTCACACTAACAGTTCATTGAGTATAGTAATAAACTGTGTTATGTATACATAAGTGTAGTATAGTATGTGAAGAATGTAGTAGGAGTCAAACACACAGACATACAGGTTTTGTCATCTTTGTCCACAATATTACATGGTGTCATTTTAACCCTTTAGCGCATAGTGAATCCTGGACGTACTTGGTTAATAATATTGGAGACTGCATTTTGTACTGGAAACAATATCCATTATAATATTTATTGTGTGATTATGGCCTTTCCAGTGATTAAATGGTCTAAAGCACAGGTGTCAGACTTGTGGCCCTCCAGCTGCTGCAAAACTACTATCTCCATCATGTGTGGACAGCCAAAGCTTTAACTCTCCAGGCATAATGGGAATTGTAGTTTTGCAACAGCTAAAGGGCCGCAGTTTGACAACCCTGGTCTAACAGGTATTTTAAGGCAATCTTTCAGGAGGATTTAGGGCTTCAAATCACCACAAACCTGTCCGGTAACGGACTGACAAGGATGGGGAGTCTCAGTGGAAGAGTCACACTGCCTGATCCTCCTCCTGACTTATGTTTTTATTATGTCCATCAAATGGGACGTCATCACAAGAGGCATCTCTGAAGCAAGTAAATCTATGTATGTTGTATGACGACTGACCATGGCCTGATGGACATCAATCCAGGTCACAGATCAGCCATCTTGACTCTTACATCGTAGAAGGGCAGAATAAATGACCTTTTGTCACCTTTTATAACAAGTTCAGTTTGGTTTTGGTAGCCTATTCAGACAGGTTCCCTTTAAATATAACAATTTTAGGGAGCAATATTAAGTCTATGTGAACGTTGCATGCAAAGATGTCTGTGATTCGACCATATCTATTGTGTTGCCAATATGTTTTTTTAAACTAAGGACTCAAGCACAAAATTAAGAAGTTACTATAATTTGGGAACAATTTCTGGTGTTTCACACAGTTATGTCTGGGTGTTAAGAGCCCTTGGGGTCCTATTACATGGGGTGATTATCTGCCCAATCAGGCCAATATGGACAGATATCACCCCGTGTAATAAAGACAAAGATCAGCTGTGGAGCTGATCATCGGCTGATCATTGTCTTTAGCAGGTATAAAAATCATCAGCCGCCATCTGTGCATCGCTCTGTGTAATAACGATGCACGGACAACGGCTGATGATGGTGTACGAAAAATAATAAAGTTTATACTTGCATGTCCAGGCTCCCCCAATGTCCCTGCAGCCGTCTCTGGCTTTATATTAAAGGGGGTATCTAGCATTAGAAAAACATTGCAGCTGTCTTCCAGAAACAGCACAAATTTTGTTCTCAATTTGTATGTGGTATTGCAGCTCAGTTCTTTTGAACTGAATGAATCCCAGTTGTGATACCACACTCAAGCTCAGGACTGTTGTGGCACTGTTTTCAGACAAAAGCAACTATGTTTTTCTTATTCTGGTTTTTGTAGTCCAATATATGGGATGACATTGGCAAAAAAAAATTGGGCCATGTAATAAGCTCTGTAAGCATCGATCCGTGTAATATAGCAGATCTGCTATGTGTTAGAAAACGTGCAATGTTTCTATACCGAAACAAACCCATATGTTTAAGTCCAGGACAAAAATAACAGAAACATTACTAATGTATTTGGCCGTATCAAGAAAAAATTGATTAGATTTAAGGCAAACAAGGCATGCAATATACTCTGCATTAATTGTACTTCAGGGCATTGGTAACAGATGCCTTTTTTTTTTTTTTTTTTTTTTTTTTTTTTAATGCCATATGCCAGAGAGTCATATTACAGGTGTGAAACATCTGATATGGCCTCAACTGCAAATACAAGCTGATAAGGAACGTCAGAAAGTACAGTTTTGTCTTTCATATTGCACATGAGTGCCCATGGTTTATTCAGTACATAGGCATAGAGAGTCCTATACTTATCTATATGGATTTGTTGATGGGTAGCAGATCAGTATTATATTAATCTATGTTTATATCCCATCAGAATAGTGGAAATTGCGGCATGCCACTCTTCCCACACGTCTGCGGCTAAATCTCAGAGCGGCCAGGTGTATATGTGGGGACAGTGTCGAGGACAAGCCGTCATCTCCCCTCACCTCACCCACTTCTCATGCACAGATGATGTGTTTGCCTGCTTCTCCACCCCTGCTATAATGTGGCGCCTCCTTTCTGTAGGTGAGAAATCTTTTTGGTTCAGTAGAAATAAGACAGACACTGACTATTACTTGTTGGATAGAGATGGAGGTTACTTGGTTTCAAACCATGACCGGGAGCTAAATCTTTTAGGCAACCTTTCAGATTACAGTACTTCTCTTTACTACTTTTACAGCCTGTAAAAAGACAGAATGAATAGACGCACAGTATAGCTAGGAAACATTAGGCTGGGAATTCTAATCAAAATGTCATTTTCATCCCCAAGAGCCGGATGATCACCTGACAGTAGCCGAATCTCTTAGGAAGGAATTTGACAATCCGGAGACCTCAGATTTGAAGTTCTTAGTGGATGAGAAATACATCCATGTCCACAAAGTCCTCCTTCAGATTAGGTAAGAGTAAAGGCAACCATAACCTTTCAGTTGCTGTTGGCTGAATGTTCATGTGTCCTTTATAAAGAGAGGAGTGGTAAGCCACAGCCAGACTGCTCTGGTCTTATGCCTCCTAGATCAGTAGGGGAAATCCAGCATTACTGATCCTTTTCTTCCCACCATGGAAGGCCGCCATACACTTTAGATTGTTGGCTGAAGTTGGCACGTTCACAACTTTTGTCTACAGTGTATGGGCCATAGATGCATATATAATGTAGAGAAAAATTTGTATGGGTCTGTGAATTCTTAGTTTGTTTGTTTTTTTCTCATTTCTAGATGTGAACATTTCCGTTCGTTCTTACATGACAGTAGTGAAGAGGTCATAGAAATGAACCAGTTTTCTTATCCAGTATATCGGGCCTTCCTTGAGTATCTGTATACTGATAGTATCAGCATTTCTCCAGAAGATGCCATTGGTAAGTACTGATATGTTGTGGTTGTGCCACTGAGTTAGGGCCGTATTAGACAGCCTGACCCCGCACTGCAAGCGAGTGCTGATCTGCTAGACCGGCGCTCGCTTACTGAGCCTTTACACTGCTAGATAATCGTTAGTGATGTCTGTACAGCCGTTGCTTTATATAGAAAATAATAAAAATGTAGTTATGCTTACCTCTTTGCGCTGCCTTTTCCCAACTCACTGCAGCCTTGCTGACAATTCTGGGCTCGTCTGGGTACTGACAGCCTGTTACAACCTATCATTGACTGAGAATAAACAGTGCCTCGGTCAGTGATTGGCTGTCACTGCAGAGACTGGTTTGGCAGCGGTCAGCAGGGAGAAGGCAGGAGGACACTCTGGAGAGTGTAGAGAGGTAAGCACAAGTACATTTTTTTTTTTTCTATACGCTTTCATCAGCCATTGGCTGGCACACCGGCTATTACATGGAGCAATTCACGGCCGTCGGACGATAATTTTTAAACTTGATGAAGGACAACTATCAGCTAAAGAGCGAAGAATTGCTCAATCCTCGACTGATTGTTGTCTTTATTACACAGAGCGATATTTGCCTGATTCGACGGATAATTGTTCTGTGTAATAGGGCCAAAGTATATTACGTATGCTTTTCAGAAATGGTTTAGTGTAAGAAGGTGAAGCTGTGCTACCCTGATACATATAAAGAACATCTTCCTGTAATGCTCTGCTTACATCTGAGAGAGCCTACAGCCACCTGATCTAAAGATCGTCCAGGCATAAATACCATAGTTTTGGTGTTGTAGGCAGGGCTGTGGAGTCGGAGCTAGTTTTGGCTGTGGAGTCGGAGCTAGTTTTGGCTCCGGAAAAAAATGTACCGACTCTGACTCCAGCTTTAAAAAAAATCTTTAAAAAATGTAGAGTTAAATTTTGATATGAATTTTACAAGTTTTGTTCATGGATATATATTATGAGCAACATTCTAATAGGACACTGGCCCTATTACATAAGGGTGGTCATGGGAAAAGTTGTCTGTCACTATTTGGCAGTTTGTTTCTAAGCTGGAAGAGTCCATTGTGCGTGTGGGGGGATATCTGTGCTGTTCTCTTCCTGGATGCTGGATGATTGTATACGAGCAGCAGTGTAATATGAAAATATCCTGTGTAATATAGAGGAGGAGGAGGAGAAGACATAAGTAGTGTAGCAGCAACCTCTGTCCTCAGTGTGGTGTTTTCTCTCTGGGAGAAGATTGTGTGTTTTTCTTCAGCGTTCTATGGTTGCAGCTGTGTGTGTGTGCGCGCTATGGCTGCAGCAGGCTGTGTGCTATGGCTGCAGCAAGCCGTGTGTGTGTGTGCTATGGTTGCAGCAGGCTGTGTGGGTGTGTGTGTATGCTATGGCTGCAGCAGGCTGTGTGTGTGCGTGTGTGCGTGCTATAACGTGCCCCCACAGTGACCTTCTATATCACTATGTAACACCCCTCTCTATATCCCTATGTGTGACCCCCTGTATATCACTATGGCTGACCTCTATATTACAGGTATTTGGCATTGTTAGCAGTGTTTCTTTAAGTATGGTGATTGGTGAATATTTAGTTAGAAAAATAAAAGACTGTCAGCAGGAAAAGACCACCTGCTCCATCTAGTCTAGTTGTGAGTAGTTCAGGACATGGAGGCTGGAGACTGGCTGCATCCACTACACACACAGGAGAATCTGCTTTACATACAGTATTCCTTTATTCCCTCAGAAGTCGCCCCAGGATCATGTAGGACATTAGGGAGAAGCTGCTGAGCCAGTGTGATAAATAACTCCCCAGGTATATGACTGGCCATTTATGAAGGAGCAGGAGTCTGAGTCGGTCCTGATAAAATTCAGGAGTTTGAGTCGGAGCTGGGCTTACCTACTCCACAGCCCTGGTTGTAGGGAGATGACCATTATGAACAGATGATATGTATTTGGATTTTTTTTTTTTTTTTGTAGGACTTTTGGAACTGGCTACATTGTATAGAGAAAATAGACTGAAGCAGCTATGCCAGCAGACCATAAAACAAGGTATCTGTGAAGAGAATGCGGTGGTGCTTCTGTCAGCTGCCGTTAAATATGATGCTCAGGTACAAGGAAATCTCTTTATATGTTGTATAGAGACAGAGACTTAATTGTCATTCTTATTTCACTTCTCAGCAACCAAAGTGGAGTGAAGTTATATATAAATAATTTAAAGGGGCGTTACATAGATCTCTGTAAGATATGCTACCAATGCAGCTCTAGCCAATGGGATTGCTACCTTTGGCACAAAGACGCTGTGACCCCCCTCTGCATCAAAATTTAAGGAGAATCTGTCAGCTGTATTTGTTACGAAGAGCTGCAGACATGGTTGGATAGCTGTTAGGGTATTAAAGCAAACCACACCACCTTTCCTGGAGCTGATGGTGGTTGCTAAACTTACAAAAATGCCTTTTATTTCTTATTCAATTGTCAAGGAGGTGGGGTCAAACTGCTTAAGTGCCACAGCCTGGCACCTTCATTTAGCCTCCCCTCCCAGCCCCTGCTTGATTGATATACAGGGATCAGCTTATAATCAGGGAGAGGTCAGGAGGTAAGGGTAAGCAAAGAGCATGTGTCACCTGAATTTTCTTTTACTAATTAGAGTCAGATACAAAAACATATATATTTTTTTTAATTTTAACCTGTTTCTATTTTATGACTGTGGTTTTATTTTAATTTTTTTTTTTTAACTTTACGTTTTGTACGTTTTTATGGGGGCTGCCATGTTGGCTATATTCACACACCCGTAGTGCAGGCCGCGGCCCACACTACGAATGTGTATCTGTAGTGCTCAATGATGCTCCACTACATTCACGCATCATTACCCTAGTGATCCGGGCCGCAAAATGTGGTCCACATTACAGCATTTCTTTTTTCTTTTTTTTTTTTTTTTTTGCGTCACAGATTGCGGCCCCGTACGGACGTGTGAACGGGGCCATTGAATACCATGGGTTCTATGTTCTGTCCGCAATTGCGGACCGAACAACGGGTGTGAATATAGCCTAAGAAATACAACATTTTGGAAAATCTGGGCCAGTAGGTGTATTTATCTTATTTTATCAAATGATAAGAAAGTGATCTACCCTAACTTCAGTAATTAGCATAAATTGTAGGCAAATCTGTACCTGCCCTATAGTATGTGTCTTATAATGTTAAGTACACAGAAGTATAATGTTCCTAAATTGAGGCAAGTGTATAAGACATCCGTCTTGGTAAATTACCCCCCACAGTTTATTGGTTCATGATATGGGCTGTGCATTTGCTGATCCACCGCTGATCCACCCCCTTCTTGGGGTTTCAGGCAGGCACAGTGGTTGGACAATCTCACTCTTATCCCCATGGATAGGGAATAAGTGTAAGATTTTGTTGTGGCAACCACAAGCCTTGCATTAGTTTGTCATATTTTTAATTTGCTTCTCCGACACTGATAAGTCACCTTGTCCAAAAGTATAACCAAGAAGTCTAAAACTGGTGACCGATTCCCTTGAACTTCCCCTAGCAGTTGAACGCTGTGTTCTCTTAATGGGTCTGTGTAATATGATAATGGGGGCTCTTTCTTCATTAAATGAAATGTCAGACTGTTGCTTCAAAATAAGTTCTGGCCACAAAACTGTAGACATTTACAGACTAGGCTTTTGCTCGTTTAATGAATTTTGAGATAGAATCAAATCAGTTTCTCAGATAAGATAATAATTCTGTGCTCATACGTTGCCAATTGTATCTGTATGGTCCGAATGTGTGTTTTTTTTGTTTTTTTTTTGTAGTGTCAATGAGAGTTCTACCACTGGGTGCCACTGTTTTGTCGCATCTTCATAATGACTGAGTGATTGCTTCTTCATTTACATAAGCTAAACATTCTTAAATAATAACCAGTTTATAAGTGTTCTGATGTTATTTAATGATTTTTATTTTTATTTTTTTGTCTCACTTCACACTTTATTTACCTTTTTTCAGGATCTGCAGATTTGATGCTGTGTTAAATCATTTAAAGTGCCACTTTCATCATAGAAAATTTTTGACATGTCAAAAGGACATGTTAAAAGTTTTGATCGCCCCGGGTGTGTGTGTGTGTGTGTGTGTGTGTGTGTGTGTTCAGACCCGTAACAAGTGAAGAGAGGACTGCACTGCAGCACGCCTGCTCCCTGCTCTGTGTCTGCATAATCAGTTGAGCTCCATATACTTACATTATGAGCCCCTACTGATCACGTGACAGAACCAGTAGAGGACTGCACTTGGCGTGGTCTTCTCCCAGCTTGTTCTCCCCATTGGTATAGGTCTGAACACTCAGACCCGGAGCGATCAAAACTTTTCACGTCTCTATGACATGTCAAATGTTTTCTATGATGAAAGTTTCCTGTTAAATGATTTAACACAGGCAGGTTATTGGCAAGGAATGTTGCTAGAAACGCCCCTTTGGCCAATAATCAGCCTGTATAAAAGTGACAGTGATTTATCTAATCATGGGGAAAACGCACAATCCTCCTCTGATCATGTTTTTTGAGCCTGCTTGAAAATGTATTGCTATTGGGCCATACATATTCCAGGGTTATGTGTGGCCGATAACAATAAAGGGAAACTGATGGCACGGATATGTTTATATCCGTGCTGTCAGTGTCTAAATCACAAGCAGTGCATACTTGCCATCGGCGCTTCCTGTGCTGCTGTTGTACCTTCAGGCCACTGCCTCCTCCAGAATGATTGACAGCTGAAGACTGGCCTGAAGATAAAGCCCAAGTACTCAGAAGCTGAATGCCAGATTACAAACAGCACAGATGGTAAGTATACACTGCTTGTGATGTGGAATATCCATGCTGTGAGTTTCCAGGGCAGCATGAATGATACAAGAATGGTTTGTGCAGTCCACATGCTCGATTTCTTGACCATTGCTTGTATGCAGCCACCAGTGGCTGAGAGATCTTGTGGTGTAAAGCACCTTCAACCAAGTTCACAAGCTTTATTTTATTTTATTTTTTTCCTTTTCCCTTCTATGGGTGTCAAAATCAAAGGCCTCCAGCTGTTGCAAAACAACAACTCCCATCATGCTTGGACAGCAAAAGCTTAGGCTGTCCAGGCATGATGGGGATTGTAGTTTTGCAACAGTTGGAGGGCTGTGACTGATACCGCTGCTTTAGGGCCATGTTCCAATGGCACATTTCAGATTTTGTGACATTTATCGTAAAAGCCAGGCATGAACTGGCCAGAACCAATGGGGCTCATCCACATGCAGAGCCACAGCTAAAATCCAAGAGTGTGCTCAGATTTCTGCCATGTGTTTTGCAGAAGGAAGTATACACCGTGAGAATGTGGCTCAATTTCTTTTTGTAACCTTTAAAACAGAATGACCAGTCTATTGTACAAAGGGCCAGTCTGCTGCAGATTTCTTGTACACCTCCTGTAATTCACTGATTCTTTTGTGCATTGTTCTTTTCCATACTAAATGGTGGCAATCAGATAAACACTAAGTTGTGTTCTCTATGATAAGTTATGTGTCTACAACAAGACATTTGTTTCTAGGACCTAGAAGAGTTCTGCTTCAGATTCTGCATAAACCATATGACTGTGGTTACCCAGACGGACGCCTTTGCTAATATGGACAACGATCTTCTAAAGATCTTTATCAATAAGGCAAGCAAAGCTGGAGCCTTCAAGAACTGACTGGCACCCTGAAGACGACAGTGATTACGTTGTAGCTAAACTTGAATTCCAGGCAATTGGTGTATTTACCCTTTGGTCAGATGACAATGTAGCTATATTTAAGATTGGATTTCTTGTAAATTAAATTTACTTCAGTAATTTTTGAGAATTTTATATACTACAGGCAATTGTTGAAACCTCCATCTGTGGTACAAATGAAATGAGTCAATTTTTTAATACTAATTGTAAAGGTTGATAATGATATGTAACTGGTGTGTTCAGCATTCTATGTGACTATGGATAAATTCATATGAATTACATAGCCTCAGTGCTGTATTAAGCAAGCTGATTAACCAATTGGTTACTGGCTGGGTCATGATGTGGACACAACAGAGATCCCATGGTCAAGTTGTTACTTTAAATCAATGTCCCCCCTTCCCCTGCAGGCTGACGGCTTTTAGAAAACCCCAGACTTTTTCCTTTAAAGCGAATGTATCAAGTGGCAGGCCTGTCGCGCCTCAGTGTGAACATATCCCATTCCCCTCTGTGAGGCGGAGGCTCCATTGACTCTTTTTTTTTTTTAAATTATTTATTTTCAGAAACACGCAGAACCATGAAGAGTACCATACATTAAACTTTGTGAAAGGATATAAATCTGATATAATGACATAGTAAATAGAGCTGTGTCTCACTGGGAGGCTGTAGGCTGCTGCTTGGGATAAGACCAGCGCTGAGCGCGGTTCATGCCAGTGTAAAACAGCTAAGGTAAAAAAAAAAAAACAATATCTTTGATGGTAGTCACTTTAATGCTAGTTGTTTCCTGTGTACCTGAGTGTTAGTAGCAGAAGGCCGTCCATTTGCTGTGCCCTGTAGATGTATATAAGGAAATACTATGGATCTGCAGCATTTCCAGTCCGGGGCCTCAAATTCCCCATCCCTGAAGTAGAGATCAGAACACTAAAATATCTGTCTTATTAAAGTGGCTTACATGATCTGGTTGAGTATAAGAGAGTATTCTGACTACCTGTGATAGTTTTGTATATGTCTACCGTGTTGGTGGTTCGGGGCTAGGTTTTGCTAACATCTGTAAGTATTACAGGTTTACAAGATAATTTCTCAATAGAACTTGCCTGGTCCTGCTGCCTGTGTCTGAGGAAACAAGTTCCTTGTGCAGTAACTGTTGTAATGCACATATTTCATATGTAAAGTTTTTGGCAGTGGAGGTAGCTCAGATGTGGTTGGGTGATTTGCTTCCACTTTGGGCCCATAGAGCTTGGCAGGAATCTCATTTGAGGTTACAGCAATAGCCAGAATAAAGGTAGGACTGAACAGTAAATACACCATTTGTTCTTCATTTTTGCACTAGTGTAACATGCACTGATCTAGAAGAAAAGTGATGTTAGTAATTCTCATAGGGCAGTGGAGTTTCCTCAAATAACATTAATCTTCAGTTTAGTGTAAGATTTCACATCCAACAGTTTAGTACTTACCCTTGCCACATAATACAGTTAGAACTGCAACTGGTTAAGGATCTTGTTATCCAACTAAATATATTGCAAATAAAAGCTCAGATGTTTTATTTAGGAATGATCTTTAACCAGAGAACTGGAAACCAAATGAGCCTTTTTTGTATGATCTGTATATTAATAGACATATAAAGCATGAGACTTGCATAATTTAACTTTTTGTGGCCCCTTTTAGATGACAATTGTTTTCTATGTTAATAAAGCTCTGCCATGAATAACAATGTTTCTGTATTGCCTTAAATTTACTACTATTGCAGATTTAGGCTATGTTCACACTACATAAAAGTACGGCCGTTGTTGCTATCGGCAACAACGGCCGTACTTTATGCAATGTGTAACACTGCCTACATGTCTATGGGATCCCGGCCGGAGCGTATACACATCATCCCGTGCGGCACCGAAAATAACTGACATGTCAGTTTTCTGCCATAGGAAACCCTGTCAGTTCACACAACTGCTGTGGGAGGTTCTGATGCGGGCGTGCGCTGATGCGCCCACATCAGAACACTGTGGCCAGAAAGAACACCCGACCGCTACTTAAGGGTCCAGAGTCACGGAACGGCCGGTCTCTTACCCCGTGTGAACATAGCCTAACTATGTTAAAATTTGCCAAAATTCTAGTGCGATTTTCACAAAAAAAATAAGTTCTATGAAATCCTGGGTGACATCACCTTTATGTTGTAGAGTGTGACTGAGGAGGGAAGGTGAAGTCTACCCA
This sequence comes from Dendropsophus ebraccatus, assembly GCF_027789765.1. NCBI lineage: Eukaryota > Metazoa > Chordata > Amphibia > Anura > Hylidae > Dendropsophus > Dendropsophus ebraccatus. The sequence continues at coordinate 50,193,591 of NC_091458.1, forward strand.
TCTATGTTTATTAAACTGGCTACAGCCTGTATTAGTAAATCCTCCCTTAGGCTGTGTTCACACACAGCATTTTTGGTATTTTACAACCAAAATAGAAAAAAAGTGATGCCAGCTTACCGCCGTTCCTGTAGCCTCACTGCTCGGGCTCTCACTTCAACCAGTGCGTGGTAGCATAGTAAATGGGAAAAATGAGTCCAGCTCCCGGCCAGGATTAGATGAATTGAGCTTTATTGACACCCCAGCACCGTGCACACACTGCGGCAACCCCCCCAGAGAGAAGCCTACGCGTTTCGATTGCTAACCGCAATCTTCTAACCGCAATCTTAATCATGGCCATGATTAAGATTGCGGTTAGCAATTGAAACGCGTAGGCTTCTCTCTGGGGGGGTTGCCGCAGTGTGTGCACAGTGCTGGGGTGTCAATAAAGCTCAATTCATCTAATCCTGGCTGGGAGCTGGACTCATTTTTCCCGTTTACTATTTTACAACCAAAACCAGGAGTGGATTGAAAACACAGGCTATGTTCACACTGCTGTAATTGAGTTAATGTCCATTGTTTAATGGCAAATAATTGCCAGTATTTTAAAAGAACAGTCGTTATTTACTGTTAAATGACGTTGAGCCACTAAATTTCAACAGTATGTGAACATAGCCTTTCTGTGTCTTCAATCCACTGCTGGTTTCAGTTGCAAAAAAACTTCTACTTCTGTTTTCAATTACTTGTAGAGCTAAAAGGATGGTCCTACTCCACAGCACTGAGCACAGTGAAGACAGATGTAATGGCCTTTGCTTCCTCAGTGCATGTGTTAATTGTACTCAGAATTGTCTTGTCCCTCAGACCAAGTCATCAACACATCAGTCTTGCCAGGATGACCTCCCAGTAACTCTTCAGAGGACTGGCCTTACCCAATATCATTTTGTAAGTAATGTAAATACAATGTGTGCCAAGTTGTTTTCCTATACCATAATGTAATTAACAGTAATGCCCTTGTCTGTTCTGTCACATGCTGAATAACAGGTTGTTGGTGATCTGGGGTCTAAATCCTTTTGACAGGTTTCCTTACAGTATACAGCAGATTCACATTCTTTTCACATTTTTTACATTACCCTGTCCGCTAGGTGATCCTGGTGGCACGGTCCTTTTTTTTTTTTGAAAGTTATTCCCAGTTTCCATTCTCTGTGCAGTTTTCTTCTTCTTGTGCACTGGCCTGGCTCTAGGCACTGCTGTTGGCAGTTTACACCAGTGTGTATTTTACACCCTTAGGGTGGGTTCATACTACGGAGTTCTCGCGGACAATGTCCGCGGAATTCCGCAGTATGTCCGCGCGCCTTTCCGCCTGCTCCATAGACACCATACTATGGGCTGGCGTATTCCGCCGAAAGGAGTGACATGTCACCCTAGTATGAACCCACCCTTAGATAAATCTGGGCCTCTCTCATGACTGAGCACAGAGCCCTGTATGTCAAGTCAATTCAGGATGGGAGAGTGGATAGTTCCTTTTAAAGTGTCATTATCTGGATCAGAAGACTCTTATCATTGGTTTTCCACCATTCCCACTTCCTCCCGTGACATTGCAGGTATGGTCTAGTGATGCTGGAAATCTATTAGTTGTCTATAACAAAAGATGTAGTACATTACAAAGGTCTGCCATTTTTGTACTATAATAGCTAAGCTGGTATCTAAACACCTTTTTGTTGAATCTTGTATCTTTTTCAGATAAGATATCAAGATCTATTGTATGTAGTGAACTTAAAAAGAATTCTTGTTCCGTCAAAGAATATGGCACAAATAGACCCTCATGTAAGGGTGGATGAGGGCATTTCCTGTACTTTTATGCTACAAGTCTTTTAATTGTGAGCATTTTCTGTAAGCTAATGCTCCGTTGACGAAACTGTCTTTCTCTATTCACTTGGCCCAGGCAGAGTCAGCCATCAGATAAGACAAAGGCATTCAAGTAGATTTATTTTTAAAAGGAATAAAACAAAGCTTAACAAATCATGAACATAATCCAGTTGTCAAAGCGCCTATAGTATATGTTTCAGCTGAAATAGATTACCTGACCAAAACAAGTAAAATGTTCCTTAGCTAGAATTCCATCGACTGCAGGGCAAAGTCTTCAAAGAGGAGCATATATGCACAGGAAGACATGGCGGGGTTCAGCTATCATGACAAATTATAGGCCTCTGGATTTTATCCCAAGGCAACAGTACCACTTTATAGGCTAATCGTAAAACATGGCAGAAACACAGGTTAGAGTCTAAAAAAACAACCTTTTTTTTGTAATGTCGTCAGCCGCAGTACCTCTTGTAAATACACAACACAAATCCGCCACATACCCTTAGGGGTCCTTTTGTGCGGCTGCAAGAATTATACATTCATTCATTTGCAGCAATAGTCACACTGTGTAGAGAGCCTTTAGCATAGTTGGCAAATTGGGTAGAAAGTGATCGATATAACGGAATGGTGGTGTTTCTGTAACAGTTGCATACATTTGCTGCAAGCCCCATTCAGATGAATAGGACAGTCAGAGAACATTCTGCAAGAAATGAATTAGCCATGTAAACATATCCTCCATAAATATAAAGGCCTTTCTCACTTCCAGATAGCTGTACCACTACGTGAAAAAGAAAACACCACCAGGGTCTAGTTCATGTACAACTCTCAGTAAGCTTTCTGAAATAAAATGACCCATGTCAGGAGTCCTATAGCATTGTGTACACTATATGATACATAACATCAGTAGTGCCTGAACTACTCAATGTATGTGAACAGGGTATCCGTACTGTTAATTCAGTTAGTCTTTGAAATCCAGCTTTACTTTTTTTTTTTTTTTTAGGAATTTAGGAAACAAAAGCAGCCAAAACCCATTTTAAAGGGCATGCCACATGTACAGTAAATGGCATGCTAAATTGTACTATACATTCTGTTCGTGTCTATATAAAAAGATCATAAAAACACCCACATTTTATGAAAAATGAGAGATGAAAATGACCTTGGTAAATAGGGGAAGGCACAATGTACTGGGCACCCCCCCTGTTATTCTTAAAGGGCTGAAGCACTGGAGGCGGGCCAACCCACCCCCAGTGGGAGGAAACACCCACCCCTCTATGATAGGGCTCCATTGCTGCTAATGGAGCAGTGTCATAGAGGGATGGGGGTGGGTTGGCCCGCCTCCAGTGCTTCAGCCCAGGCCTGATGGTACATTCCCTTTAAGCAATTGGGTTTGCCAGTTCGAATGCATGTCTGTACGCTGTCTGACACTATTTGCTCTGATTTGATAGTGGAAAACAACTCGATGGTACCAACTGGTGGTGTGTCCCTACATTGTCTATGTAGTCATACATTCTACTACTAATAATAACAGAGGAATGTCACTATACATATCTATAAGAAAAGATCATTCTTACTTTATGGCCTATTGAAATAATTACTACAACACAGTTCAAGGGAGGACAAAAGTTCACTTTACGCTGAACATTACTTTTACATTTTTCTTAATGTTCTGCAAAGCTCAGTCGATAACTACTGTATCAGAGTTTATATTGCTTGGAGCTACAGACTGCTGGTTCTTATGCAGATCAACAGGTATATTGAAATATAATGATACTCTACACTGTGCTTACAGGTTTAAAAGGTAAGAGGATCAAGAATGTGAGCTCAAACTGAATCTTTAAATATTATTAATGTGTGGATATTAGAGATGAGCAAACCTCGAGCATGCTCGAGTCGATCCGAACCCGAATTTTCGGCATTTGATTAGTGGTGGCTGCTGAACTTGGATAAAGCCCTAAGGCTATGTGGAAAACATGGATATAGTCATTGGCTGTATCCATGTTTTCCAGGCAACCTTAGAGCTTTATTCAAGTTCAGCAGCCACCACTAATCAAATGCCGAACGTTCAGGTTCGGATCGGCTCGAACCCGGTTCGCTCATCTCTAGTGGATATCCTTCCCATAGCTCCTATACTGCCCGCACTAACTGGTTTTCTGAACTACAGAACAGCAGCAACATCAAACGGTCTCAGCACTTGGAAAATGTCAGTTTCCTTTTTTCACATGAGATCATTGAAAAGGAGGAGGATGTTGAATTTAAAGTCCACTGTATGTGTATGAATCAGAAAACAGACTTTAAATATTCACAGATATAAAGGTGAAGAGCAATGCTCACAATACAGAGCTACAGTCATACAGGTAATATGTGGGGGGACTTAGGACATTGATGGCTGGTTTTCTTCAGTAGTAATACTTAGCAAGTGGCCATTTGGGCTTAAGTGAAAATGTGCACAACACTTAAATAAAATTCAAGTAAGATACGATTAAAATAAATAGTGCACCATAATATTAATGTAACCATTCACACATTGGCTTCGGGCTTCACTTGGTTAAACTGGTACTCCCCCCACATTATGTGACATGCGCAGGGGCCTGCAGAGCTAATTCAGGATAGTTAAGGGTTTGACCCAGACAGATGAGAAAGTGATGGCATAACCAAGCAATGTCTTCAATTTATGAGATGGGAATTCCCCTTAAAGGAATTCTTATTTTCTGGTTGTGTGAAGGGAGAAAAAAACTTCAGCTAGTCTTGGGAAAACTGTAAAAGTTAAAAAAAAAAAAATTCTAAAAGTGGTATTAATATGTATAGTAACATTTCCATGAAAGAAAATAAAAAACTGAATGTCTGCAGACTTGGACTACTTTAGTGTAAGGGCAGTGCAGGCTGGAAGATTCTCTCTAATCTTCTTTCTTTATGGAGTCTTCAGTCTTTATTGAGTCTGACAGCTCCTCAGACTTTTGCCTCTGAATTCTTGTCCTTGCAGATTCTGTTTAAAAAAACAAAGCATCAACGTTAATCATTTTAATGTAAGATGTTCAGTTTATTATGGAGCATATGCTTAAAGCGACTCTGTACCCACAATCTGCCCTCCCCAAACCGCTTGTACCTTCGGATAGCTGCTTTTAGGGTACAAACCCACTTGACGTATTTGCTGCGTGAATCAGTCTTAAAAATAAGCAGGCAAAACGCAGGTTGGCTTTATACGATTGTTCTGTGTTAAAATACGCAATTGCGTATTTTTGAAGCGTGAAGCTTGTTGTTAGCAAAGCATCAGTTGTTAAAATACGCAATTGCGTATTTTTGAAGCGTGAAGCTACATGCGTTTTTCCCACAGGTTGTTAACAACTGATGCTTTGCTAACAACAAGCTTCACGCTTCAAAAATACGCAATTGCGTATTTTAACGCAGAACAATCGTATAAAGCCAACCTGCGTTTTGCCTGCTTATTTTTAAGACGGATTCACGCAGCAAATACGTCAAGTGAGTTTGTACCCTAAATCAAAGATCTGTCCTGTGGTCTGTTCGGCAGGTGATGCAGTTATTGTCCTAAAAAAAACACTTTTAAACTTGCAGCCCTGTGCCAAATTGGTGTGGCATAGAGTGCGTGTGCATGGCCTCTTTGTCCCTCCTCATCATTAGGAATAGCCCTGGCAGAATTTCTTCTATTCCTCACTTGTATGAACACTGCACAAGTGCCTTAACGATCCAGCCCATGTGCCATGCTCTCACAGGTGATGAATAGTAGAATATCTGCCTGGAGCATTCCTAATGATGAAGAGGGCGGGGAGGAGGGACGGAGACGCGGTGCAATCCTAATGCACACACACTCTAGGCCACGCCAATTTGACACAGGGCTGCAGGTTTAAAAGTAGTTTTTTAGGACAATAACTGCATCACATGCCGAACAGACCCCAGGACAGAGCTTGGATTAAAAGCAGCTATCTGAAGGTACAAGCGGGTTGGGGGAAGGGGGGGGGGGTCACTTCAAACATATGAAAACAGCAAAAATTTACTTAGTGGACAAAAATTCTAAAGGCCGTATTCCACGTCCCAACTCTGCTCATTGCTGCTGCTATTGCACTTGGCAGCAGCAAGCGAGTCTGGGGAGGGCAGGGCTGCCCGGGTGATCGCAGATCGTCCGGCCAGCACATAGGATATAGCGGTGGCAGCAGATCAGGGCTATATAAGTCGTTTGTCTTTCAACATGTTGAAAGGCAAACGACTTTAACGATCAGCGGACATGATTGATGCCAGCTGATTGTTGCCTCCTATTCCACAGGACGATTATTGTCCGTAAAGGCCGATAATCGTTCCGTGGAATAGAGCCTTCACTCCCAATTGTGCCAAAGAACTGGACCACTGGGATAAATTATATATGTATTTCCAAAAATTACCAGCAATAATTCCCCACTTTATGGCCCCCTGCAGACACATTTTGGGTGCTTTCCCAAGACAGCTACTATTATTACACCAGCAACTCTGTAATATGTTGTATCTGTCTGCTGAACTGTCTACCAATTTCATTCACATTTTTTCCAGAATGAGTTCTTTTCTATGCAGCCCCAGCAATATGTAAAAATATGAAAATATAAATGACCAGAGTACTTATTCAAATCTAATATATAGAGACCTCCTCCTCAAATCTCGGTGAAGGTGTTTAGTATGTCAATATGTTTCCTTGGCTTCTTCCTCTGTCTCTTTCATTAGATCAGTGAAATGAATTTATTAACAGCCTAAAGATTTAGAGACTTGTTCCCGTAAAAAGATGGTAGACGGCAGACTATGACCAGCAGAAAATAAAAAAAACTCAGATTGAGCAACTATTGTTCCTACACGATCTCTACAGTCTACTTTCAGTTCTTGTTTTCTACCATGTTCTACTTTAACAGCAAACTTCCTGACCAATGACTCATGAACCGCCTAAGAAAAGTTCTCACGTCTGACTTATTTGCACACTATAAAACATAACCCTTGATTATTTTAGATGGCTGCAGTAATATGTAAGGTTTTGTGACCCTGAGCAAGGAATAGGTGGTTATGGAGGCTCATTCACATCCCAGAACAATGGAGATTACTCTTCTAGAACATTAATTGTGAGTCTTAATCACAGGGTTTTCCTAAATCTTAACATTATCCCCTATCATCAGGATAGGGAATAAATGTCCAATCTCGATAGGTTCAACTTCTGGGACCTCCTCTCCATGATCTTGTAATAAGTAACACTGATGCAAGCACATGCCATTCCAGTCACTCTGTATGCGCAGCTGCTGGAGATACGGGAAGTTTAGTGTTCACCTAGCTCTGCAGTTCTCATAAAGAACGAATGACTGAATGAATGAAGCAGCAGTGTCCATGCAAGTTCCACACTTCCATTCTTATAGGAAATTTATGTTCTTGGGATTGTGAAGGGCCCAGCAGTCCCACAATTAGATAGGTGTTGGAAAGTGAATTTTGTAAGTTGGGACAACTACTCTAATATATATTTAGTCAGGTGAAACAACTGTATCAGAAGCAGCAATCTTGCAGCTTCTTGATTACAGTGCTGAAAATATTCAAAAACTTTCCCTGCTCCTGGCATTATATGCATACATGGTGCCTTGTAGAAAAAGAGCCCACTACAGGGATTTCCTGTCCATGCTGCATGGAATGTGGGAATAAGCCCTTACCGATACCAAATTGGAATACTTACTCATTTCTTCAAGCTTCTGTTGAAATTTTGATTCTGAAGAAAGAGATTTGCTGAAAGAGAGAGGAACAGGCAAAATGTCAATGAGGAGGTCACAGATTTACTACACCGGGATAACAAATACACCGGATATAGACATTTATGGTAGTGCTGGCACAGGTGTGTTGTTTACTCAGTGAAGAGTCATATCCATTTGGATATATGGGAGGCTATAAAAGGACTGTGGTATAACATCTGGGTACAGTCCAGGCTTGTCACCTTACACAAGGAAGTAATTCAGCGAATGAGCCAGTTACATCTATCACTTACAATATGTAATTCCTATTTATAGCATCACATAGAACTGTTTAATGAATGACTATATAACACATGATATAGTACAGTATGAGTACATTTATAATATACTGACTATAGAAAGTTTTCCTTTGCATGAAGAAACCTGGGTAATGTAAGTAGTCATGGGAGCAAGTAAAGGGCAAGAAACCTTTGTTTCTATGGGGCCAGTTCTGGTGTTTTCATACTACTTCACTCCTTGCTTTTACTTATTCCAGGTATTTTTCCTCTATTTTTCATTCATCATCCCTTCTATCTACCTATATATTAACTCTTTCTCCTATTTTATGTGATCCCTTATCTAAATAATAAAATTTTATATATATATATATATCTATATCTCAAAATGAAAAGTAAAATCTGTAAACTCAAATTATGTATGTGTTGTGTACAGATTATTCATACCTTCCATCAGCTTCATCATGGCCATCAAAGCGAAGCTTCTTCAGTGGTTTTGGAGCAGCGCCATCTGCATGTCTCTTTATGGGTCGCTCTGTGCTGCTCACCATCTGATTAATTTTCTGAAACTTCTCGGATGCCTGCACGAAGAAATAAAATATACATTAGTATAGGCTATAATCTGTAAACCAGTGGCCCCCAACATGTGGCGCTACAGCTGCTGCAAAACTACATGCTGGATATTGAAATTTCAAACTGAATCCTAGTCCTCCTAGCCAGGATGATTATGGATACCAAGTAGATATAATATATCATATAAATGTAATATTTAAAATGAACGTAGGAAAGAAATACAAAGTACATACACGTGAGACACACTGCACATTCACTCTATAAATTACTGTAGTGATTTTTTTCCTACCTTTTACACAATGCATATATACATTATAGATATATGTTATTTTCTATATATAGTTATATTCAGGGAGCCATAACTAAAAATATAGCAAATTCATTACTTACCCCAAATGATTCACCAATGGACACCAGAATTCTAAAAAGAAGATAGAAAGCAGTTAACATTTCCTTTTATATATAACAAACCCATGATCTGTTCTGGTCTATTTTGTTTTTTCAGCCTGTTCCATAATCTACTAAATCAGGCAGACATTTCCCCATGTAATAGAACCAGCCGATCAACAGGAGAGCGCTGTCTTTCAACAAGTCAAAAATAATCCTGTGTCGGCTGCACGTCTCTATTTAATAAGAGATGTGTGGCGAATGGATGATTAAAAGGGCTGCTCGACAATTTTTCTTCCTTCAAATCAACTGGAGCCAGAAATTTGTAATTTACTTGTATTAAAAAAATCTCAAGTCTTACAGTACTTATCAGCTGCTGTATGTCCTACAGGAAGTGGTGTATTCTTTCCAGTCTGACACAGAGCTCTCTGCTGACACCTCTGTACATGACAGGAACTGTCCAGAACAGCAGCAAATCCCCATAGAAAACCTCTCCTACTCTCCAGCCTAGGAAGAACACACCACTTCATGCAGAACATACAGCAGCTGAAAAGTACTGGAAGACTTGGGATTTTTTTAATAGAAGTAAATTACAAATCTCTGGCTCCAGTTGAGTTGAAAGGAATAATTTTTGGGTGAACTACCCCTTTAAAGTAAAGGGCTGCTTGAACACTGCTAGAGATGCCATGCAATTATTAAGCTAAGTAATAGGCTCAGTAAACGAGCGCCACTAGGAGCCTTTAACATTTGTGTTAAAGTGAGTTTACATCTAAAATTAGCATTGATCGGTATTCTACTTCGGACAAGTCAGAGGTTTGTATAGGTCAGGGTCCGAGACCCCTGCCAATCATTAGAATCAAGGGGTAGACCCATGCAGCAGCGTGCACTCTTTTTCTCTATCTCATTGCTAAAGTAACAGTGGACGGAATTATAATGGAGCCCTATGGAACTTCCGGTAAAGCGATTACCTGCAACCAGCTAAGAGACAGGTGTCATTTGTTTTATCTCCCCATCAACTATCTGCCTATGTCTACAGCTTTGAGTATGATACACAGTAAAGGTGACAGTTCCCCTTTAAAGGTAAAATTTGTATGAACATAGCCTTTTTATTACCTTCGTGGCAGTAAATATGAACAGGATGTAACAGATCAACAGACAAGCTGTATTTCTAACACATTATATGTGGGTGACATCTGAAATAGCTTGATAACCAGTCTCACATCTTTCATGTCTAGAGCTTGATGTCTTTTAAAGGGAACCTGTCACTTAGCCAGTGCTTGCAACTTTCTTGCAAAAACAGCACCACCTCTGTCGCCAGGTTGATGTAGTATTGCAGTTCAGTTCCATTCACTACAACCAAACTGAGGACAGGACTAATGCGGTTTCTAGGAGAAATTACCCCTTTAAGACGTCTCTGATGGGCTAAATAAGAGATGCTAGCATGGATTATCAACATAATGCTGTGATTTTAAGTTTAGACATTATTTTGGACTTCCTGTTACTATTTGTATATGAGAACCTTAAGGCCCTATTACACGGAATGATTATCGGCGTATTCGGCTGATAATCGTCCTGAAGGAAACGATTAATCGACATGAACGATGTCGGCTGATCGTTTCTGTCGTCTGTCTATCAACACGTTGAAAGACAGACGACTGTGATAGCAATGATTTGATGCCGTCGCTCCGTGGAATAGGGGGATCTAGCGATCACGTGCAATGTGCACGTGCAATAGCGGCGGCAGCGAGCAGGGAACGAGGAGCAAACGAGCGCTGACAGTGCTCATTTGCTCCTCTATGTCGCCCCGTGTAATAGGGGCTATCCAGTGCTCCAAAAACATGGCCACTTTCTTCCAGAGACAGCCCCACTCTTGTCTCTAGCTTGGGCGGGGTTTTGCTGCTCAGTTTCATTGAAGTGAATGGAGCTTAATTGTAACCTGAACTGGAGACAAGAGTAGTGTAGTCTCTAAAAAAAAGTGGCCATGTTTTTGGAGCACTGGATAACCCCTTTAAAGTGCCTTAGATAGCCATCAGCCAAACACTTGTTCGACTGCCATCTGTTATTCCTTCTTAGCCCACCATACAATTGGAAAAAAAGCACAGCATGATACATGTAAACTTGCCTTAAAAATTGCCAATTTGGTGAATAATAATAATAATAAATTATTATTATAATTATTATTATTATTATTATTATGCAGATTTTACTTGCCAATTGTGATAGCTAAAATCCCAAGGAAATCCACATGGTGAGAATTTCCAGTTGAATTTCAAAGGGTTCCACTTGTGAACTTGCCCTGCAGCTCTGTTACCAAAGACATATGTGTATGCTTGCCACAGATACAACATCACCATAGACAGTTTTCTTAGCAGCCAGTTATCACATACAATGTGGCTATTGACATGTATTGTATGTTATTTCTATATAGGGGGAAGGGCTAGCCGCTGACAGATGTGGCAGGTATGGTTCTTCCCAGCAAGAAAACAAAGTCTCTACTGCTCTACCCCTTCAACATAAATTAGCTTGGCCGACAAATATCTACAGGCAGCCTACTTGTATATATACAACAAACCTGGTTCTTGGAGTAAGCTTTGTTGGTGAAAGCAATCCATCAGATGACTTGTAGGGGCTTCTTAACGGGGAAACAGATATGTTAATTCCCCCAGGAATTTTTAAAGGAGAATTTGGAAATCTGTAAGGGCTTCGTGGGATTTGCGGAATTGGAGATAAGGTTGGGGGCTGGGGGAAAAAAAAAGCAAAACAAATACAAAAGTTAGCTGGGGGGGAAAATAATTGTCATCTGTAAATAGTGGTGACGTTTGTTCAGTGTGTCTGTACGATTCCCCACAGTATCATGACATATTATGATGATCTCACCCTTGGTGACGCATACTGCAAAATATTACTTTTCAGCTTCTGCATAAAGACCAGGTTATAGAAGACTATGATAGAGTCGTGCTGTCCTTCCCGAATCAACACATGCTTGAAAGTCTGGAAACAAAAGAGAAAAAAGTGAAATAAAGAACTGGATTCTTGTATATACAGGAGGTGGCAATACTATATTTTACAGAATAGTCCATGTGCACAGAAGCAGCAGATAACGGTGGGGATTCTCCGCCATCTGCAAATAAAGGGTCTTTAAAATAAGAAGGAAGTGAATGATTTCCTTTTTTTGGTCTATGTTATCTATTTTGTTTAAGTATTCTTCAACTTCCAATAGCATTGTGTAATGCAATCAGCACAGGGCACATAGCACTTGCAAGGTGTAAAGTTTAAATTATCCATTGTCTGATGGTCAAACATATTAGATAAGTGACAGCAGAATCAGTCAACCATCTAAAGTGATATTAGACAGCCCAACCCACTGCGTAAGCAAGCAGCAATCTGCCAGATCGACGCAGCTCGATAATCGTGCGGCCAGGGCTGCACGTACGTTGCTAGCAACGTTCATGCAGCCCTTTTTTTTAATCAGTCAGCTGCACATCTGTTATTACGTGGGGAGATGTGCGGCCAAAGGCGGATGATCTTTAGACATATTTAAAGGGCATGATCAGCTTATCAGATGATCGCTGGCTCCATTACACTGGGAGATACTTGCCTAATTTGGCAATCGTTTGTGTGGCCATTTAAATGCATTGTTACCAGTCGCACATAACCATAACCACCAGATATGTATTTTGCTGGAAAAGCATTGTGGTAACTTAAAGTATATGATATAATTAGGCGTCACCAAAAATATCTTCCTACACAGCTCTCTATGTACTCACAAATTCACTTACCTCTTGGTTAGTGTTAGTTAGCTGTTTGTATGCGGTCACAATAGTCTTAAACCTGAGATCAATGTTCTTAGCTTTACATATGCCATACATGGAACACATCATAATCTAGGAAAACAATTTATATATCATTACTAAAGCATATCCATACATTACTGGCTTTAGACAAATGTTATGGTACACAACTAGTTGACAAGATCTCCACATCACATTGAAAAATGACTGACAATGTGTTCTGTCATATAGTATGTCACAATAGTTGGTGCATACTATATTTCATTAAGAATATCTCTGTACTTTGGTCAGGGTGGAGGGAAAGCTGAATGTAACAGTCTCCCTGCCCCTGCTGCTGAAAAAACACCCCCACAGAATGATGCTGCTGCCACCACCATGCTTGGTAGGGATGGCATTGGGTGATTTTTTTCTTTTTGCAAGGTCAGGGTAGACTTTCATGTATCTTTTCCTGAGGAGAGGCTTCTGTATGGCCACTCTGCTATAAAGCTAGGGCTGGGCGATATTGGCCTAAATCAATATCGCAGTTTATTGCACATGTAGCCGCGGTAACGATAATTGAACGATAATTATGACACACCCCTTTTTGCAAACCACACCCACTTGCCGTGCCAAACTGGCGATATTTTGATTCAAAAAAAGTTAAAAAGAACTCACTGAGCAGCAACCCATGGTTAGTCTATTATCATTATTATTATTTGTCATTATTAGGGGGTCTCAGCAGAGACCTGGACATGTGTATATACAGGTATACACCCTCTACAGGGTATACACAGGTCACAGAGGGATAGGTGTGTATGACTATATGGGGGGGATGGATTGGGGTGTATTACTATACAGTAGGTTGGGATCGGGTTACAGGACTATACAGGCAGCACATAGGGATAGGGGGCGGATAGGGGTGTATGACTATACAGGGAGGGCAGATAGGGGTGTATGACTATACAAGGGGGGGGCGGACAGGGGTGTATGACTATACTGGGGGATAGGGGTGTATGACTATACAGGGATGGCGGACGGGGGTGTATGACTATACAGGGATGGCGGACGGGGGTGTATGACTATACAGGGATGGCGGACGGGGGTGTATGACTATACAGGGATGGCGGACGGGGGTGTATGACTATACAGGGGGGGCGCTGATAGGGGGGTATGACTATACGGAGGGGTGAAAAGGGGCGTGTAACTTTACAGGGGGCACATAAGGATGGCAGGCGGGTAGGAGAATATTATACAGGGAGGTGCATGCTGGTACCTGTAGTCCCCTCAGTAACAATACAGGGCTGTAACATAGGAGGAATGGATGTGCTGCAGCAGGCAGGATACCACACACAGCTATAAGTTATCCTGCCTGCTGCAGCCCATTATTCCTCCTATGTTACAGCCCTGTATTGTTACTGAGGGGACTACAGGTACAGCTGCTCCTCCAGCTATGACATGCCGGCGTCACTGCACACACAGCACAATAACATGTGCAGGGACGCCGATATCAGAGAGGGAGGTGGAGGAGCAGCAGGGCCCAGGTGACAATGCCGCCCGTCTGAGCGCCCTCACCCCCACCCCCACCCCCACCCGTCCGGTCCCAGGCCCCGTCCCGCCGCACCTGTCCATCCATGCGCCCACCCGTCAAGTCCGGCGTCCCTGCACACACAGCACATTGACATGTGCAGCTCTCGCCGGCCGGGGGAGGGGGGGGGGGGGCTCGGACGGGACTGGTGCCGGGGAGGGCAATGTCAATGTGCTGTGTGTGCAGGGACGCCGGACGGGACCGGACTTGACGGGTGGGCGCATGGATGGACAGGTGCGGCGGGACGGGGCCTGGGACTGGACGGGTGAGGGTGCTCGGACGGGCGGGGGGCGGGTCGGGCGGCATTGTCACCTGGGCCCTGCTGCTGCTCCTCCACCTCCCGCTCTGATGCCGGTGTCCCTGTGTGCAGAGACGCCGGCATGTCAGTGGTGGAGGAGCAGCAGAAAAAAATACCGCAGATACCGTCCTGGCTAAGTTGAGGTCGGTTAACCGACGCCAGTGACGGTATCGGTATTTTTGCGGTATACCGCCCAGCCCTATATAAAGCCCAGAGTAGTGGAGTGCTGCAGTGATGGATGACCTTCTGGAAGTTTTCCCCAGAGTGACAGAGAGCAGAAGCAAAACTAAAGAGGAGAGATGTAATAAGCACCCAATTATTTCACTAATTAGTTCAGTTGTGCTACATTGCACATTGTATTTTATTAGAATATATCAATGCTTTCACTAAATTTAAAAACATTTCAATTGCAACATTGTATGTTTTTAAGTAATTAAGGGACTGCTGAAAACTTTGTGACAATTTAACACCAAAGCCTACACAAAAACAATTGTTAAAGGGGCTGTCCAGCGAAAATCTTTTTCTTTCAAATCAACTCGTGTCAACAAGTTATATAGATTTGTAATTTACTGCTATTAAAAAATCTCAAACCTTCCCATACTTATCAGCTGCTGTATGTCCTACAGGAAATGTTTTATGACACAGTGCTCTCTGCTGACATCTCTGGCTGAGACAGGAACTCTCTAGAGAAGGAGAGGCTTTCTATGGGAATCCTCAAACATTTCCTGCAGGACATACAGCAGTATGGGAAGACGTGAGATTTTTTTAATAGAAGTAAATTACAAATCTATATAACTTTCAGATATCGGTTGATTTGAAAGAAAAAGATTTTCACTAGACAACCCCTTTAAGTCCCCCCCTGATTAAAGAGGTATTCAACCCAACACACACACACACACTTTTGTTCCTGCCCACGGCTCATAATTACTATGTGCAACTGAAGGAGAGCAGCCCTGACAGAGGGTATCACATAATCCCTGGCAATAGTAATTAGTGAAATCATTATAAAATATACACTTCATACTCCAGGCAGCAGGTTCTTGTAAGACAAAAGCAATAATCTCTTTTCACAATTCAGACCAACGTTTCCCAACCGGGGTGCCGCGGGATCCCAGCGGGAAATGTGCGGTGTCACTTTAAGCATCCAGAGAAGCTGCGGCCGTGAGTAGGATGATTGGGTTTTTTTAGGGGCAGAGCAGGGGGCATTATTAGTTCATGGGGGCACCTCTTGGGGCATTATTAGTATATGGGGGGCACCTCTGGGGGCATTATTAGTATATGGGGGCACCTCTGGGGGCATTATTAGTTCATGGGGGCACCTCTGGGGGCATTATTAGTTCATGGAGGAACCTCTGGGGGCATTATTAGTTCATGGGGGCACCTCTGGGGGCATTATTAGTATATGGGGGGCACCTCTGGGGGCATTATTAGTATATGGGGGCACCTCTGGGGGCATTATTAGTATATGGGGGCACCTCTGGGGGCATTATTAGTATATGGGGGCACCTCTGGGGGCATTATTAGTATATGGGGGCACCTCTGGGGGCATTATTAGTTCATGGGGGAACCTCTGGGGGCATTATTAGTTCATGGGGAAACCTCTGGGGGCATTATTAGTTCATGGGGGAACCTCTGGGGGCATTATTAGTTCATGGGGGCACAGCAGGGGATCCTACATACAGGGGGCATCCCACATTCCTACTCGCTTTACTGCACATAACACCAAACAGCGCAGTTACTATGGGAGCCTACAGGAGGGAGAAAGGAAAGGAAGTTGCTAGAAATGTGTGGAGCCTAAATTGTTTGTCTCGTAGGTTCTGAAAAGATGAAACGTATCTGGAAGGAATCATCATGGAGGACTGGACTGGATGGAGAGGAAAAGGGAAAGTGACGCCTCAGATCAAAGAAGACGTCACCTGTGTATGACAGTTTTCTTATTTTGTAGAACATTATTTAGTAGGGGTTCCCCGAGGAAAATTTTTTTTCCAAGGGGTGCCCTGAGGTGGAAAAGGTTGGGAAGCACTGCTGCAGACTATCAAAGAAGTGTAGCAGAATTCAAGTTCTGCAAGTGTGTTTTCCAGGATGACCAATGACCTGATGCAGGGCTCTTACTCTATATTATAGCTGATCAGTCACTGGGCCTGGGTGGGAGTGCCCCTTTAACTGTGATGATAATAGCAAAGAGCTGTGATGTCACTGATCACTCTATGGACTGAAACCTGAACTTCTGTGGACCGAGCGGCCACATCACTGTGCTGAAGCCTCCATAGTGTAACCCTGCAAAGAGCAAGGTCCATACATCCGGGAGTGCAGAGATACCCGGTACCACTCTACCCACGTATTTAAATGAGCCATCTCCCTGTATGCACGGTCCATTTTCACCTCTGACCCCACTGGGAGCTGGCTGTGTAACAGAAGCCATGCTCAACGCGAGTTGTATGGCTTTGTATCACAGCACAGAAGCCGGCTGAAGAGACTGGCAGCCACTGTCAGCTTTAGGAGCCCTGGAAGGAGGAAAGGGTATGTGGCATTGGCTGCATGGGAGGGGGTTGGGGTATGTGGCATTGGCTGCATGGGAGGGGGGCGGGGTAACGTGTCCTCCCTCTCTTCAATAGGCAGGGTTATAATCGGTAACCCAGCCCTGTGAAGAAAGGGAGGACATGTGTTCTACATCCTAAAAGGTAGGGGGCCAGGAGCAGGGATCAAAACACATAGTCACTTGATGATGACCTAAGAGTATGCTATTTAACAACAGAAACGTTTTTGGGTGGAATACCCCTTTAAATGTGCTTTTTTTTTTTTCAACCAAAGTTAATACTTGAACATATGCAACAAATATAGACATACAATTACATATTTTATTTAGTACACAGTGCAATGACATAAGACATCATTACCTGGTCTAAGTGTCTGTCCCTCATCAGGTCATATTCATGTTGTAATGTGTGCTGGAAAAGTGTCCAGATAATGTGTTCAAGTTCTGGATGGTCAGGTAAGAGACTAGTGCATAGGCTGTTCAGCCTGAGGTATGCCAGGCGGTACACTGAGAAGGAAACACCAGAAATGCACATGAGTATTATTAACTTATACTAATATTAAATCCTAAATTATATTCAGTCACGTTAAATCATAGGAAAAATATAATATATATAATATAATAATATATATAATATAAAAATATAAAGTAACGCAGTTTGATGAGTTCTGGTTACTTTTTTTACCTTTTTTATAAAAAACTGAAAGTGAGGTAGATCTCTGCTGAGGCTGGGGAGGGTGTGGGCCATGACCATTTGTGCTGGATGTAATATGCACACTTGGCACAGCACACTGGTGCAGATTTCTTGAAGGTGATAAGTAGCTGAAAGAAGGAAAACATGTTGGCTCTTTAAGAGATTGAATACCACTTCGTGCAGGACATACAGCAGCTGATAAGTACTGGAAGACTGCAGATTTTTTAAAGTTTCACTGTTATTATAACTTTCAAAATCTAAATCAACAGTAGATGTAATACACAACAAGTTTACAATTTACATTCATTTAAAAAAAAAAAATTTTTTATTATCATGGAAAACACGGCACTTCCTGTTTTGACTTTTTTTAATCAAAAAAACAGGAAACAGTCAGAAGACAGGAAGTCCAGTGTATCCTAGATCATCTGACCGCTCAGAGAGAAGGCAGTCATGTGATTAAAGGACACATTGAGCCGTAACTCTCTGTACCGGCCGGAATTCTAAAAATCTAGGAAGTTTAAAAATCTGCCTTCTGGAGACTGGACCTGGATTTCTGGTAAGTTCAGCTTTGTTTTACAGCATGATAACAAAAATAATAATAAATGTATATTGCAAACTTGCTTTATATCACATCTACTGTTGATATAGATTTTGAAAGTTATAACGACAGGTACACTTTAAGAGAAGTAAATTACAAATCTCTAGCAGTTTCTGGCACCAGATGAATAGAAAGAACTTTTTCTGCTGAACTTTCTCTTTGAAGTGACTCTGTGCCCACAATCTGATCCCCCCAAACCGCTTGTACCTTCAGATAGCTGCTTTTAATCCAAGATCTGTCCTGGGGTCCGTTCAGCAGGTGTCCTAAAAAACAACCTTTAAACTTGCAGCCCTGTGTCAAATTGACGTGGCCTAGAATACCCATGTCCTAGGATTGCGCACCCCTCTCTCCCTCCTCCCCGCCCTCTTCATCATTAGGAATGCCCCTAGAAAATGTTTTCCTATTCATCACCTGTGTGAACACTGCGCATGGGCTGGATCATTAAGGCACCTGTGCAGTGTTCAGACAAGTGATTAATAGAAAAAATCCTTCCCAGAGGTGTTTCTAGTGGTGAGGAGGGCGGGGAGGAGGGACGTTGCAATCCTAGGGCATACACACTCTAGGCCACACCCATTTGGCACAGGGCTGCAAGTTTAAAAGTTGTATTTTAGGACAATAATTGCATCACCTGCCAAACAGACCCCAGGACAGATCTTGGAATAAAAGCAGCTATCTGAAGGTACAAGCGGTTTGAGGGGGTCAGATTGTGGGTACAGAGTCGCTTTAAAGGAAAACTCCAATGAAAAGTGACAGGATGATACCATCCCTGTGCCCCAGGCAGCAGATTTTTACTTTTTGCCAGAATTCTCCTTTAAGTCACTTTATCCACCCCCAACGCAGATCACTGCATATTACAGGAACTGCAACGCCTTGAGGTGGTCACAACAGCAGTATGCACTCACATCTCACAAATGAAGATATGATTTAATATATATTCTGTACTTACAGATCTGCTGCTGTAGGATTGTGTTGTGATGGCTGCTGTATTGTGCTTGGTGTTTCCGGATGATCTGCTCCCTCCCGATCTCTAGTTTGTCTGATCAGATCAAACAGAGGTGAATTCTAGTAGATAAAAGAGAAAAAAAAAAGAAAATTTATGTCCATTTAACAACATCCCAATACATGCTACAATATGATAAATATAGCAACAACAATAAAAAAAATAAACACTTGTCAAAAATATATTTGCAATAAATAAAATCCATAATGAAACTATATATATATATATATATATATATATATATATATATATATATATATATATATATATATATATATATATTTATTAAAAGATTCGGTTCAGTTTCGAAATGAAAGCATCTGATTATAAATATCAGGTACTGGCACAGATTAGATGAACACAGTCTGATGAAATAAAGACAGGGCTGGATCAGAAGAGGCGGCTAATTCCCGATTCTTGTTTAGGTACAAAGTACATGGAAGAAAAGTGATAAGCGCAGCTCTGAAAATGTGTTCCCATTTAATCCTAAATTAAAGGAAAGGTCACACCGGGGACCTTGTGTCATAGCAAATTTATGATAGAAACCTTCAGATGAGTTCAAAGTAGAGTAAAGCCAGATTTATAAAAGAAAATCATTAAGCCTGACCTGCTGGGAAGTTTTGGCACTTGTAACACAAACTAAGACCTTTGCCTGTTTACTGAGTTAGATTAGGTGTTCTTTGGGCCATTTACGATGCTATTCACATTGATCTGAATGTCAGCTCATAAATAAGGTAATTGTTGGCAGAACTGTCCAGTTTGGAGACAATCAAATATCCAAGGTTGGCTGCCAAACACAAGAGTTTTGCAGCCACCTTAAAGGGGTACTCCAGCGTAAAGCTTTTTCCCAGTAATTGAAACACATTACAAAGTTATACAACTTTATAATATGCTTCAATCACCTATCCGCCCCCCCCCCCCTTCCCTATCTTTTCCCCCTCAATCCCCCACCAGGAAGTGAAGTAAACTCATTCTTACCTAATGACTGTTGACCCCAGGCTGCTCTGTGGCAGCCATTTTGTGACAATGACATCATCAAGTGAGGCGGGTCTAAGCCCTGTTAAGCCAGCCTCCCTTTGTCAGCTAAAAGATATAAGCCATCTAACAGTTCTACAGAGTCAGACATCACAGGAGACAAAGTGCATCATGGGAAATCCCAAACCAGGTACAGAAAAAATGAAGACACCAACTGGAGCTTCAGGGACTTGCAAACAGCGGGAAATTCAAACAGAGACAGACTCAGGAGGGATGGTAAATGTAAAAACTATGTTTATGATTGATTTTTTTTTTTTTTTTAATCAGCGCCAGAGTAACTCTTTAAAGGCGTTTTAGAATACTGATGACCTATCCAGGCTATCAAAAGATCAGTGAGGTTCTACTTCTGGTACCCCCACGATCACCTCTCTGTGGTGCATATTCAGGTGACCACAGTTGTCTCTGCTTACATCAGTCCATACACCTGCACGCCATATACTTGCTATCAGCTATTCAGTGCATTGCAGCCTTGTCTATTTAAGTGTATAGGTCTCCTGCCAATCTAATGCTGGATGAAATAAATATGTAGGAAAGCCTACACGCGATCAATGATAAGTAAACACTTGTTTTACCTAGGACAGTCTACCCTGACCTCCTTATAAACATAAATGCTCATCTCAGCAAACTGTGCATGTTTAATTCAATGGGGAAAAGCAGATCAAGTAGTAGCTCGCACATTACATTGTCCATGATCATTGCCTATACTGTGTGTGCACTGCCGTCCATTTTCCCATTCACATGGACAATGGAGCACATTATATTGAAAATGCGGCTGTCTTTTTACCTCAAGATTACAGCTGTATTTTTTTTTTTTTACAGTGTGTGAACATAGCCTAAAGGGGTATTTTAAATTAAATTAACTTACATGCTATCTACTTGTGCATTGTGGGCAACTCTATAGACCATGAATGTAGTGGTGGCACCCAGGCATGGGTTGCCACTTCCTTCAAAACAAAGGAGGCACAGCCGCAATCTGAGAATTGTGGAGGGTACCAGTGTCTGGCCCGCCTCACAATCTGACACTTATTCCTTATAGTGTGGATGGGGATACGTAAATTTAACTCTCAATACCCCTTTACAACCACATACAATGACTCCACATAGCATGTTGTTCAATTCACTTCTGTCTCACTATTAACATAGTAGTGCCTTACGCAGAAACTCCTGCAGTATTAGTAGCTACATCGACTACTGTGTCCATTTCTTTACATGTAAATAAGCATGAAAGGGGCAGATCTGTGGGCTGTTGACGTTGATACTAATATGTCCCTCATTTAGACATTGCAGTTCTTATGTCCATGATAATTGGATTTATTGCTGGTATAAGTCCATATAAATACAAATGGCAATTGGTTTTGTAATCATTATGTTGAAGTGGGTCTTGGAGAATCACTTTTGTCATTTCAATCGTCCTAAACAAGAAGGTAAACTGCTTTGAAGTGCAAGACTATACAAAACTAGAGAAATGAATTACAAGATGTATTGTCCAGTAAGAGAATACATACAAACAAGCATCTTTGTGAGCAGTACAATATAAAGACTTTTATAGCACATGTTCTCCTTTGAACATATTTTTATAGTTTACACATAAATGTAATCTACATAACCCACAGCATACCTTGTAATTACATTTTAATTACTTATATTGTTCTTATCCTGAATTATAGCCTGTATCATACCCAGGAGCTGTATTCACAATTCTCCTAAATGTCAGTGGAAACAGTCAAACAGGTTTCATTTCTAATTATGTAGGTCAGATCGGTGTGGACAAATGCGATTAGATTATTTTAGGAGAAAGACATTAAGAATTTTCATAAATTATAGAACAGCAGCCAGAAACTTGATTCTGGCAGATTATTCCTAGGGTAAAATATACTCACTTCATAGACAGCATTGGACTAAACAGGATGCTGGTTAAGGGCCCTTTTACACAGGCCGATTATTGGCAGTGAGCATTACTAGAAATATGGCCCATATAAAAGTGTCAGCTATCAGCTGAGGAGCGGCCGCACAAACGATACAGGGATCATTTGTGAGGCCAGGCGCTCAATTAGCTCGGCCTTGTAAAGACACTTCAAACAAGTGCCAATCTCGCTGATGGCCGTAGATGACCTAATATCAGGACGTCTAAACGGACTAAGTTTCACTATCTTTACCATTGATGCTGAGCGGCATTTCACCACCCCAAGTACTTTGTACATCCTTGGCTCTGATTTGGGCTTAGACTAATAATTTGTATGGCTAAACCCTATGGAAGGATTTAGCAATGACTATATATGCACTGCTGTGTATCTTTGTTTCTGTAAAGTGCACTTCACTGCCATTTACATGGTAATTTGGCTGTGTATTTATAATATGGCTTCACTGTCCGCTGGGGGAGAAAAGCTTGAATAAGCAGGAGGAAACCGATCTCCATTTGTTAAGCTTGTGCACCAGTCAGCAATGAAATAGAACAATACAACTGCTAAACAAACCCAATCACCTCCAACAGAGGGATCTCAGGCTTCATTCCCATGCAGGTTTCTATGTAGTCTGCTCATGCGCTAAACATGCCCTACAGACATACAATGACATCTACAGGAATTCTTCCCAGCTTTTCAAGAGAAATAGCTCACACTATAGTGAAGTGACTGGAGGCTATTACATCAGCCCAGTACATCGTCATAAGACCATCTTCCCCGCTGTGGACGTGGTGTCTTGAACAATCATGCGTGTTACTTTGAGGAAGGTGTAAGAAATGGATTGCATGCTAGTAAAAAGGAACATACTGTATTGCACAAGTTTATGGTTCCTTGTTAATACAGAAGTACTATAGTTTATGGTATCTTAGAGGATGTAACAATTTATTATTAATATATTAAAGGGAACCTGTCACCCTGGGAGAGAGGGCCGAACCCCCTCCCCCCCCCATGGATAGAGCCCCCCCATACTTACCCTCTCCTGTCAGTACCAATCCCGATCCCGTAGCTGGGAAATGGCCGCTGCTCCTCTGCATGCTCATTATGCAAATGAGCAGAGATTGAGCAGTGATTTCCTATGGGCGTTGGACTCATCTTTGCTCATTTGCATGAGCGAGCAGAGGAGCGACAGCTTCCTTGCAACGCGACCAGCTGGAGGGGGTAAGTATGGGGGGTGGGTTTGGCCAGCTCTCCCCAGGTGACAAGTTGCCTTTTGAAAGAAAAAAAACAAAAACCCACTAATGTTATTTTCTCAAAATCACAATACATGTTCTATACACTGTCACCAGTTTTTAGTCCACATAGTAATGAAGGAAAATAACTAATGGGTATTTGGCCCAATACCGACGGTAAGCCAAAACCTGTCCTGTGGGGTGGAAGAAGGGGATCATGTCTTGGCATTAGAGTTGTGCCATATCACACAGCCCTACCTGCAAGGTAAGCAAGCAGTGATCTGCTAGAGCGGTTCCCGCTTACCGAGCCTAGTACATTATCCTGCAGTCAAGGCTAAAGGCGACCTTTCCTTTAACCAGCCATTGGCCGTGCATCTCCTATTACACTGCGAGATATCTGCCTGTTTTGGCAGAAAATCTCTGTGTGTAATATTACCTTAAGATTCCCTAAACATGAATCTAATAAACTGGCCCATTCATTTAAGTAAATTATATTCAGTAAAGTTTTATAGTGTAGATATGTACAAGTGAAGTAGTAGTATAAAAACATCCAAAGTAACCTTATTACTTAATATGCAGTTCTTTTCAACACATTTTTCAGGTTCTATGTTGAAATGCACTGCATGTTAAGGAATAAAGCTGCATTGGAAGATCTAATATTGCGTTTACACGGAACGATTATCGTACGAATTTGCACGATAACGATCGAATTCGAACGATAATCGTACGTGTAAACGCAGCGAACGATCAAGCGGTGAGCGAGAAATCGTTCATTTTGATTTTTGAACATGTTCTCAAATCGTCGTTGGTCGTTCGCAAAAAATTCACAGATCGTTCCGTGTAAACAGTCGTTCACCGATTTAACCTATGTGTGAGATAGGCTTAAGCGATCGTGAAAAGATCGCAAAACGATTTTTCTGTACCATATATTGTTCCGTCTAAACGCTTAAAAAAAATTTGTTACTTCGAAATTGTTAATCGTACGATTGGGCGAATTATCGCTATAAGTAAACCCAGCATTATACTACTCCATTATTCAGCATTTCCTGAATATAATTTACCTGCATTCAACAGCTGTGTCAACAGAGGCGTCAACCTAGATCACAGGTGTCCAACTCGTGGGCCTACAGCTGTTGCAAAACTACAATTCCCATCATGCCTGGACAGCTTGGACAGCTTAAGCTGTTCAGGCCTGGTGGAAATTGTAGTTTTGCAACAGCTGGATGGCCGCAAGTTTGACACCCCTGCCCCAGATTACAGCAGGAGCTAAGTAGTGACCACTGGGGAAAAACACTTCATAGAGCCAAGTGCTGCTTTCCAAGTGTTCCGATAATCAGGTGAAGTCTGGAATGACAGAGTTTAGGGTCCCATTTCAGACCAGAAATTAAAACACCTAAAAAGCAGAATGACGTTCACAAAATTAGATGAATCAGCAGCAATTCATAGGATTTAGTGAATCTTATTGTAGATTCCCTCAATTCTGCCTGTCATTATAGAAGCCTTTGTCGAGAACAATAAAAGAACTGTAAGTGATATTTTACACATAGAATAAAGCAGATCATACACACTGTCCAGCAGATCTAATGTCCTGGCCTCTTTGTAGCACAGTACATACAGGAAGGATAGAGACGTGTACAGCAGACCTGCACTGGGCACCATTTTCCATGTAGTGGGTATTTTATTACCATTTGTCTTCTTTATTTTTCCACTGTACTTATTTTTCCAATTTACTTAGGGTAAATACTTTGGGAGTTTCAGAGCATATTAACATTGTTCTGAGGGGCTCAACAAAATGAGACATCAAGAATACCTCACTTCTGTGAAGTCAAGGACAGTCAAAACTATAATTTTTTTACTACCAAAATTGTCTTTCATTATGTTCATGTTACAGCAAGCCCAATCCCACAAAATCTAAGAAGGAATTTGGGACTGGAGCAGACAAAAGGACTTCAGCAAATTGACAGATACACTATATTAGGTTTTAGCTGTCAGGATATTACAAAGAAATCTAGTCCTTAAAATGTCTGAAGGTTAGATAACTATAAACTCAGTCAAAAAATCACAGGACAAATGACACTGTGCCATTATTAGGGCACTCTTACTGCCTCAGAGGAATTAAAAGGGGTAAAGTAGACGCTGCTTTTAAGATATTCTAAGGACCAAAAGTAATTTTTTTTTGTCAGAATACAAAACCAAAATCATAGAATTTCATGGCTGTATGTCATATAGAGCAGAAGAATACTCTGTGGTAAGTATGTGGTAAGCCCTGGAAAGGCATTTGTAGTGATGGTTTGTTACACACCCTCTATACCAGGGAAGGGGAACTTGCAGCCCTCCACCTGTTGCAAAACTACAATTCCCATCATGGTCAGTAAAAGCCAAATATTTGGCTGACCAGGCAACTGGTAACTGGTTTAGCAACAGCTGGAGGGCCACAGGTTCCCCTTCTCTGCTCTATACACTCATGTAGATGTATTAATGACAGCAGCAGAATGGATGGTAAGGTCATGTACCTACTGGGAAGATGCTAATGTTCAGATCATTTTTATGCCAGTTAAACCACATAGAGTAGAGATCAGTCGATGAGACATCATGCGCTGTCTAAATCAAATGTTTCACCAGACATCACTAAACAGGCAAATTATGTGACTGGGTTAGAACAGATAACCTGCCCACTTATCTGTACTACAGCTGTACAAAAAATCCCCAGCCCATAGGTCACCAGGAAGTGATCCAAGTCTCTGCTGGTAAGAGGCGAGCTGTTTTATGTCACAATGTATCTATCAGCAGGAAACTTTTCTTGACATGATTCGAGTGAATCCGGCGCTGTTCATGTTACCAATGGTAGGCCATGTTCACACAACGTATGTGTTGTAGAAATCACGGCCGTTGTTGCAATTTGCAACAACACCCGTGATTTATACAGCACACACCTTGTATGTGAAAGCTTATGCATTTTAAGGCTATATTCACATGCTGTACAACAGCGACCGTTGTTTGACACGACTGTTGTTTGCGGTGTCAAACAACAGCTGCCGTTTTACATGTTCCTGCAGCCCCATACTACCATATTGGCCACAGGAACATTATTTTATTTCTATTTGGATTGTGGGCACCTTTGGGTGTAACAGTAACACTTTTATTTATTTTTATTTTTTTTAAGATTGCAGCCTTGGACAACTCAAATAAAAGTATGGATAGTCCAACCGCTTACATGTGTTGTCCTTTCTAGCTGAATTTTTTTTCTTTTAAAAGGGAGTACTAGGTGCAGTTAATCATCCTAAAAACTGCAGTAAAGAATTAACATAATAAATGTTTGCACATTTTCTAATGCCTTTTCCTTAAAAAAATAAATTATAGATAGATAGAGCAATCTCCACTACACTCGCAGGGTTCTTGCTGCTGTTCCCTGGTGCCACAGTTCTCAACCACATTACTATCGCTTTTAAATCACATGACAAAGTCTTTAGTTCTTACGCAAACATTGGGACAGCTATTGTCTGTGCGGTTTATTCTGACGAAAGAGACGTCCTATCACACACACACACACAAAAGGTCTGCAGAGGAAACTTTGGTTTCTTTAAAGCTGTGAAAAAACCTGCACCAGGTTAATCATAACGTTATGTTTAACAACTTTGTGCCTAAATAACAATTTGAAAATTGTTAAACAAAAGTTAGTTTTTGCCAGAAACTGCACCAAATGTCTCCACTTTTAAAAGGACTATGCAAATGGAAAAGAGTGCTAATTTTCTTTGGAGGAAGGGAAAAGCCATTAGGTAATCTCATAACTGCTAAAGACTCAGCAGCAGCTATGCTGATCCTCTCCCATATAAATGCTTGTTCGGCTTGGCCAAACATGCATGTATTCTCAATTGGGAGTGGGGAGGAAGCTGTTGCCAGATTTCTGGAGCCTGGTCTCCCTTATCCTCCACCTAAGGGTATGCTCCCACTACGGAATAGGTGCCGAAATTTCAAGCGGAGGACACGCAGCTTAAAGTTCCACCTGTCCCATTGACTCAATCATATTATCAAACAAAATACGCCATCCGCCCAAAGAATTGACATGTGGGACGATTCTAACCTGCTTGATAGGTCCCTAGTGTGCATGGGGCACTGAAGATTAAGGTATGCCGTACCTATACTGTTAGCTGTAAAATCCTGTGCCCAGTAGGCAGTTAGGAGCACTGTGGTGTAGCTAGCGCCCCTTCAAGCACCAGTTCGGTTCACACCCCTTAATAATTATCAATGGAGGCGGCTGGCCAGGGCCGGGCCGGATCCATGCTCTGAGGGGTGGTAGCCACATGCCCCGTGCACACTAGGTAACTATGAGCATGTTAAAGTCGTCTAATCTGCTGATAGTTCCAATTTAAGAGACAAAATTTTGTACTCCACCTTATTGTCGATTGCATGATACTTTTATGTGTACTGTATAGTAGTCTGCTGCACTTGTGTCCTAAAAATGTATACCGCCATATAACAGGCCAAATGTAATTAAAAATAGATTATATTTGGTTCAGCTACATTTGCAAATTGCAAAACCACATCATGGCAGACGCCAAGAGTGGTGTTGTTTCTGGAAGAAAGCGGCCATGTTTTTTGTCAGCTTTGATAACTCCCTTAAGGGTTTAACCTTATGGCTCTTGGGGTTTGTACTCTACAAGTTGTGATCTGTGTTTTGTGGCTTTCCCACAAGGTCAAATGACTCAAAAGTTAATTTTCCATAAAGCAACAGCCATACACTAAGATCCGGCTCCTGTTATCAGCGTCAGCCTGAAGTTTCACAACAGCAGCACAGTCCTTGAGGTTTTTTTCCTTTCACTCAATGCTATGAAAAGTGCAGCCTAGCACAAAAAGATTAAAATAAGTTTCAGGGTATAAACCCACACACCGTATACACAGCGTATTTACTGCTGCGATACGCAGCGAATACGCAGCAAAAACGCAACAAATACGCAACAAAAACGCAGCAGATTAGATCTAAATAACTGAACTCAGCATTAAATCTTCACCATCAAACTGCTGCGTATTTGCTGCGTATTTGTTGCGTATTTGTTGCGTATTTGCTGCGTATACGGCGTGTGGGTTTGTACCCTCAGAGAGATTGCGGTTCCATGAAAAGGTGCTGCTGCTGCTGCTGCTAACCCCACAAATAAATTATATATATATATATATATATATATATATATATATATATATATATATATATATAATGCATATATATATATATATATATATATATATATAATGCATTATACATCCCAGTACATTGCGTCACATGGAAACTATTGTCAATTTGACTACAGCATTCTGATCTCAATATATTATCCCCTATCCATGCGATGGAACATAAGCCGATCAGTGGGGGTCTGATAAAGGTGATATGAATGACTCAGTGGTTGCACATGTGCTCCATTTATCTTGGGGACAATTTGTTCCCCTTTCTTGAGATTATTGGGGGCTTGTTATAAAATTCCTAATGTGGGAATATTCCCTCAAGTGTTTTCCAGGATTATACGCATATTCCCTCTATGCATTCTATCTAGTATTAGGAAGAACAAACAAGTATGGCCGCCTGGCAGGAAACAGCAGGGAGACACACACATAGGGAACATATGTAAAAGTTACAGAAGAAGCCTGTAACTACAGGCCAGCTAGTCTGCCCTTGTTTCCTTGTTAATTTTATTTTAGGATACATGTAGGTTTATCCCAGGCAGGTTTACATTCACTTTCTGTGGAATTTCCCAACCGCATCTGCTCAGTTTCTTATTAAAAACATTTCATTCCTGAAGCTTTTCTAACACTTTAAAAGATGTACTCCAGCAAAAAAAAAAAAAAAAAAAAAAAAAAAATCTTTTAAATGAACAGTATTTATCAGCCGCTGTATTTCTTTGCAGGAAGTGGTGTATTCTTCCCAGTCTGACAGTGCTCTCTGCTGCCACCTCTGTCCATGACAGGAACTGTTCAGAGCAGTAGCAAATCCTCATAGAAAACCTCTCCTGCTCTGGGCAGTTCCTGACATGTACAGAGATGGCAGCAGAAAGCACTGTGTCTGACAGGAAAGAACACACCACTTCCTGCAAAACCTACAGAAGCTGATAAGTACTGAAAGACTGGAGATGTTTTATTATTAATAATAATAATTTTAAAAGTAAATTACAAATCTCTGGCACCCTCTGACAACACTTGATTTGATAAATAATTTCTAGCTGGAGTACCCCTTTAACATATTAAAAGGTTTCAATCATGCCCCCCTTTCCATTCTTTTCTCCAGACTATACACATTTAGGCTAGTTGCACACATACCGCTATGAGTATGTATGCAGTGTCCCAGAACATGCAGACTACTACTCCTATTATGGCCATTTCTATTTCTGTGTCAATGCCTGTTCTGGTAAGTGTTTGCACTGCAACTGCTGCTGGTTTTCCCCTAGTATTCTCTGGTATTGTGCATTTTCATGTGTATTCTCATGTGTTCCTGTGTATTACAGTGTACAGTGGTATGCAAGGCTGTTGATCACGTGACCGTGCCAGTGCCCTGTAACCATGGTTCCTCCAATGGCCGACTAGCTCTGGCCAGGAGCAACCATGTGACCTCCAACTTCCTCCTAACAAGTTAGTCTTCCCCCTGCTTCCAAGCAAGGAGGTTGTGTGGTTCTATCCTCTCCCACAGAAGAGTGACTAAGTCTGCTGCTATATACCAGTCTTCGGCTGTTTCTGCCTGCTCAAGTGACCGGATTCTTTTCTCTCATCTGGGTGTCATTCCGTTATCTCTCCTCATCGCTGCAAGGATTCACAGCAAGTATTATTCTCAAGCTAATCCACCCAGCAACGCTATTCCTCTCATACTCCTACTCCCATCATCCGGCACGTATTCTCACAGCCTATGCAGCACCACTCCTGCTTTATTTGTCAAAGCCTGCTATATACCCGGTTGCATCCGGACAGAACTGTTGCTACTAGTTACTTCATCTATAATAAAACCGCTGTTACTGAACCCTGGCATTGGTGTCCACTAACTGGTGCCCTGACTAAGTGCAGCGAAGAATCGCATGCCCATCATCACCCGCAGATTCCTCAGACCGGCCCTACAGCTGTGCTGCCCTCAGGCCTATACCGTGACAAGTATACACCCTGCAGCTGCCCCGGTCATTGCCCGCTCATAACACCAGCACTGCGGAAGTGGCCCCCAGGGGCCAGGGCATCGCATTTTTGGCGTCACGAACAGGATACAGACTGTGTTGTGCCAACTGTCAGTGTCCCCAGAACTGTACTGCTACCCCCCCCAGAGACTTTGCCGATTACTATGGGGGTGATTGAGGTGTTTCGGGCCCTAAACAGTACACAAGATGGCCGCCGTCTTCTTCAATTTCTGGCTGCGCCATACCCCGGAGAGGAGGGAGTTAACAGCCGTGCGGCCAAAGCGCGGGAAGCGTCCGGCGCCATAGACTTTCCATTGACTGCTCCTGATTGGCTGCCTGGGACGGATGACGTCACTGTTGCTGGGCAGATTCTGGAACCTGATCCTCCAGCCTGGCGCTCCTCCCCTTCCTGCTACAAGTTCCGGCCAGAGCGTGACAAGATGGCGACCCCCGAGAAACGTTTGCCTGCAGCCGCAGCACCAGTGATGCCGGAGCTGCCGAAGAGCAATCCTGCCAGCCTGCTAGCACCCCTCCCATCCTACAGCGACACCAGCTGGGACGCTGCCCCGTCGGACGACGGAAGTCTTCGCCGGGCCTTCATCCCGGCCTCTGCTGATCAGAATGAGGGGCCCATACCTGAGACCAGCATTTCTCCGGGACCCGGTCACTCCAGCACCGCTGACCTCGCTTCTTGTACCGGAGGGTCCTCATCACCGGACAGCGAACAGATTGTAAGTGGACCGACTCTGTTGTCCTCAGTCCCTGGCCCTAAAGGGGAGAACTCTGCTAAGGCCTTCATATCCCCGGGTCTGTGGCAACCTCCAGGGCGTGATTCGCCGCCCCTGCCGCAATGGATGCTCGGGCCGGGGCCTAAGATTATGCAGCTGATCGAGGACATTCAGCAGGCCCTTGCTGCCCTGTCGCCTGCCACTACAGCTGCCACCGCTATGCCTAGCGCTACTCCTGCAGCTTCCACTACTGCGGGCCCGTCTACTACCGCAGTCCCCTCTACTGCCCCCACTGCTGTGGCTAAGGCTGCCTCTTCTACCACGACCGTCACCTATCACGTGGCCCCCATCATCTCTCCTATCACCACGGTGACGCCCAGCATTGTAGTCACTACGGCATCCAGTGATGCTTCTGCTCCAGGCCCTTCACGCTATCGCTATCCGTGGAAGAAGAAAAAGAAGAAGCCTACTCAGGGTCCTCCAGGACATTTCTGCTAAGTATCCTTACAGAGACCAGAGCCCTTAAACTGTTTTGTTGTCTAACTGTTTTGTTCCAGTTCCTGCAACGTTTAAGGTTCGTGCCTGGTCCTCCTGACCAAGTTCCCTGTACTAACCAGCCATGAGCTGATGGACACTTACAATAACAAAAGGTTCTCTAGTGCCTGTCCCAGAGCCTTTTACATGGACGATGTCTAATTGCCTAAAAGAGACTCTACCTAACAGAGACACTTAACCCATTCCTTCCTAATGCACTTTCCTGTGATTGTGTGTTCCACACAGGGTATTATTGCACTTATTTCATTATTGCATTTTTTTTTCTACTATGGCATTTCAGTGTTATCGAAGTCTTTGTATTTCCTCCTCTGAGTAAGCACAAGGTTACTTAGATAGCCTCAGAGTAGAGTGCCTCTTTTGTAAAACAGTATATTTTCCAGTGTCTAAGTCAGATAGCTCCTCCTCTGAGTAAGAGAAGTCAGTTTACATATACCTCAGAGAAAGTCCAGTTTATGTAGGAGTGTATTTTCTCATCCAGTCTCATTATTGTGTATTATTATCATATCTATAGCTGGAAAGATTTAGTTGAGCCAGTTTGCATTCAGATTTTTCTCAGATTTTCATTCAGATTTTTCTCAGATTTTCATTCAGATTCATGTGAGCCAGTTCTCCTCAAGACCTCGCAGTATTTGTTGTCTGTTGTGTTTCCCTTCCTTTTGTTTCCAGTATTTGTTCGCCTCTGTCTTGTCCCAACACAGTAGTTATCACACATAGTCATACTTAACATTCACACTGGTCCATACATATCGCACCTTGGATACCTTTTCGTGTGTTTGGCCTGTGGAGTGCTTGTGTGTGTGATTGAGTGGTATGAAAGGGAGCTCCCCATGTATGTTTGCTTTTATTATTTTGTTCTTTTCTCTTCAAGGTATCCAAGACACTACTCAGACACGCCAAGGTAGTACACAGGTCTTCACAGTTCTCTCCTCCAGTAGGGTAACACATTTAACAGAAAACCTACTGTCTAACTGGCTGGAATATGGACGGTCACCCGCCAGCAGTTAAGTTGTCCTGGCTTATACGTCAGATGGTTCACGCACTAGCTACCTGGTCGCCAGAGTACGTTAGGCACCCCTAGGTGAAGTCCTGCCACTAGGGTTTCTCATTCTCTCTCTCTTCACACCTGTGCCTTGGGTGGGAAACACACACCTCATCACACTCACTCTCATCATTCATTCCTGTTGTTTGATTGTCCAGTCTATTCATGGCTGCTGCCTTCTAGATTCGCCGAGGTCGGCTCAAATTTGCTAGGGAGGTATGCAGTGTCCCAGAACATGCAGACTACTACTCCTATTATGGCCATTTCTATTTCTGTGTCAATGCCTGTTCTGGTAAGTGTTTGCACTGCAACTGCTGCTGGTTTTCCCCTAGTATTCTCTGGTATTGTGCATTTTCATGTGTATTCTCATGTGTTCCTGTGTATTACAGTGTACAGTGGTATGCAAGGCTGTTGATCACGTGACCGTGCCAGTGCCCTGTAACCATGGTTCCTCCAATGGCCGACTAGCTCTGGCCAGGAGCAACCATGTGACCTCCAACTTCCTCCTAACAAGTTAGTCTTCCCCCTGCTTCCAAGCAAGGAGGTTGTGTGGTTCTATCCTCTCCCACAGAAGAGTGACTAAGTCTGCTGCTATATACCAGTCTTCGGCTGTTTCTGCCTGCTCAAGTGACCGGATTCTTTTCTCTCATCTGGGTGTCATTCCGTTATCTCTCCTCATCGCTGCAAGGATTCACAGCAAGTATTATTCTCAAGCTAATCCACCCAGCAACGCTATTCCTCTCATACTCCTACTCCCATCATCCGGCACGTATTCTCACAGCCTATGCAGCACCACTCCTGCTTTATTTGTCAAAGCCTGCTATATACCCGGTTGCATCCGGACAGAACTGTTGCTACTAGTTACTTCATCTATAATAAAACCGCTGTTACTGAACCCTGGCATTGGTGTCCACTAACTGGTGCCCTGACTAAGTGCAGCGAAGAATCGCATGCCCATCATCACCCGCAGATTCCTCAGACCGGCCCTACAGCTGTGCTGCCCTCAGGCCTATACCGTGACAAGTATACACCCTGCAGCTGCCCCGGTCATTGCCCGCTCATAACACCAGCACTGCGGAAGTGGCCCCCAGGGGCCAGGGCATTGCATGTAAATCCCCAGCCCACTTAATCTGGCCTTCCTGGCTAATCCATTACCTGCTTGTATTTCTGCTTGCTGCTCAGGCTCCCTGAGGTCCTGCTCAGCAGGCGAGGCAGCACACTGATTGGCTGAGCAGGACACCAGGGAGCCAGGAGCCTGAGAAGCAAGCAGGAGCAGGGCCAGGTAATGTATTAGCCGGACAGGGCCTTACATCATCGTAGAGGAATGAAAAACGGCAAGTAAGTAAACTTAAGGTGTGTTTACACGTAACAATTATCGTGCAAATTTGGTTGATAACGATCGAATTCGAACGATAATTGTACGTGTAAACGCAGCGAACGATCAAACGACAAACAAGAAATCGTTCATTTTGATCTTTCAACATGTTATCAAATCGTCGTTCGTAAAAAATTCGCAGATCATTCCGTGTGAACAGTCGTTCGCCGATTTAACCAATGTGTGAGATAGGCTTAAGCGATCGCAAAACAAATTTTCCGTACGATATATCGTACCGTATAAACGCTGATCATTACTCAGACATCGTTAATCGTACGATCGGGCCAATTATCGTTTCGTGTAAAAGCACCATTATAGAAAATTACAGGCCACAGGTTCGAAGCGGATGTCACTGCAGAACTCGCAGCATGAAATTGGAGTTTGCACAATATTTAGCTCAGCGTACATATTAAAACCAACCCTCTGATATATATTCCTCATATAAATGAACAACGACAACATATCTATCAGCTCTTTATGGGGAACTGTATCAAAAGCAGGGCTGTGGAGTAAGTAAGCCACAGCTCTGACACCAGGACCAACTCAGACTCCTGCTCCTTCATAGATGGCCAGTCAGATAATAGGGGAGTTATTTATCACACAGGCTCAGCAGCTTCTCCCTAATGTCCTACATGATCCTGGGGCGATATAAAGCAGATTCTCCTGTGTGTGCAGTGAGGTGGAGTTTTTATGTACATTTGC
This sequence comes from Dendropsophus ebraccatus, assembly GCF_027789765.1. NCBI lineage: Eukaryota > Metazoa > Chordata > Amphibia > Anura > Hylidae > Dendropsophus > Dendropsophus ebraccatus. The sequence goes on from NC_091458.1 coordinate 50,228,545, forward strand.
CATCCCTTATAAAGTGTGAAAAATGTTGATGTTGCTTTCCCCAAAAATTTTCATTCCCAAACCGGCACTCTGTATTATTTTTGGGGGATGTTTTTCTTTTTTTTTTCCTCGGGAGAAGCACCAGACAAGCACGTTTAGAGAAAGGGGTGAGCGGCACGGGACAATCACGGAGTGAGGTGGTGGTGGACGGCCTTACTTTCGGGATGGGGGGGGGGGCATTACTTTGGGCTACTTGGTAGATTAGTTGGAGTGTTCTATTTAAGGAGGATGCCTTTCGGGGAAACACGGTATATGATTGATGCAACTACTAGAGTTTTACTAGAGTTACTGTCTAGTAACTAAAAATAAATATACAAGGGTAAAACACTGAGTATCTCTATACTCTACAAGACGGATTCAAGACCTCACTGAAAAGATGCACATGTAGTCATTTGTTTTATGAAGTATGTAGTGCCAGACAAGGAGAACACTTCTTCTGACTGCGCACACCGGACTTTGGTAATGAAATGCAGGGAAATGTGTTAGAACGTGTTCTGTTTTTCTTTACAACTTTATGAAGCTGTTGCTCTTTGCAACTGAAAAGCCAAAATCAAGAAAAGAAGTTTGCTGTAGCCTGTAAACTAGTATGAATGAAGCCTTGAAAACACACTCCACCCTATTTCCTAGGACTATATGAATAAGCTCTTAGATAAAAAGCATTGCCTTGATATTTTTTTGGGATGTAGGAAACTCGGACACACATTTCCAAGCTATACTTGGTGCAGAGTCAACCAACCACTAAACCTCCAAAGTGAATTCATAATGTTTCTCATAGGATTCTAGTACAGAGGGACTTGTAGTTTAAAAATATCCATAGAAGCCATGTCTGAACCACGGGAACTGAAAAAGGTGTGATTCTCTACAGTATTTACTCCATCTATTCTTAGGGTAAATGGACACTGCATCACATTTCTACAGTGGTTTTGGCTTTATTACAAGATGGAAATCTGCAGGATTCATTTTTACAAGGCTCATACAGTAAATGGTATTTCTTGTATGCACGTGGAAAGGTACACTTACATCTCCAATACTCCTGTCAAACAAATTAATATATGCATAGCTTTGAAGGCATTTCAGTTGAAGCTGAATTTTAGGCTCTGCATGACAGCCACAATATCCATTTCTCCCTCGATTCCTCAAAACTAGAGCTGAGCGATCCTCGGGCACGCTCAGGTTAGTCCAAAGCCGAATGCTCTGCATAAATTATAACAAATCCAGTGTTTTGGGAGGTCTCACCCACTGGAAGAAAAGATGCACCCATTTGGGGAGTCTCACATGAGCAATCTATACAGAAGGTTCATAGTAACTGTCTACAGCAAAGTAAAAAGAAGAAAAATGCTTTACGAAATTGCTGCAAGTGCTGCAGTTATATATATATATATATATATATATATATATATATATATATATATATATATAAAATTACTGCTGGGCTGTTGTTAAACATAATAAAACACATTATACTTAACTCTCTGCGCTCTCCCAGTGTTCCCCGCTGACTGAAGCCTGGCTACTTCAGAGACAAACTTGTTTCGGGAGTGACAGCCTGCTCAGCCAATCACTGGCTGAGATGGGACAGTCCCGCGGCCAATGATTGGCTGAGCAGGATGTCACTCCTGAGATGAGTTTGTCTTAGAAGTAGCAGAGCTGCAGACAGTGGGGGGACACCAGAGAGGCTGCATCAGGACAACGGAAGAGGGCAGAGAGGTAAGCATTAGATGTTTAGTATGTTTACCAACAGGCCTGTAATATATATATAAAAAATTTTTTTAACCCTGGATAACCCCTTTTACCATATTGTATGGATCCCATACATTTCACCCTATCTGGAAAACACTTCTACTCCTACAGCAGAAGATGGGCACTCTTACTTATTGAGGTAACTTCCAGAGTATTCAAAAACAGCAGAATCGAAAAATCTAAAAAGGATGGCACCATAACATCACAAGATCATAGGATTTAAAAAAGTCATATAAAAGACGACATTATTAAAAAAAAAAAAAAAAAAACAGAGAACAAATATTTAAAGTCAGTTATCAAACAGACTCAACAAGTATTTACAAGTGATAAACTGGTTAACGTAAAAAGGACTAAAATACTCTCCAAGGTCAAAAGCCATTGCTTTGAACAATCAGGTTATTGCCAGAAAGGGCTTAAACAGGTTAATCTGCAATTTTATGGTCTATAGAATTCATTTACAGAGGGGAAAAACACTTAAATCTGTATTAGATGATGGTAAATAGAGTCTGGGGGAAATAACTAAACAAAATGAAAAAACACTCGCAAACAACTAAACCAAATGCCTTTTTTGTAACCAAAATAATGTAAGTGAATCCATCCCACATGGCTAAGTTTTGTTCTTACAGTTTCAGTTACTCATTTGGTCGATTTCTGAGGTCAGAAAAACTCAAGTGCAAATTTACCCAACAGTGCCTTACAAATATGGATAGTAAAAAAATAAAATACTGAATGCTCGAAAAATTACACAAAAAGGTACTATGAAGCACACAGCAATTACAGTAACCCCCAAAAAATACAGCTGCAAGTTCTTCTCTATGGGACTCCATCACTTTTGATGACAAGTATAGTGAAAACCTGATGAAACCCTGACTGTCCCCATCTAGTCTGTCATTGTGTGGATTCAGTCACATCCACCATTATTAAAATTAAACCAAATCAACCAAATCATTCTAATATTTTATAGATATCATGGCAGTAGCAGGAATTTATTTTGCTGGGTGGGGAACCATATATTTCCTAGATTACTTGCAAAATAACTTCTCATTGAAAGCAAATTTTGCTCACTCATTTAGTGTCAACCAGATCAATTTTATTGTAGGCTCAGGACAAAGCATAATAAGAGCATACGGGCCTTTTCGGCCTCCAAAGAAAACAAAGCAAATAATAAACATAATAAACATAATAAAGTACAGTGCTTGACTCCAAACAGACACAGCTGAGGCGTTTTAGGGAAAGCGCGGCCCACCACCAGCTGAATCACTTGGGACCAAAGGGTTTGCACCACTGGGCACGACCACCAAATGTGATACATATTACCAGTGGCTTGGCAGCCTCGAAAGCAAAGGGGAGAAACAGTGGGGTAGATAGCATGTAGCCTAGCTGGAACATAGTATGTTCTATGGAGAATTTTAAGAGCTGTTTCAGTAAGCGCTACCTGCCAGCTGCCTTTACTAAGGCCGGGTTTACATATGTCCGGCGGTGCGGCGGCGTTTCCCTCCGGCGCAGGAGAAAAGCGCCGGAGGGAAACGCATCTTTGAACTGATCCCATTGTTTTCAATGGGATCGTTCAAAATGTGCGGCGTGAACTAGTGGCCGCCGCATCGCCGGACCGTCGGTGCGTTAGGACGCATCTTGCAGCGTCCTGGCGGACCGCCGCTCCGGTGATGCGGCGCCGCACCAATTCAATTGAATAGAGCGCCGGATGCCTCGCCGGGCAGGACGCATGTCGTTCGGCTCTGGCATCCGGCGTTCAGGCAAATAGTACACAAAATAAACATATATCTCCCCCTGTGTGCTCTCCCCCTCCCCTATAGTCCCCCCTTGGTCCCCCAGTAGTATATTACCCCCCCTGTTTCTCCTCCAGTAGTATATAGCCCCCCTGTTGCCCCCCCAGTAATATTTAGCTTCCCTGTGTGCTCTCCCCCAATTAGTATACAGCATTGCTGTGCGCTCTCCCCCAATAGTATATAGCCCCCCATGTGCACTCTCCCCCTCCCATATAGCCCCCCTGTGCGCTCTCCCCTTGTAGTAAATAGCCCCCCTGTGAGCTCCCCCAATTTAGTATATAGCCCCCGTGCGCTCCCCCGCAAATCCCATTGAAAATGACAGGAAAACATACTGGGGAAAAAAATGTCAACTGATGAGCGCAACTTGTGACAACTGATGACAACTGATGGAAACTGATGGCAACTGATGGTTTTTAATGAAAAGACGGATAGAAAAACTGATCACAACTGATGCATTTTTGGCATCAGTTGTAACATCAGTTGTGGTCAGTTTTTAGGCAAAAAACGCAACTGATGCCAACTTATATATGTAAACCCAGCCTAAGTAATTCACTGCTAGTTTGCCACTGAAGGGGGGACATGGTAATATGTAGGTCTGACTCCCATTGGGTCATGTAGGGAAGCTTATGATCAGGGTGGAGTGAATAAAAAAAAAACTGTAGAGAGTAGATAACATTCCAACCCTATCAGGGGTATTATAAGGCTAGTCTCTCAAAGTCGGATGGGGAAATTTCCGCCCCAACCGCCTTAAGAGAAGAGAAAAAAGTAGACTTGTTGTAGCCGATATGTTTCAGATGGAGGTGGACTAAATTGGCGGGTACACTCCTCCACAGTGTATAGACGTTTTCTACATAACAAATCTTGTAGTCTAAGCAATTTGTTAGCTTTCCACCAGGCAAACTGGGACCTCAGTACCGTGTGTGCCCCCAGCCCCAGAGCTCACCCCCTGACTGTGACCCCTCGCTGGTGGCACCCTGTCATCCTTGTCGCCCCCCCCCCCCCCCGTGGTTCACTGTTCCCCGTCTCCCCCTCAATCGCGGCACCCGCCACCCGCTGCGCTTAGCGGCGCCACCGCGGCTCACTGTCCCCCCATCACCCGCGTCTCTGTGACTAATGGTCACCCGCGGCTCACTGTGCTCCCCGTCACCCGCGGCTGACTGTGCTTCCCCCCCCCCCCAACATCCCCCCCGCGGCTCACTGTGCTCCCCCCCCCCCCGGCTCACTGTGCTCCCCGTCACCCGCGGCTCACTGTGCTTCCCTCCCCCCCCCCCCCCCCCCCCCCGGCTCACTGTGCTCCCCTCCCACCATCACCCGTGGCCCACTATGCTCTCCCGCCCGTCACCCGCGGCTCACTGTGCTCCCCCCACCGCCCGGTCACCCGCGGCTCACTGTGCTTCTCCACCCCCCCTACCCCCCCCCCCCCCCCCCCCCGCCTAACTGTCCAACCGCCACACTGTTCCCCGTCTTACTGTCAGTCGTGGCCCACTAGCGCCCGCCCGCTGCTCATCTCAGCTCTGCCATGCAATCACCATCTCAGCTCTGCCATGCCATCACCATCTCAGCTCTGCCATGCCATCACCATCTCAGCTCTGCCATGCCATCTCCATCTCAGCTCTGCCATGCCATCTCCATCTCAGCTCTGCCATGCCATCTCCATCTCAGCTCTGCTATGCCATCTCCATCTCAGCTCTGCCATCTCCATCTCAGCTCTGCTATGCCATCTCAGCTCTGCTATGCCATCTCATCTCTGCTATGCCATCTCCATCTCAGCTCTGCTATGCCATCTCCATCTCAGCTCTGCTATGCCATCTCCATCTCAGCTCTGCTATGCCATCTCCATCTCAGCTCTGCTATGCCATCTCCATCTCAGCTCTGCCATCTCAGCTCTGCTATGCCATCACCATCTCAGCTCTGCTATGCCATCTCAGCTCTGCTATGCCATCTCATCTCTGCTATGCCATCTCCATCTCAGCTCTGCTATGCCATCTCCATCTCAGCTCTGCTATGCCATCTCCATCTCAGCTCTGCTATGCCATCTCCATCTCAGCTCTGCTATGCCATCTCCATCTCAGCTCTGCCATCTCAGCTCTGCTATGCCATCACCATCTCAGCTCTGCTATGCCATCTCCATCTCAGCTCTGCCATCTCAGCTCTGCTATGCCATCACCATCTCAGCTCTGCTATGCCATCACCATCTCAGCTCTGCTATGCCATCACCATCTCAGCTACACCATCTCAGCTCTGCCCTCACCATCTCAGCTCTGCTATGCCCTCACTATCTCAGCTCTGCTTCAGATCTGCTATGCCATCACCATCTCAGCTCTGCTATGCCCTCACCATCTCAGCTCTGCTATGCCCTCACCATCTCAGCTCTGCTATGCCCTCACCATCTCAGCTCTGCTATGCCCTCACCATCTCAGCTCTGCTATGCCCTCACCATCTCAGCTCTGCTATGCCCTCACCATCTCAGCTCTGCTATGCCCTCACCATCTCAGCTCTGCTATGCCCTCACCATCTCAGCTCTGCTATGCCCTCACCATCTCAGCTCTGCTATGCCCTCACCATCTCAGCTCTGCTATGCCCTCACCATCTCAGCTCTGCTATGCCCTCACCATCTCAGCTCTGCTCTGCCCTCACCAGCTCTGCTCTGCCCTCACCAGCTCTGCTCTGCCCTCACCAGCTCTGCTCTGCCCTCACCAGCTCTGCTCTGCCCTCACCAGCTCTGCTCTGCCCTCACCAGCTCTGCTATGCCCTCACCAGCTCTGCCATGCCCTCACCATCTCAGCTCTGCCATGCCCTCACCATCTCAGCTCTGCCATGCCCTCACCATCTCAGCTCTGCCATGCCCTCACCATCTCAGCTCTGCCATGCCCTCACCATCTCAGCTCTGCCATGCCCTCACCATCTCAGCTCTGCCATGCCCTCACCATCTCAGCTCTGCCATGCCCTCACCATCTCAGCTCTGCCATGCCCTCACCATCTCAGCTCTGCCATGCCCTCACCATCTCAGCTCTGCCATGCCCTCACCATCTCAGCTCTGCCATGCCCTCACCATCTCAGCTCTGCCATGCCCTCACCATCTCAGCTCTGCCATGCCCTCACCATCTCAGCTCTGCCATGCCCTCACCATCTCAGCTCTGCCATGCCCTCACCATCTCAGCTCTGCCATGCCCTCACCATCTCAGCTCTGCCATGCCCTCACCATCTCAGCTCTGCCATGCCCTCACCATCTCAGCTCTGCCATGCCCTCACCATCTCAGCTCTGCCATGCCCTCACCATCTCAGCTCTGCCATGCCCTCACCATCTCAGCTCTGCCATGCCCTCACCATCTCAGCTCTGCCATGCCCTCACCATCTCAGCTCTGCCATGCCCTCACCATCTCAGCTCTGCCATGCCCTCACCATCTCAGCTCTGCCATGCCCTCACCATCTCAGCTCTGCCATGCCCTCACCATCTCAGCTCTGCCATGCCCTCACCATCTCAGCTCTGCTATGCCATTACCATCTCATCTCTGCTACGCCATCACCATCTCAGCTCTGCTATGCCATCACCATCTCAGCTCTGCTATGCCATCACCATCTCAGCTACACCATCTCAGCTCTGCTGCACCATCTCACCTCTGCTATGCCATCACCATCTCAGCTCTGCTATGCCGCCATCATCATCTCAGTTCTGCTACTTCACCATTATCAGGCACAAGCATTGCATGATGGGAAATGTAGTTTCCTATCTTGATTATAGACCATGTTTTAGAAAAACTTGTAACTCAGGAATGGCAGCAGCTAGAAAGATAGGAGATGGCTCAAAATACTCGGGGAGACTTGGTAAGAATAGCTAGGTTTGGGGGCATTATTTTTTTTGCTTTTGGGGGGAATACCCCTTTAAGCCAGCTGCACCACTTTTCATTTTTTTGGTGTGGTTTCAGGTTAGCTACTTTATTAGCCAGACTTGGCATGTGTGATTATTTTAGCTTTTGTGCAAAGAAATATGATAAAAAAATTGTGCAGCAGTACTTTAGTCAGACCCTGGTGTTGTTTTTTTAGCCAGCTAAGTTATAAAAAAAAAAAAAACACTAAAACTAAAATTTACCAAGGCCTGTGCGTCTAATGATAAATTTTGTGCATAGGCAGGAGACTTTTGCGCAACACAAGAAAAAAGCACTAGCTTAGAAAAAAAATAAATAATAATAATTTGCTCAACTGATCAATGTCCTCCACTGTGTTTACTGTGCAAAGCAGAAGCAGATCAAGAGAAAGGCAGGTACCCAGTAGTTGGTTCTGAGGTGCAATGCATAATGGGAGATGTAGTTTCCTGGCCAGGTGCCGTGACATAAAACTGGGATCATTTGTAGAGTTTAAACCTTGGGCTAGGAGCAGTGTAGAAAAGTGGATCGGTGAGTGCACCTATATGCTTTTTGTGCATTTAATTTTTTATGATATCACTGGAGTTCCCCCTTAAGCCTAGCCTTATATGACCACATTGATATTTTGTGTTCTGGATTTTTTTTCACCAATTCAGAGGTCAAATCTCACCATGGGTAAAGGAAAAGCTTTACCATAAACACATATCAAATCTATGGGGGATGGGTACAGTGTAAAACAGTGGTTAGTACAGTATGTGCAAGACTAAAGGTGAATAAAATATTTCTATAATGGAGGAGTGCATAGTGCACAGTGGAGGAAACTCATCAAGGTCCAGAATCTACTAAAATTTATGGTTTTGGTAAAGCTTGTGTGTTGACACAGCTTTACCACACAGCTGGAGAAAAGCTTTCTGCTAGATTTAGTGGCACAGATGTCCTACCTGCTAAATATTCTATTGGGAACTACCATTCTTAAGATGAGATGAGTGTATGAATGTATCGTATCTACCTATGCTATATAGATACAAAAAAAAAATAACATGTCAGTATCACACTGACACCCATACATGAAACTAATGGAAATATTTTTAAAATGTAATTCAGATTAATGTGGTTAGAGAATTCATTGCTATTTATTTTCTACAGTTGCCAGCTACATAGGCAGCATAACCACTTGGTGAAAATACATAATATGACAACTCGCATCTCCGCACACAGATCAACTCCTGTGGTCGCTGATACACGCTCCTGACATCCAGCCACCCATCCCTATGCTAAACATAAGGAGTAATGTCACAGGCCTTCTAAAGCGGCGAGGTGGCAGCAAGCCATAAACAAGGGAAGAGGAAAGAAATTATATCTTGAGACATGAGCAAGAAAGTTATTAAAGATTATTTGCAAAACTGAATAACTTTTAATGTACTATATATAGAGACAGGTTTATTGAGATGAGAATATCCTTTAAGAGAATGCATTAGATTGCAGAAGAAAGGCTCTCTAAATTCTTGAACCTCAAAACAACCTGTGAAGTGTTTGTTACAGCTAGAAAGCGAAACTGGCTATAAATGGAGAAAGACACAGGATGGTACTCAAAAGGACTATAAAAAGTCATGCATCTGCATAGAAACCTACCTCATATTTTACATGCACGTCATGATAAGAGTTAAATCAACAATGAACAAAAAATGCAGATTGGTTTATATAAAAAGGGCAGATTACATTAATAAAAGTAAAGGTTCTGGAGAATATCAGAGATAGAAGTATCTGAGAATAGACTGCACTTGTGGAGGAGTGATGTCCTACAAACTGTAGACTTCAAGGAAGAAATTCCAAACCAGCATCTACTGGACAACAAGTACAAGTAAATTCATTTTCCCTATTAGTACTCCATAATGTAAATGGGGGCAGCATGACTAAAGATGAGGTAACTTATGGTGCATTTACACGGTACGATTATAGTTCAAATTTTCCCAATAGCGATTGCATTTGAGCGATAATTGGCTCGTATAAACACAGCGAACGATCAAGCGACGAGCGAGAAATCGTTTATTTTGATCTTTCAACATGTTCTCAAATCGTCGTTGGTCGTTCGCTAAAAATTCATGGATCACTTGGTGTAAACAGTCTTTCACCCATTCACCCTATGTGTGAGATAGGCGATTGCAATAACTATTTTTCCAAACGATACATCGTTCCGTCTAAATGCTGATCTTTATAAAAAAAAACATTACTTCGAAATCGTTAATCGTACGACTGGGCAAATAATTGTTCTTTGTAAATACAACATTAGATTTCAATATGCCTGATCATTTGTTCCTCCAAATGCTTCTTGAATGAAATAAACATGCATGAAAGGCTAATCCCTGAATGCATATCTATAGGGAGCTCAGAGAGATAGTCAATGCTAGGGGTGCATTTACACAAGGCAGTTCAGGTGCAGCTGAAATTGAATGTGTTATTTTCACTGGTCTGAGATGCACGAATTGCAATTTTTACAAATGAAAAAAAAATGTTTGATATGCTTTACCTGTAAAAACTATAAGGCCAATTACTGCACTAAATCTCAGTAAAATCAGTGATTTTTCCCCCAAATGCAGTTATGATGTGGTTTTACCTGTACAACTGCTACATGTGAATGAACCTTAATACACCTCGTCTGTTTGAAATTCCAAAATCTAGTGTTAAGGTATGGTCATACGTGGTGTATTTGTCATGAAAAATCAGCATCATGTACAATAAAACCATAGTTTTAGTCACATAGTTAATAAAATCCTTGATTATAAACCACGTGGAAAAACTACCGCCAAAACTTGCGAAGCTACGTGGTTTTTATAAAAAATTATATATATATATATATATATATATATAAAATCTAAATAATTTTAATAATTCAATAGTATGTGGATAACATTTCTATCATGCCATCCACATTGCTGCTACAGTAAACACTGTAAAAATCCACAGTGTATAGACCACATGTGGCTTTACCATTAGGCTGGATTTATACATGCTCCTAGACAAAAGAGAGGAAAAGAATAAGCCTATCTTTTATATGTTTCCTCTTTCTGGATCCATTCATGGCCTTGGCTTACAAAAAAAACAAGAAAAAAAACCTGCATCAAAAACCACACATGTAAATCCTACCTGCAGTAAATCTTTGTGTATAATAATACAGTAAACTAAGAGGGAAAAAAAACAACTGAAATGGATAGGGAGTGTGATGGATTTCTGGATCCATGCCCTAAAATCGATTTAACTTTTTTTTTTAATATACCATTTAAATTTTTTTCCTTAAAATAATATTTTAAAATTCAGCCCAAAACAAAGCTCTCAGGGACTTCGACAGTGGGGATAAGAGATAGGTATGTTTATTTACCTATGTGTATCCACCACACAGAGGTCCGTATAGATCTATAATTAAAGTCCACTGAATAACTAGCACGCATCTCAATACAGGATTGCATCAGCATGTGAACTAACTATTTTAACATACGGACTTCTGTGTTTCTAATGCTAATAGACTTCTCCGGCTATTTCCTCTAGCTTGGGCCAGGTGATTTTATAATGAAAGGGTGTAAGTATATATAGTATAGTACATATATTAAATATATCTGATATTATAGTCATTACACTAGATACCCAGGAAACTCAAGGGACATTGGATAAAGGTTCTAAAAGTGTGTGTGTGTGTGGGGGGGGGGGGGGTGGATTAAAATAAATAATAAAAAAAAAAGGATGTTGCAAATCACATTGTACCGAAAAGAAAAACAAACAATGTTTACCTAGCCCTGGTTCCCTACTGCTCCAGTTCAGCCATGTCCAAGTCTTCTTTTGCTTCCAAGCACTCAGGAGCTATGCCATACCTTGGCCAGTGATTTGCTGAGCAGGGATAATGTTCCTAAGCTCCCATGAGAAACAGAAGGGGAACTGGGGAAGGGGAGTTGCAATTTATTTTTTTTAGCCAAGGGCCAAAAACACCTTTAGGGTCCATTCACACATTTAGCATCTTTAGATCCATTTTAGGGGTATTCCAAGAGAAATTAACATATCCACTATCCACAGGATAAGGGACAAGTAGAAGATTATGGGGGGTCCGCGGGCATGGCATGTGATCGGCGGCTCTATTCATTCCTATGGAGGTGCTGGAAAAAGAAGAGTAAGCCGGAAGAGCGCTGTACTTAGCTCTATATCCTTGGGATACACCATAAATTATGTGATAGGAATATCCATTTGACATATGATTTAGAACATACGTGTCAAAACTACAATTCCCATCATGCCTGGACAGCCAAAGCTAAAGCTTTGGATGTCCAGGCATGAGGGGAATTGTAGTTCTGCAACAGCTGGAGGGCCTGATTTTGACATCACCGATTTAAAAGTAAAAATAATAAATCCTAAAGAAAAAGAATTGGAAAAACACACTAACGTTCTTCACAAAAACAAAGCTTTAAACAAGGAATTTCGGCAGTATTTTAGAAATTTTGATGTGTAGCTAAAATGTGCCTAGATTCCTATTTGCCCTAAAAATTATGAGTGCAACTCCAGCATGCTCAAGTCAAATGCCGAACGATCAAACTCCAGCATGCACAACTCTAGTCACTAGTGATACACAGCTATCCATAGACACATCTATCACATGCTGCAGATTTTCTGGAGCTGCAAAGCCACCCAAAATAATGTGGATTTGCCACTGTTAATTTTGTGTCAAATTTATTTTTTTAATAAAAAATTATATATTTTTTTTATTTTTCAGGCCAGTTCTATACAGTCATTTAAAATTCCAAGAAATCCCTCCAGACACAGCACTGGTAAAATTATATTTTGTTGGTAATAAAAAAAAATGTCTGAGTAGATTTTGTCAAATATATCCATTCTTCAAAACATAGGTGTAATATTTTCAAGGAGAAGCCTTTAGCAGTGGCAACAGCCAGAATACTTTACATCTGTGATTGGCCTTCACAAATGTGATACTTGGAATATATACAACATCTGTTCAACTTTATACAAATTTTACCAGGTCATTCTGAATTAAAAGAAGGAACAATGTCTTCATCTACTATTTCTCTAGAGGAGCTGTATATTTATCAATTACATAGAGGGCTCACAGATTTCTATAAGAACAATGTAATACTTTAAAGAGGTTTCCATGAATAATATGATTGATGTTCTATCCTCATGATAGGCCATCAATCGCTGATCAGCAGGATGCTGACACCTGGCACCCCTACCAGTCAGCTGTTCAGTGCCTCCATTACACTGGGTGGGAAGCAGTTGGCTTAGCTGAATGCAAAGTGACAAGGCACCTGGTTACTGCAGTTCAGCTCCTTTTCACTTGAATAAAGGTTGAACTGCAAAAAATCCACACCCCTATGTGGTCAGCAATAGCTATACAATGTTGCTGATCAATCCCAGCAATGTTACAGTTACTGATGACAGCATGGGGGCATGGTCTCGGTTGAGTGTGGTGATACCCCTAAGGAAAGGGAAGGGGGGTTAAAGGGGTTATCCAGCATTACAAAAACATGGCCAATTTCTTCCAGAGACAGCACCACTCTTGTCTCCAGTTTTGGTGGGGTTTTGTAATGCTGTGTTTACATGGAACGATCGTTCGAATTTTCGCTATAACGTTCGCATTTGAGCGATAATCCTTCTGTGTAAACACAGCAAACGATCAAGCGACGAGCCAGATATCGTTCATTCTGATCTTTTAACATGTTTTCAAATTGTCGTTTGCTAAAAATTTGCAGATCACTTCGTGTAAACAGTCTTTCAAAAATTCACCCTATGTGAAAGATGGGCTTTAGCGATCTTAAAAACGATCGCAATAACAATTTTTCTTACGATTTATTAGTCTAAACGCTGATCATTATAAAAACTAAATTGTTGCTTCAAAATAGTTAAACAATTGATTGGGCGAATCACTGTGTAAACACAGCGTAACTTTGTTCCATTGAAATGAATGGAGCTTAATTGCAAACCACACCTGAACCAGGTGGTTTCCAGGACTTTCCCTAGGGGCCTATTCCACGGAGCGATAATTGGCCAGATTATCGCCTTGTGGAACAGAGAGAATGATCAGCCGATGATCGGGTCATTGGCTGATCGTTCATTTAGGTTTAAACCTAAAATCAGTAGCCACCCGCGCATCGGTACGTGGAATTGCGGGCGCGGTGGGCGACCGACGATTTCAAAACATCATACATTATCTGTCCTGGTGCAGGTCTTCTCCTTCTCTCGGTCCCGGGCTGCAGCAGCTTTGGAGTGGCCTGTCTGAGCTGACAGAGCACTCAGCCAATCACTGGCCGGGAATGCCGCGGCTAGTGATTGGCTGAGCGGTCTATCAGTTCAGACAGGGTGCTCCAAAGCTGCGTGGCGCAGGATCGGGAGAAGGAGAAGACCTGCGCCTGGACAGGTAATGTGTGAAACAAGGGCTGCAAAGACATCAGTAACGATGTCCCTGCAGCCCTCACTAACGATTGTCGGGCCGTGGAATAGGTCCAGTAAACGAGTGCCGATCTAGCAGATCGGTGATCGTTTACATCGTTGATCGGGCCCCCATCGGCCCGAGGAATAGGACCCTTAGGGTCCTTTTACACAGATATCTGACAGATATGTGTGTGTAAAAGGACCCTTAGACCATTAAAAAGAAAGACAATCAATATGTAATCAGTATGTGTAAATTCAATTCAGTTAAATTGCTGAGCGGTGGCACACCACACAACTGAACTGATTAGTGAAGGCCCCGGGGCTGTACAATCCTAAGAACAGACCCTTCAGTATTACATTCTAGCAATCAGCCCAAGCCTTCGTGTGCTGCGCTTCTGGGTTCAAATAAAACCAAAAGACAATGGGGGAGATTTATCAAACATTGTGTAAAGTGAAACTGGTTCAGTTGCCCCTAGCAACCAATCAGATTCCACCTTTTATTCCTCACTGACTCTTTGGAAAGTGGAATCTGATTGGTTGCTAGGGGCAACTGAGCCAGGTTCACTTTACACCATGTTTGATAAATCTTCCCCATGGTCTCTATATCTGCAGAGATTAGAAGTGTTTTCCTCCAGATCATATGGGTTTTCTCCTATACTACTAAAACATTCTAAAAGGCTTATATTGAATTTAGATTTCAAACCGAATGTACCATCAGGTACATTCGCTTTAAAGGGGTTATCCAGCGCTAGAAAAACATGGCCACTTTTGCCCCTCTCTGGTCTCCAGATTGGGTGGGGTTTCAAACTCAGCTCCATTGAAGTAAATGGAGCTTAATTGCAAACCACACCTTAACTGGAAACAAGAGAGGGGGGAAAAAGTGGCCATGTTTTTGTAGCGCTGGATAACCCCTTTAATTAATACCGATGTATAAAATGGCGCCGACATGGGGAAGTCAGTGCCGTTAAAGTCAATGGAGCCGCGTCATAGAAGGGCAGGGGTTTCTCCCCACTGGGGGCAGGCTGGCTCGCCTCCTACACTGTAGACTGCAGAGGAGTATGTTACTACTACATAAATAAAAAGTATACATATCTACAGTAATTACAAATAGTGTAAGGTGTTCTAACATTCTGCATGTTGGATGCCATACGCACTCAAGTGAGCTACAGTGAATAGTCTAGATGTGAGACATGACTATAATCCCAATGCAGCTTTGTCAGAGGTAGTTGCGTGTAAAGGAATGACACCTAAAAGAGACACCCTGAGTTCTGAGAATTCCCTGTAGACAGCTGAATCACTAAATCCCTGGTGACTACTCCTCTTGCTGGAGTTACCTTTTACTTGACAAATCAAGTTACTCATATCTATAATTTTAAGTAAAGAGACGCGTGTTAGTTAATATACAGAATTAAGTGGATGGTGTCTTATACACTGAATTCATCTTACAATTCATATAAAAATCACGATTAAAAATCAAATCAATGGTTTTACTAATTCAGAGACTATATGAGGTCAATTACATTATTTTTTGTAAAAACAATAAAGTCTAGCAGAAGACTGTTGTGGAAAACTATAGTTCACATATAGGCCATGACCAAAAAACATCTTTTTTGGCCTTTTGAATGCCTTTTTTTGGATGGCCAAAAACCCAAATGGATGGTTTCCCCACTGGTATGATGTTAATACATCATGCCAGTTGGGGAAACAATCCAGGATAGGTATTCACCGTCCGTAGGGCCATAAAATTGCCGACGTGTGAATACAGCCTAAGGCTATAGTTACACACCCGTAGCGCTGCCTGCACTACGAATGTGAATCTGTAGTGCTCCGTGCTTCACCGTGCACTACATTCCCACAGCGATCTGGGCCATGTAATGTGTTCTGCATTAAAGCATGTCTTTTTTTTTTTTGCGGCACAGATCACGGCCCCATACATACACACGTACGGACGTGTAAACGTGGCTATTTAACATCATTAGTTCTATGTTCTGTCCAAAATTGCAAGCTCGTGGTTGCGGACAGAACGACAGATGTGTAAATGTAGCCTAATTGCAGTCGCTTTGAAATAATGATCATCCAAAAAAATATCTGTCAAAAGGGCAAAAAAAAGTCACACTATGTGGTCATGGCCATAAGCAACATAACTTAGTCATTATAATAAAGTGTCCATCCACTTATTTTTTATAATCATTTCCTATTTTTATGCCTTGATAATAACAAATAAAATAAAATACTGACGTGTTTGGCTACGTTCACACGTAGCAAAACTAGCAGAATTCAGTGGCGGAATGCAGTTAGCCTCCCTCTCATAATGGGAGTATATCGCATGCGCGCTGTGCTGGTCTCCCCGCGCTGAAGAATGAACATGTTCATTCTTCAGCGTGGAGAGACGCTGTGAGAACAGCATTGCGTGCCTCCCATAGACTCCCATTATGAGAGGGAGGCTAACGGCATTCCGCGGCGGACAATTCTGCCGCGGAATTCCGCTAGTTTTGCTGCGTGTGAACGGGGCCTAAATGGGTCTTCTTTATTTGTTTCTGTCCGCCTGATTATCTCTTTATCGCTCCACTATTAGCACCTACAATTTGCTCCTATATAACCATAATCCACACCCAAGTGAGGCAAGAGAGGAAAAAAGGTGCACACATATTGTACAACTGTGTGTCACCTTCAACGTGCAATAAACTGACGTAAACCGAGTATTAAATGTCTCATTGTCTTTTCATTTGGACGTTCTGTAATTGTACTTGCCATTTTTATATTAACCTGGCGTACGTATAATAATTATATTATTCACAAAAGGCACAGTAAACATTCAGAGAATGCAATTTAAAACATTACCAATGTAAAAAAGCATGTCCACTACATTTCCGACAGGGCACTAAACACACTTGTCCCAACGTGTCTTCTCTTCAATGCACACTACAGTATTTACAATACATAAGGGCTTCTTCACACCTCTGTCACCTGGCTTTGCATAACTATAACATTGAAAGCCAAAATGGCATCAGGTCCAGTCATGTAAAACTACCATTATATAGGCTTGGGCCTTGTTAGAAGAATTCTGTTTTGTTTTTTTCCCCAATAAATATTTGGTTCCTGTACAGTGCAGCTTCTCACATGGAAATAGATGAGGCCCTTGCTAATCCTGAAAAGAAGTCTGTCCCAAATTTGATAGTTTTCTTTTTTGTAAATGACTGTGTCTATTTAGAATATCTGATTAACATGTATAGTTAGAGCACAACAGCTTCTATTTTGGTGTCCAAGTCTACATAAATACGACATTTCAACCCCTGCTAGGGTTTTTTGTCAAGTATATTATATAGTATATTTCTTTTCTCCAGCCTATCTGGCTAAAACGTCATAACAGTCTTTTTCTCTTCTGGATATATAAGATTATTGCAATCTATATTTACTATTTAACATTTTTCTATTTCCCTCATATCCATGGAGCACCGTTCCCTCGACACAAGGAAATTCCTGTCCAGCCAGTCATTGGTTTTAGCAGTGATTCACCTCAACCAGTGACTGGCTGAATGGGTATTTCCTGTGTGGCAAGAAGGGAGACAGGAAATGGATTCAGGGGGCATAACTTATGAAGCGTTTACACTGGGAGATTTAGGTGACAGATTTTTGAAGCCAAAGCCAGGCACAGACTATAAACAGAGAACAGGTCATAAAAAGACTGAGATTTTTTTCTCCTCCTAAATCCATTCCTGGCTTTGGCTTCAAAAATCTGACATAAATCTGTGTAAATGCTCCATAAACTAGAAGCAGGGGGGTCGATTAGGTAATGTCTGTTCCCTTTATTCAAACCCCACTTAAAAAAAACCTTTAACAAAAACAACATGTCGTGATAAAGTCTTGAACTCCAAAAAGGCTTGGTTTGTATAACTTCATAGTCACATGGAGCCCTAATAGGACACCTATAAATTTTAAATGGCCCTACTTTGTTTATATATACCTCCAATTAAACATAGAAGCATATACAACTTCTTTTTTTTATCAAATGCCATACAAATCCAAAAGAGGAAAAAAAAACACACACAAAGTGACATACATGACATACTACAATGAGCACTGTAATAAGGAGGTATTCTGCCGTAACAGCATTACTGAATGGAGGCACCAGATATCTGTGCAATGTGCCTACAGGGCTACATAGCACAGGGCTGGGAGGACTTTTTGCTGCAGTTTATAGATGAGGCGCCTAAATGTTTTGTTTGTTTTTTTGTACTTTTTGCCTTGTTTCTTTGTATTTTTAACTAGCTGTTGATATCCTGGGAAAACATATTAAGCCATCAAATATTGTACGTTTTCACAATCCTGAATCTTGCTGGTTTATATACATAAAAGGAAAATCGACGTGTAAACACTGCATCAACAAGGCACAGATTTATCATTAACCATAGACTTACAAGTGACATCCATGACAGGAGTTTTATGCTTTTGAAACACAAGCAAACCACAAAGAATAAAGAAACCTCTATAAAAGACTTGTGGAGTGTTTACACAGTGTGTAAAATGATGAGGCTGGAATCTGAAATAATGGCTTAACACATGTTTACCCTTTTCCCTATCCCAGCTGCTTTCTGACCTGGTGATAAGTGGAAGGGCAGCTCAGGAAGGGCAAGGAGGTCAGCACGGATCTTATCTTGTCAAGGTGAAATCTTTTTCATGGCTACAAGTAACCAGTGTAAAAAGAATAGAAATAACATTCTAAAATCTAGTATTTTCATATTCACACCTGATTAAAGTGTATAGTAATACAAACAAGCATGGTAGCATTAGGGTTAATGCAGACGTTATTTCTAGAAGGAAATCTGCAGACCATATTGTCAGAAAGATTAACCATTGTATTAAGCAAAATGCATAAATACCTAAGTAATAAATAATAATCATCAACAATTGCATCTTTTATATTGTGCACATTTATTGCAGTTTTTTTCACTTATCCATCAAAGCCACTGCATTTCACTACATGCACTGGCCTGCTTGCCATTTGTATTTGAAAAGTGTTAGCCAAATCCGCTGATTTTAGTGGGAGGGGACGACCAGCTAAGGACATAATGATTGGGCAGTTTGATTTCAACTGCCTAATCCTTTTGCTCTTGGGAAGATAAGCAGTCAACCAGAGAAATTTGCCAGTGGCTTAGGACCCTATTCCACGGGACAATTATCACTCAGATAATCGTTAACTCGTTCGGAATGAATCGATAATCATTTGGTTAAATAGCAGTTAACGAATTAGAAGACCTGGACCTATTTTTATCGTTGCTCGTTCGCATGGGATAAGATGTTGTTCGCAGTAGTGACGACAAGACGGCCGCAAGACAAGTGAACGATTTCAGGGCATTCGCAATAGTGGTAGTTTCAGATCGTTTATCATTAACGATTATGCGAACAAAATCGTCCCGTGGAATAGGACCCTGACTCTACCTTCTTCTATTTAAAACACATGCACACTAGCATGAGGTGAGTATGCATGTGCAGAGAGATACTGTGAAGGATGTGTGTATCTGTCGCATACAGCCAGCTTAAAGGGTACCTATCTCTTTTTAAAAATAAATAAAATCAACAATCTGACATGGCAGAAGATCCTATTAATCCATAAACAAATGAGAAGCTGTGGCAGTTCATTTCTAATTGTCACTGTGAGCCATGCTACCAGTATACAGACTGAAGCCAGTGTGGTTTTTGATGGGGATTGTGATGTAGCTTTACAAGTGGATTTTACAATTGGAGAAATCCACAGCAATAAAGTGATGTTACTTTTCGATTTACCAAAATCTACAAGATTGGCTTTCACAAACACCACTCTGATAATTTCCAATTAAGTCAATGAAGGACGGATTTCCATGTGGAGACACCAATTTGAACATGTGGATTTTGCGTTCAAAATCAGCACATATTTAATTATTTTAATTGATCTGCTAGACGTGTTTGGTAAAAAAATAAAATAAAAAGCAAAAACCAATATAACTGATGTGATAACTGGATGAGACTGTCATTTAGATTCACAATTTCTATATAGAATATAAAAATTTCTCTAAAATGTCATGTTCCTGCCTTTCAGCAGGCAGTGTGTAGTGCAGAGCATTAGGAGTTAATTGATCCCTCCATGTAGTATCTCTGGCTGGTCATTGGCAATCCCCTCAGGTATATTCCCTAAAGACTTTATCATACTGAAAGCAGAGAAAGCAAACACACTGGGCAGAGTCTAGCCTTTGTTTAGGGCCAGCCTCTTCCTGTGTTATTCAGGCTTTTTGTGTGTAAGGTTACAAAGCAGCAGACGCTTCTACAGGCATTACACATCACAGCACACTGGATTCTGTTTCAGCCTAAAACTTTGCCTTCTTTATAGAAGAAGCTAGTTTCCAGTGGAAACACTGCCACAAAGCAGCAGAACAGTTCCCTGGGAATATCTGGATTTTCCTTCAATAGCCCAGACGCTGAAGATGTACAGTGCTCCACTCACACATCTTACGGAGCCCTCAGTCTGCTACAACTGCCTCACCTATGACTGCTAGGTGCTAAAGACACCGGCTCTACTGGTTGTGCGAACGCTAAGGAAGTGCCAGACGGAGACACGGGAGATGTTTAAGACATTGCATGATCCAGCTTTCTTGGGAAAGAAAAAACTGGGACAAACTTTCAGGTGATGCCAAAAGCTTCTTCAAGAAGAAACGCTGCAGAACATCACACCTCTGCTGAACAGTGTGAAGATTGGCAAGCGGCACATGTATCCTGCCAAGGATTTGTGATCACAAAAAAAGTTCTTTTCAAAACTATCCCTAGGATCCCAGGACATCTAGATATAATGGTAAGCAGTAACAACTCAGACCCAAACTGTACAGCAGATGACAACTTTAAGTACACCTTGTATGGATGTGTATTTAGTATGGTGTTTGTCCTTGGCCTCATTGCAAATTGTGTTGCCTTGTATATATTTAGCTGTACCTTAAAAGTGCGGAATGAAACCACCACGTACATGATCAATCTGGCCATTTCTGATCTTTTGTTTGTGTTCACGCTGCCTTTTCGGATTTTCTATTTTGCCGCCCGGCACTGGCCTTTTGGAGATATACTGTGCAAAATATCCGTCACTCTCTTCTATACCAATATGTATGGCAGTATACTGTTCCTTACCTGTATAAGCGTGGATCGCTACCTGGCTATCGTATACCCTTTCCGGTCCAAGACCATCAGGACAAAAAGGAATGCCAAAATTGTCTGCTTGGCTGTGTGGTTTACCGTTCTTATGGGCAGTGCCCCGTCAACCTTTTTCCGCTCAACTAATGCGAATAATAAGAACAACTCGACCCAGGCTTGCTTTGAG
Source organism: Dendropsophus ebraccatus (assembly GCF_027789765.1). NCBI lineage: Eukaryota > Metazoa > Chordata > Amphibia > Anura > Hylidae > Dendropsophus > Dendropsophus ebraccatus. Next base: position 50,249,739 of record NC_091458.1, read on the forward strand.
AACTTTTCAGAGGATACTTGGAAGACTTATCTATCAAAGATTGTGATATTCATTGAAATAGTGGGCTTCTTCATACCTCTCATCCTTAATGTTTTCTGTTCGACAATGGTTTTGAAGACGCTGAAGAGGCCGGTGACTTTAAGCAGAAGCAAAATCAACAAAACTAAGGTGCTAAAAATGATAGTGGTCCACCTGGCAATCTTCTGTTTCTGCTTTATACCGTACAATGTCAACCTGGTTCTTTACTCCCTTATGAGGACACAGGTTTTCAGCAACTGCTCAGTGAAGGCGGCAGTCAGGATTATGTACCCCATTACACTGTGTATTGCAGTGTCCAACTGCTGTTTCGACCCCATCATCTACTACTTCACATCGGAGACTATACAAAACTCCATAAAAAAGAGAAACAGACCTATGAGGAAAGACTCTCACTTCTCCGAGTCCATGGCCACAGAAAACTTTATTCAGCATGGCTTACAAACTCTTAAAGCTAAAATATTCGAAAATGAATCCACGATATGAGGTCCAGACGTCTTGGAGTAAAACAAGGAGGGATGTCGTCTTGGATTTACACAGCAGAGAAAAAGGTTACAGGGTCTTAGAAGTCAATCCCTGTTTATTTTACACCTGGTTACTTTCCCCCCAAAAATAGGGGAAAAAATCTATGGTACCCAACTACACTTTCTGTACTGTAGGGTATTGTATTAATAAGACTAGGTAGTATAAAAAGGGGCACAGGTTGCCATAGGAGGCTAAATAGGGAATATGCTGCTGTTGCCTCTGGGGGCGATACTATCTTTACTGAATACACATGCTGCCTCATTCAGCTTAAGCAAATCAATTCCAATGAGGTATTGGCTGCCATAGTGTTAATGTCTTGTAAACTGTATACTTGTATACATACGTGGTTGTGCTGGCTTCATCTGAACCTACTTGAAAGAAAATGAAACTTAACATTTCCTTTTCTTTCAAGTAGGTCTTATTTGTGCATACGGCTGCTACTTGCTTATGGTATATGGAGTCTTAACGTCTTTGTTCCTGAATGATCTGCATTCCATCTGTTGGTGTGTGTCCGTTCTGGGAGTGAAGAGGTTAAATGTTGACTATATCCTTCTTACAGAAGGCAAACACATTTAGTATATTACTGAACAGGAAAATAGTATTTGACTTGGCTAATGCTCTTTATGAACACTGTATATGCAAATCTACTCCACTCTGTAAGTGACTGAATTGTGAATGTATTGAAAGTTGGCACTTTAACAAGGACAAACTGCTCAACCAATACTTGGTTCCATTAAACTTTCTTTAAAATCTCACACTTGGACATATGAGTATTTTTTTGCTAAAAGACAGATCTATATAAGCAGTACACAGTGGTATTGGTTAGAGCAGACATGTACTTGTTAGAAAAAAATACATTAAAAATCACTTATATACATACAAATATACATAGTATACAGCTTAGACCCTAAAAAACTTTATTTTCTGCAAAGAGTCAATATGAGAGTAATATGACCGCAATAGATGAATGTATGTGATGAAAAAATGTTAACATTTTGCCCACTGCATGTCTAATTCGGTGTCCGTAAAAAAACAGACACTGTCTGCGTGAAATCTGGGCATATGATTAATCACTTCTTGAAGGAGTTTACTCAGGAAAGGCCTGCTCTGTTAAGACATGCCAAAGATGCATTATTACTAAGTTCAAGCAACTCCTTTTCCTGAGGGCAAATGGGAAGAGGTGATGTGCACATGCAGGTCAGTGTTGAAGTTGTTTTTTTCAGCTGAATTGCCTTCCCTTACCATCCACCCACGTGCTTCCACTAATCAATTCAATGTCCTAGTCTTCTGGGGCTAGCAGGCTCAGAACAAAAGCCTCCCTGCTTCAGGGTGTGAGCCCCACTGAACACAAAAGGTTTCAGCATATCTCCAGCTCTTGCTAATTTGGTTTTGCCCTACTAGGCTGCACAGAAAATGCATTTACAATGTAAATGAGGATATACAAAAAGTTTACATTAGATTTACATAGTAATTTCATAGGTCTTTTGGGATAATTGGGAAATACGTAAAACATGCCCCAACTAATTAAACATCAAAAACTTAACCAATTTTTTTTATATTTTACTTTATTTTATTTTTTTTTAAGAGTCCAGACAGCACAACAAGCCTGGTAATGTTTAGCAAGATTATATATTATATATATATATATATATATATATATATATATATATATATATATATATATATATATATATATATATATATATATATATACACACACACACACACACACACACAGCATAAACTCAACTACATGACATCACATTTACAATATGTGAAGTAATGAATAACATACATGATGTTATTGCAAAACCAGTCTCAATAGCATCTATATGAACTGTGTTCGTCAGAAAAATGTATATGATTGTAAATACTCATGTGTCAAAAAGATCAAAGTATTTTAGAAATGATTATTGGCTAACCTGAAAAATTAGATCTGTAAGCTGTCAAAGCACAGAAGCCCCTTCATCTAGACTTTTTCTGGTCGGCCAATAAAGATATTACTATGATATAAATTCCCAATGTAAAGATCAGGTACTACAATGTATGTGCATCTTCTCTATATGTAATGTAGGCTCCTCAGATTATGATTGATGGTCATTGGGACCACTTAGTGCAGTTATTTAGTGCAGGGAAAATAGCTGCATGCATGAACAGCTCAGTTGTGCTATGAGGATTACCGGCTTGTTCAGACTGGTATTTTAGTCATTTCAAGCATAGTTCTCTGTATACAACGGGAAGTCAGAAATTAAGCCTTGTACATTACACTGAGGCCTTATTCAAACGTCCTGGAAAGTTGCTTGTGATTGCGGATCCACCGCAATTTTAGGGGCCATTCAATTCTATTGGGCTATTCACAGATCCACAATCCGTTCCGTGCAACCAAAAAAAAGGGAATTTACTAGTGTGGAGCATGATCACAGCACATATTCCCCAATAGAAACTTATGGGATCCGCGTTTTTCAAAGATTTCACACGTTTTGATATCTGTGAATCTGTGAAAAATACAGATGTGATGTCAGGCAGTGTGTCACAGGCCCCTCTCAATGCAATTGACACGAATTGCAATACGGGTGCAGTCAATGGCGATATTTCACGGGTCGTGGAGCTAGATAGCGCACTTAAATCCAGAGCTTACAAATCAGTAACGTGTAAATAAGGCCTAAAGGACCTATACCACGAAACGATTATTGGTCGTATTCGGCCAATATCGGCCGTTATGGCCGATAATCGTCCCGTAGAATAGGAGGCAACGATCAGCCGACATCGTTCATGTTGGCAGATCGTTGAAGTCGTTTGTCTTTCCACATGTTGAAAGACAAAAGACTTATATAGCAGCGATCTGCTGCCGTCTCTCTGTGTAACAGCAGCAGACCGCCGCTATATCCTATATCCACCACTATATCCCCCCGGCCCTCTCCGGGGACTCACCCGCTCGCTGCAGCCGCATGAAATAGCGGCAGCAGCGAATGGGGAGCGAGGACCAAACGAGTGCTCACAGCAGATATTTTTTACCTGCAAAGGTATGTGAGGACGGAAAAAGAAAGAGAGGAACAAAGAGGGGCGCTTATGGTGCAGTAATCAAAGGCTCTGGGAAAATAAAATTCATATAGAAGGGCAACTAACCTTTAGGTGTTGTGCGAGCGATAGGCACATAACTAGTCAAGCTTGACAATTGTAAAATAGTCCGCAGCCAGGTCTACAGCGTACAATGGGCAGCTCCGTCACGATGCTGTCACTTGCATAATCATTGGAGAGAAGACTCAAAAAGAGACTGCAATGACCTCGGCACTGGACTTGAGACATATACTCCAATGGCCAGGGAGCTGTTAGAAACAAACTTCTTTATTCTGAGCAATGCGTTTCGGCGGCGTACCGTCGCCTTTATCAAGCTCCTTGATAAAGGCGACGGTACGTCGCCGAAACGCGTTGCTCAGAATAAAGAAGTTGGTTTCTAACAGCTCCCTGGTCATTGGAGTATATGTCTCAAGTCCAGCGCCAAGGTCATTGCAGTCTCTTTTTGAGTCTTCTCTCCTTACCTGCAAAGGTAAAATCTGTAAAGGGGCCAGCGGATAAGATATCACAAATGTCAAATCACACCTTTTTCAGTGTGGCAAAGGTCAAATTCAAAATAAATCTGTATAAAAATTCACACATAGCAGATTAGTAGATTTGCACCATGTGTGGCTCTACATATGTTTCAAATGTGGTGGAAACAATGTCACCCCCCTCTTGGTCTTATAGGGGTTATATGCAGGATTAGAAAACCATGGCTGCTTTTTTTTTCTAAAAACAGCACCACACCTCGCTTTAGGATGTGTGTGATATTACAACTCAGCTTCAACTTCTATGGTGCAGAAATGGAAAACCATGCACCGAGAACAAGTGTGGTGCTATTTCTGGAAGAAAGCAGCAATGCATGTTTAATCCTGGGTAACTCCATGAGTGGTAAGTTCAGGTATTGTAGCTTATATCTGATGATTTTTGGTTTTACAATTGTATAATACAGCCGCATTTCGGTGTCCGTATTACAGCCATATGTCTCTGATGACCTGAAAGAACAGCTGCTCATTCAGGTCATCAGAGAAGTGATCAGGCCAGGACTTGCGGCCATAAAAACATGGCCGTATTATGTCAGTGCAAAACCTGTCATACATGCAGATTACGTATAAGTTTAACTGTTATGACTGCCTGCTGCTGGATCAACTGCGAGTTCCTCTCTTTATCCATAAGTTTGAATCTCCATGGATACAAACACGCAATGAGACCGTAATACGCGCAATCCTTCTTAGGATCAGAATGGGGGTGCACGCATTACAGTCTCATTGCGTATTCATATCCTTGGAGACCTGAACTTCCGGATGAAAAGAGGAACTCTATGCCGATCCGGCAGTAGGCCCTCATGACAGGTACACTACATGACAGGTTTCACTCCTTACACTAAGAAGTGTAAAATCTACAGCAAATATCTTTGCTATAATGGGCAGAGTGTTCGGAAATCCACACAGGATTTACCAACTCTGAGAAAATGGAGTTTACTAACATTTAATAGAGCTCACACATGACATTTGGCTGTGTTTTCCTTTGTATTGTTTTATTTTTGGTCAAAAACTTTGCAGCCAGATGTTAAGAGTCTGTAACAAAATATTGTTCAGTGCACATACACAGCGATTTTGGGCTTTGTTGGGGGAGGGGGGTTTTGTGGTCTGTGGCAAAGGAAACTTGTGATATTGTTATGAGCTTTTAAAAACAAGAACGAATAAAAATAGTGTCAAGGAGCCCTAGTATTGTAATTTGGCTGTATGTGACCTAATACGTAATGTAACTCTGTTGTCCAGGTTCAGAAAAACATGGCCGCTTTCTTCCAAACAAAGCTCCACACTTGTCCTCAGTTTGTGTGTGTGGTACTGCAGCTCAGTTCTACTGAAGTGAATGGAGCAGAGTTGTAATACCCCACACATTCTGAGGACAGCTGGTATGTTTTTCTAATCCTAGATGAACCCTTTAAAAAAGAGGTGATAAGTAGGTTCTTATGACCTTTACTTTGTCTACATGACAAAGGATGCCAGCCATATTACAAATTAATAGTCAATATAATATTCTACATTTTGCTACATTTCCACTTACTGTATATTTATTCAGTATTAAAATAAAATTACACTTAAAAATGGTGTTTCAATGATAAATCTATAGTGCAGATATCTCTTACTCATAAGGTCAAAGAATTACACTATTCTTCTATATGTTGCATATTGTACAGGACCTCCTGATAGCAATAAATAAAAATCATATATAGATTTGCTGCATGGCTCAGTGACATTTATACTGTGTATATGTAAGGTTGAGCTACTGACAATTTTAATGCACACGCCAACGTATATCTAAACCTCAAACATTTAGTGCTCCACTGAGAATAAACAGAGCCTATCCAAACATGCTGCCAGATAGTGTGCCCTATTTTAGAGAGATATCCCTAAGTGGTGTCAGAGCAGCAGTACTACAGATAAGGGCGCTGGGAATATAGGAGTGAAAAGTGTGACTGTGAGACTGAGGATTTACAGACTACAGATGAGCATGTACATGACACAACATGAGTTCTCACTCTATTCTCAATCATGAAATGATTTGCATTTGGCTGCCAAATTGGGAAATGCCACTGATCGTAGGGGAAGGGTGCTTTTACACAGGTCGATGGGGGCCCGATAATAACTGTAAAGGAGCGACGATCTGCTAGATCGGCACTCGTTTACTTGTCCTATTACACGGCCCAATACTTGTTTAACAAGGGCTGCATGGACATCGTTACTAATGTCCTTGCAGCCCTTGCTTAAAGGGAACCAATCACGCCGAAATTGCCCCCATTGATAAGGAAACGTGCTGGTACATCAGCCAGCACGCTTCGCAAACATCCCCTTGTCCCCTCCGTCCCCTCCTTTATTACCCCGTAATCTTACTTTTGTGATGTCCTGCGCCGTATGCTAATCAGCCCCAAGTAGTCAAGGTGGGCTGAACTAGTCACGGACCTGGGCGCTGTAATCACGCCCAGAGGGGCGTGATTCAAAGTCCTGCGCTCCGCCGACGTCATCTCTGGCCCGAGATCACGTCGGCGGCGCGGCGCGTCTTTCGCATGCCGCGCATGCGCAGTACGGCGGGAGAAGATGCTGACTTACTGCATGTGCGGAAGACGTCGTTGCGCCGCCGTCTTGGAGCGCAAGCGTCGCCGACGTCTTCCGCATGCCTCGCACGCGCAGTACGTCAGCGTCTTCTCCCGCCATACTGCGCATGCGCGGCATGCGAAAGACGCGCCGCCGACGTGAACGCGGGCCAGAGATGACGTCGGCGGAGCGCAGGTCTTTGAATCACGCCCCTCTGGGCGTGATTACAGCGCCCGGGACCGTGACTAGTTCAGCCCACCTTGACTAGTTCAGCCCACCTTGACTACTTGGGGCTGATTAGCATACGGCGAAGGGACATCACAAAAGTAAGATTACGGGGTAATAAAGGAGGGGACGGAGGGGACAGGGGGATATTTTTGGAAGCGTGCTGGCTGATGTACCAGCACGTTTCCTTATCAATGGGGGCAATTTCGGCGTGATTGGTTCCCTTTAAACTGCATACATTACCTATCCACCGCGCAGACAGTGCCCGACAATTATAGGTCCAAACCTATATCATCGATCAGCCGATGATCGTTGTCATCAGCTGATCGTTGTGTTTATTACATGGAACGATAAAGGGCCAGATAGGGCAGATTATGGTTCTGTGTAATAGGGTCCTAAGAGAACACATGGCTAAACTGCCCTAAAAACTCAGTTTCCATCTCCAATTAACAACAGTGGGGAATTTAAATAACAAAAAGTGTTTAAAAAAATTAAATCAAAAGAAAAGAGACAATCCGTTTTCTGAGCAATTCAGTATGGAAGCTCATATTAAAACCAATGGGAGCATGAAATAAACGCATGAAATGCCGCATGTAGAATCGCCTCTAGGAATATGAACACTAAAGTCAGCACAGAAAATGCCATGTTGATTTGAAGCAGTTTATTCACAACTTGTTTTAATCGCTGTTATAATCTTATATTCTATATAATGAAGACTGTGGGTTCAAGTGAGATTATGAACTACATTTCTATGAACAGACCTGTGTGTACGTTCTATGAAGCTTATTTCCTCCCTCTCCCCCAAAAAAACACAGTTTAAAAAAAAATTCCTCCGAGGCTATGTTCCCATGCTGTAAAAAGATCGGCCATTCTGCCATGAAAAAAGCGTTGTTTAACGCATCCTACAACTAGAACTAATGCTCATGATAAGTAATTCCGGCAGTCGGTAACGTTAAACAACGGCTCCTCACAGCTGAATGGCCGGTGTGTGGGAACATAGCCCAACAGCACATAATATAAAATGTGGATTAGGTTAGTTAATGTACCCGGGATTTTCTATTATCTAAACCTGCAGTGTTGTTACGTGTGAACATGCTCTAAAGAGGTTGTAGATGATGAACAGCTTTAGGAATACACATCACAATATAAAACACACTGCCCTTCACTTATCAGTAAGAAATCATGACTGCTACTACAATAATAATAATCAGAATAAGGCTGGTGTTCTGGTTTTCCTCAGTCTTCGGGGTAGTGCCACAATGGGCCTGTTTGTGCTTGTACTGGAAAACATTGGGAGGGTCACACCCCTAGCTGGGTTTAACCTGGATGATTCAGTGCTAGAATAAAATACATAAATGAACACTGACTATATAAAAAAAAAAAACATATGATGCCAGTTACTTTACAGTTCTGACCTTCTTTCTCACTGGGTGGGTCAGTGTGTCAGATTCAAGAGAAGAGAAAGGATATTACTAAATACTGAGCTTTCAGACATGTAAGGGGCTTGAGCTACGGTTTAAATTCTGGGACTTATGTAACCTGTTTTTGTGGGATGCCCCCTTTTGCCTCATTTCCTGCCTCCGCACTTATGGCCACAGAAAACCATGTTTTTTTTTCCTCAATATTGTGTCCAATTGCCGATACATGCCAACGTATAGATTCATAGTGGCAAATTATGGAGGTATACGTTAGGGAGTAATCCAACATAGACCTCCAATGTGTACCTCAATGGGTGCGGTCATTACAAAAAAAAAAAACACTTTTCATTGGACCCCCACCCATCAGAAGATCGAACGGTAAGAAGTACGCTTCACTCCCTGACAGCAATCTCTGACCAGGCAGCTTCACTATAAATCTATGGGGCCACTGGACAGAGATGATTGACTGCAGGGAAGTAAAATTCACTACCTTACATGTCTACCTGTGACATTTTAAAGCTTACCTGTCATAAAAAAAAACTTAAAGTATGAAGAGAACAGAGCGTTAGCAATAAAATATTCAGCCATCCTTCATTCTGACTTCCTGCCTGTAATCCCATTGAATTACACAACAGGCACTGCTAAAAATGGCTGCTTACATTTCAACAATAGATTGCATCATTGTCACAACAAACAGAGAGAAGGCTAATGTGCATTTATGTTTTAGGACCATTTAAAGCAGTTGTCCACCTCATTCTATTCCTACAAATACCAAGTCACTGAAAACTAGCCCAAAAAAAGTCTGGTTTAGTATTATTGCCAAGTCTCAGCTCGCAGCTCAGAATGAGAGACAGTGAGACTGCTTGAGGAGAAGCTCCTAACTATGATTATATATATATATATATATATATATATATATATATATTATATATATATATATATATATATATATATATATATATATATATAGAGAGAGAGAGAGAGAGAGAGAGAGAGAGAGAGAGAGAGAGAGAGAGAGAGAGAGAGAGAGAGAGAGAGAGAGAGAGAGAGAGAGAGAAAATCCATGGTAATGTAACTTATGTGTAAATGTTACACATGACACCTTAGCTTTAGGGCTGTCTAGGCCAAGACTAGGACTCATAACACATGAAATTATATTCCTATGCAATTCACTTCAATGAATACATTCAATTCCTACAATCTATGACATAAAAAAAACTAAATTATTACTAACTGCATCTGAGTTTGCCCCCACCCCAGGAACAGATGGTTCCACTTATGTCAGATTACACTTTAAAATTATCTATCTTATTAACTAGAATAAAAGTCTGGTATATACATGAGTCACATGCTGCACAACACGTTTCTATGCAATGTGCAGAGTTCACACACATCACCTAAATTTACATATAATGACCAACCTTGTACACCCAAGAAGGGTGCGGTAGAGAGATTACACTATACCTTGAACAAGGCTTATTCTTGTGTGTTAATCTTCATATAATCACACAATAGTGTCATGGATATCACAATTTCTGTATTGCTGTATTTAGTAAAGCAATGTATTTTTAAAGAGTTACTACTTCTAACCCAACCAACCACAGCCCAGTAAGCATATACTTGAGACAAGCGAACTTAAGTTCTGGTTTGCACGAACCCAAGCGCTTAGCATTTGAATCCTACTGCTTGGAAAGATGGATGCAGTGTTTAGAGTGTTTCTTTAACCAAACAATAAGAGGCCTTATTCACACGATCCGTGCCACAATCCTCTAGCCAGAGCCCCCTTGCCGCCTGGCACGGATTAGCTCCACCCGCCCCCAGCAGCAGAGATTACAGGAGCGCATAATGTGGGTGTGGGCGAGTAGTAGATGCGATGACCGAAGCACACATCATCCGCTCCTGTCCCCTCTGCTGCCAAGCGGCAGGGTTGGTGATCCGTGCCGCGATTCGCACAAGGACATGTCCTATTTTTTCACGGTACTGGTCGTGGCACGGATTATGTGAATGGTACCTAAAATTATTGTTATTGTTAATTTTACAGGACATGTGAATGCAGCCTAAACTTGCTTCAATTTATTTATTTAAATTTATTTTTAGCAGCAAAAAGAAATTCCCCAGACACCCTCAGAAAGAATCATAAAAAAAAATTGAAGCAGCACTTGCACACGTCTAGACATTCACTTGGCTCCTGGAACGTGTCCAGCCCGATGATTACAAAGCAGCAACAACAGCAGAAGAACCACAAAACCATTACATGCAACCTTTACCCTGCTGCTCAGCAACAGGAAACAAAAACAAAGAGTGAGGATGGTCATCTGTGAGTGGAACACAACTCCTGCCCAGATCCGCAAAATATCAGCCACAAAACTATAAGGATGGAGGGACAGAGAGCACATGAAGCAACTACCAGATACAGCAGCCATAACATTAAGGCCTTGGTCAAACAGCAGTATTACGGTCACTTTGCACCAGTTTTTTTAAAAAAAAAAAAAAACAGGAGTGGGTCTAACATACAGAATAGGTGTAAATCTTTCCATTACTTTTCCTCAGTGCCGGTTCTAATCCTAGTTTTGGCTTACAAATACCAAGGCAGAGCTGCAGTGTGAAAGTGGCCTGAAACCATCTGTCTGATCCCCCACATGCTGCCAAACCAGGCCTGACCCCTGGAGGCATGGATTCCACAAGACCTCTGAAGGCGTCCGGTGGCATCTGGAACATGAGAAGCAGATCTTTTATGTCCTATAAGATGTCAGGTGGGGCTTTGTGGATAGCATTTGTTTTTCCAGTAAATCCCACAGAACAGATTGAGATCTGAGGAATTTGATGGCCAAGTCAACACCTTAAATTCTTTGACATGTCATGTTCATGTCCTCAAACCATCCCTGAACAATTTCTGCATTGAGACCTGCTGTTTGGAAGATGCTCCGGACCTAGTCACTAGCCATGACAATCTGGTCCTTGTCTTAGTTGCCCCCATCCTTAGGCCAGATTCACACGTCATACGTCACACTTCAGTACGTGATACTCTTCGACTCTTATAAGGCTCCCTGCATCATAACTCATTAGGATGCAGTGAGCTCCAAAACAGCTCAAGCCCTCAGCTACTGAAATGACATCTGTGAGAGCTGTAACTCTCTCTGAGCTTACTGTAACATAATAAATTATGATGCAGGGAGTCCTGTAAGAGTTGAAGAGTTCAGTCCGGGATATACAGTGAGTGTACACACCGCATATAACAGACTGAACACAGGACTTGTGAATCTGGCCTTACACTTTTTCCTGCTTCCAACATATCAGCTTCATGAACTATATCTGCTCACTAGCTACGCAATTAACCTATAGGCTATGTTCCCACACAGTATGTGTCAGTATTTTTCAAACAAAACCAGGAGTGGGATTAAAAACACAACAGCCATTGTTTAACATAACGGCCGTTATTTACCATTAAATGACGGCCATCCACTCAATTTCAACAGTGTGTGAACATAGCCTTTCTGTGTTTTGAATCTACTCCTGGTTGAAAAATACTGACCAAAATACTGAGCAAAAATATTGTGAGGGAATATCGCCTCGAGGTACATACATATATACATACATATATACATACATATACACACACCAACCAGACCACTGCTTTTAGAGCAGAATGGCGGGACACCAGGAAACGCCGGGAACCGGAGCGCCGCGATACGGAGCACCCGCTGGATCCGGGGAGGTGAGTGGACATCTTTTCTCTCAGCCACCTCCTACCTGGCCAGATCCAAAAATATCCCCCCTGCTGGAGTATCCCTTTAAACGCTTCAGGTGCAGTTCACAATTATGACTAGTGCTAGAGACTAGCTGTATTCAACAGCACCTGCGAATAAAATTTTAAAAAATATGAAATAAAAAGACAAAAAATTCTTAATATGTTTAACATCCACTGAAAGAATCCACTGCAGGGCTACCACATATGTGTTTCACAAAACATGTGAATAAACCCTTCCTGTCACAGAGGTGGCAGCAGAGAGCACTGTGTCAGAATGGATAGAATACACCATTTTTTTTTGCAGGACATACAGCAGCTGATAAGTACTGAAAAATTGAGACTTGAGATTTTTTTTTACAGAATTTACAAATCTTTATAACATTCTAACATTGGTTGATTAAAAAATATATTTATACCCCTGTAATACTTAACATTGTCACCCCCTTTTGTGCATTCTGACATCACTACACAGGTGTAAAGGGTAAATTTAGCGATTTTCATACCTTATTTCATATCATACGTCATGGTGTTTGTTCGAATAAAAAGTGTCCTTTTATCAACTGCAGATTGTATTAAGTAGGCATGGGCCTAGCGCCACTTAGTCCCGCCCACAACAGCACTGGTGACCCCGCCCCCTTGACGCCCATTAGTTGGCCGACATAAAGGGGGTGGGGTCTAGACCTTTCAGCCAGCTTCTTCCAATGGCTGGCGAGGGGGCGGGGCCAACTGTTGTGTTGTGGGCGGGGCTAAAAGGTGCTAAAGTCGCGAGGCCCCGCCCACTTAACACAATCTGCAGTTGATAAAAGATGACTTTTTACTTGAACAAGCACCATGACGTATGATCTAAAAGTATGAAAACCGCTAAATTTACCCTTTACACCTGTGTAGAGATGTCAGAATCCAAAAAGGAGGTGACAGTGTCCCTTTAAGGGGCATTTTACTGCAGCTTCATTTCACTTAAGAGCGATGTTTAAAAAAAAAAAAAAAAGAAGTCATCATTAGAAAATGTGTTTACCACAAACAAAATTGAAAAAAATTTTTTTTTTTACAAGCATAGCGCTGAACCACACTTGGGAGGAAGCAGAATAGAACATCTTAAGCAAGCTTTCCTTTCTAAATCGCAGGCCTCTGCAGGAAGTAAATACAATGGGGGGGGGAGGATAGACAATCACTGAGAAAGGATGTCTGCTGTTTATGTCAAACAGGGTAAGGAACTAACCTTATGCTCTTTAAAAATGTAAAGGTTACCAAGAAACACTACTTAGACACACTGGGGAGCGTATAAAGGATCTTTAATATAAAGGGGTCACATATGGTGTTCTAAATGTTATAAATATACAGTGGTGCCTTGGATTACGAGCATAATTCGTATCGGAACCGTGCTTGTAATCAAAATGACTTTTTTTTATTTTTTATGCCGAACAACATGTAAAACAAATTAAACAAACATTTAGAAAGAGCTGAATATGTCATATTATAAGTTACTGTACAGTATAGCAAACAGCATGTGGAGTATAATGTAAAGCAAGTGTTTAAACCTAAAAAACAGCAGCAGTTTGGAACGGTAAATCTCCATAATGCAGTAGCGTAGTACAACAGGCTAGGATAGAGAAGCAGGACTGCTGTCAGAGGTCTGTGTGGTCACATGGCAGCAATGGGGAAGCAGGGTGTGTTCAGCTTGGACCAATCAGGAAGTGAGAATCACAGAGCTCTGCAGGAGGACTGTGACAGAAACCTTTTTATACTGAGGGTATACCGAGTGAATGGCTGAGTGTAAGTGCAGTCACATTATAGCAGGAATGTGTACGGCTGAGTGTGAGTGCAGGCACATTATAACAGGAATGGAAAGGATGGGAAAAACTGACAGACTGAAGGGAGCATGAAGGAATGAGCAGAACATACGTGTGCACATAAATGCAGCACTCTTTGTCAGGGGAGAGAGGGGATACAGCTATGATAGTCCTGTCCCCTGATGCAAGCCCCAGCTTGAAGTGGATCTGCTCTGATTTGGAAGGTGAGGGAGACTTCCTGGGTCACAGTACAGTGCTGTAGACCACAATATGGAGACCATGCCACTCCCCTTCCCACCCAGTACAGGGAGCTTTTTAACCAAAGCAATGCTCTTAAACCAAGTTACAATCTTGAAAAACTGAGCTCTTGCAAAGCGCTCTGAATCAAAGTTACTCTTAAACCAAGGTACCACTGTATATAGTTTAGATCTGGGCAAAAACCCATTTTGCAGACAACTATTACACCTTGCAGCAAAGAGACAGCAAACTGAATAGAAACTGTAGCAGCCATCATTCAGCAGAGTTCACTCGACCACAGAGTCATGCAGCTGTAAAGTCCCCAGTGTCTCCTTCCCTTAGTATAGTGCAGAGAGAGGATACTGAATACTAACATCTTCACGCAGACTGATCTGTCCCAGCAAAACACTACTAGAGCCTGGAGAGGTGAGGAACCACTGGACACCAGCTATGTAAGCACATCTGTACACTACCATAGATGTCACCATTGACTCCTTTACTACCATGGATTAAAATCATCAAGGAAATTTAACCCATTAAGGACCTGAACATTTTTTTCTTTTGTTTCTAACCCTTATTTTGATCATCTCTTACATTTTAGAACCCATAATTTTAAAGTGACACTGTCGCCCTGTTTTTGCATTCTGACTTCTCTACACAGGTGTAAAGGGTAAATTTTGCAGTTTCCATACCTTATTTTATATCATACGTAATGGTGCTTGTTTCAGTTAAAAGTGATCGTTTATCATCATCTGCGGATTGTGCTACCTGGGAGGGGCTTCACTGCAGCAGCACTTAGCCCCACCCACATTAATATGGGGCTGCCTAAAGGGGGTGGGGCCTAGACCTTTAGGCTGGCCCATTCCAATGTGTGTGTGTGTGGGGGGGCTATACGGCTATGACGTCACAGATGGGTGGGGTCTACAGGGCAAAGGATGGGAGTGGGTGAATGAGCCTGGTGCAGGCCACCCGGAGAAATAAAGGGGAAAAAAAAAGTGGGGGCGGGGGCTGTTTTCTGTTGCAATGCATCAATTGGTTTGCTGTACCATTTCTGCACCTGCTGCACGCAATTAAAGGGGACCTGTCACAGAAGGCAACATGTTGCAAAATGGGCAAAACAGAATAATAAACATATTTGTAGGAAAAGATTAATAATGATTTCTTCTTTTAAACCCAGCCTCATCAAGGCATAGGAGTCCAGTGGGCGGTCAAGTCAATGATCAACTGTAATCTCTGTATGCACACTCACACAGTAAGGCTGGGTTCACACGCTGTAACTGTGCGGCTGTATTTTTTATGCGGCTGTAAATGTGCGGGTGAAACTCCGGCCGTGGGAAAAAATAGACATGCGGCTCAAAACATACGGTCATTTACTTGGAAATCTGGTTCAACTAAAAATAACAAATAAAATGTTAAGAAAGTGATGAAAACACCTCTGGATGCATCTGGGAAAGCAGGGAACACAGTTTACATGAATCGCTATTACCGGGGTTTGCGATCCTCTGCACTATAGCCGATGTCTCTCATGGTTAATATATTGAATTAATAAAACACATTTTCTTTGTAATAAAGTCCCTTTTATTGTTCAATAATTAAATGTAAACGATTCCATCATTTTGCAATTAAATATACTGTTAAAATAAATATATATATAAATAAATGTATATTTATATATATATTTATTTTTTGACAGTATATTTAATTGCACAATGATGGATTCGTTAGAATTAAATTATTGACCAACGAAACTGAATTTATTTAAACGAAAATGTGTTTTCTTAATTAAATATTAATTAGTACAGGAAGCTCTATAAGCCGTTAATTCATATTCCCGGCAATAGAGCTTTCTGTACTAATCATCACTTAACTTTAATTAAAACATCAAATGTTTCTTCTAATTATGTTATGACAATAGCATTATTAGAAGAAACATTTAGAATTATATGTGCGCTCAGCTGATTGGCTGTTCGGCTGAGCGCACATATAATGAGCCGGTCCGCAGCACAGTGACTTCATTGTGCTGCGGACCAGCGAAGAGGACACATCGGGGTGAGTATAGAGCTCTCCCCACCCCCTCCCCAGCACTGCACCCCTCCCAGCAAGGAAGGGGGGGTCACTTAACCCCTTCCTTGCTGGGATGGGTGCAGTCTGACATCAGTCTGGCCCCCAGGGGGTTAAGGGGGATACGATACATCCTCCCTTAACCCCTTGGGGGCCAGACTGTAAGCAGCGATCTGTAAAGATGCTGCATACTGTAAGGAGCACAACACCGCTCACAATGATGGGTGTTGTGCTCCTGTTTGTGTGTTTTTTGTGTGTTTCTCCCTTTTTGTTTTTCAGATATCGGTATCCTGGGGATTACGTCGGATTCCATGGACTACGTTGATGACCAGCGGTTGTTCTTTGAATTTTTTTTAATAAAATGGTCAATGAGGGGTGTGGGGGTGTTTTTATTTGAATAAAAAAATTTGTAAACTTGTGTCTTGTCTTTATTTCTTTACTTTATAGACTTAGTAGTGGAAGCCGTCTAATAGACGGAATCCATTACTAAGTTGGGGCCTAGTGTTAGCCGGTATAAAATGACTAACACTAACCCCCTATTATTACCCCAGTACCCAATGCCACCAGGGGTACTGGGAAGAGCCGGGTGCCAGTGGTCCCGGAGCGTCAAAATTGGCGCTCCTGGACCGGGCGGCAGCAGGCTGGTAAGATTTAGGCTGGGGAGGGCCTAAAACAATGGCTCTTCCCACCCTGGTGTTACCAGGCTGCTGTCGTTTGGTTTTTAACCCGGCTGGTTATAAAAATAGGGGGGACCCTATGCGTTTTTTTAAAATAAATAAATAATAAAAAAAAAACGCATAGGGTCCCCCCTATTTTTATAACCAGCCGGGTTAAAAACCAAACGACAGCAGCCTGGTAACACCAGGGTGGGAAGAGCCATTGGTTTAGGCCCTCCCCAGCCTAAATCTTACCAGCCTGCTGCCGCCCGGTCCAGGAGCGCCAATATTGACGCTCCGGGACCACTGGCACCCGGCTCTTCCCAGTACCCCTGGTGGCATTGGGTACTGGGGTAATAATAGGGGGTTAGTGTTAGCCATTTTATACCGGCTAACACTAGGCCCCAACTTAGTAATGGATTCCGTCTATTAGACGGCTTCCACTACTAAGTCTATAAAGTAAAGAAATAAAGACAAGACACAAGTTTACAAATTTTTTTATTCAAATAAAAACACCCCCACACCCCTCATTGACCATTTTATTAAAAAAAATTCAAAGAACAACCGCTGGTCATCGACGTAGTCCATGGAATCCGACGTAATCCCCAGGATACCGATATCTGAAAAACAAAAAGGGAGAAACACACAAAAAACACACAAACAGGAGCACAACACCCATCATTGTGAGCGGTGTTGTGCTCCTTACAGTATGCAGCATCTTTACAGATCGCTGCTTACAGTCTGACCCCCAAGGGGTTAAGGGAGGATGTATTGCATCCCCCTTAACCCCCTGGGGGCCAGACTGATGTCAGACTGCACCCATCCCAGCAAGGAAGGGGTTAAGTGACCCCCCTTCCTTGCTGGGAGGGGTGCAGTGCCGGGGAGGGGGTGGGGAGAGCTCTATACTCACCCCGATGTGTCCTCTTCACTGGTCCGCAGCACAATGAAGTCACTGTACTGCGGACCGGCTCATTATATGTGCGCTCAGCCGAACAGCCAATCAGCTGAGCGCACATATAATTCTAAATGTTTCTTCTAATAATGCTATTGTCATAACATAATTAGAAGAAACATTTTATGTTTTCATTAAAGTAAAGTGATGATTAGTACAGAATGCTCTATTGCCGGCATATGAATTAACGGCTTATAGAGCTTCCTGTACTAATTAATATTTAATTAAGAAAACACATTTTCGTTTAAATAAATTCAGTTTCGTTGGTCAATAATTTAATTCTAACGAATCCATCATTGTGCAATTCAATATACTGTCAAAAAATAAATATATAGATAAATATACATTTATATATATATCTATTTTTTTTAACAGTATATTTAATTGCAAAATGATGGATTCGTTAGAAATAAATTATTGATCAACGAAAGTGTCTTGATTACAAAGAAAATGTGTTTGATTAATTTAATATATTAACTATTAGAGGCATCGGCATTCGGCATCATTGCCGGCTATTTTTGAAGTATTCCGTACGGACCGCCTGTCAATCCTCGGCCGCATGTTCAGCCGCAAACAATGGTCTTGTTAATTTTTTACGGGTCCGTTTACGATAGGGCCGTAGATTCAGAGATAGTGTGCACTGTGCAGCCGCATATCCTATACTTCCAAGCATACACACGAACCACCAAAAATACCGCCGCACAATTACAGCCGCAAATACAGCCGCACTCTTACAACGTGTGAACCGAGCCTAAGGGTGCGTTTTCACAGACAGATTTACCTGACAGATTTTGGAAGCCAAAGCCAGGAATGGATTTGAGAAAAGGAGAAATCTCAGTCTCTCTTTTATGACCTGTTCCCCGTTTATAGCCCATTCCTGGCTTTGGCTTTAAAAATCTGTCAGATAAATTTATGTGTAAACGCACCATAAGGCTATGTTCACACTGCGTAAAAGTACATCGTATACACTCCGACATGTCAGTTTTCTGCGGCAGCAATTCAATGAATTGCGGCCGTAGGAAACCCTGTCAGTTCAGTTCAGTCAGTGCGGCCGCTCGCTTCACTGTATGCTATGGGAGGTTCTGATGAGGGCGTGCGCTGCGGTCAAAAGATACTTAAAGTGACACTGTCACCTCCTTTTTGCATTCTGACATCTCTACACAGATGTAAAGGGTAAATTTAGCGGTTTTCATACCTTATTTTATATCATATGTCATGGTGCTTGTTCAAGTAAAAAGTCATCTTTTATCAACTGCAGATTGCGTTAAGTGGGCGGGGCTTCGCGGCATTAGTGCCACTTGGCCCCGCCCACAACGATGCAGTTGGCCCCACCCCCTCGACGGCCATTGGAACAGGCTGGCTGAAAGGTGTAGACCCCACCCCTTTAAGTCGGCCAACCAATGGGCGTCAAGGGTCAACTGTGCCGTTATGGGCAGGGCTAAGTGGCGCTAATGCCGCGAGGCCACCCCCACTTAATACAATCTGCAGTTGATAAAAGGACACTTTTTACTTGAACAAGCACCATGACGTATGATATGAAATAAGGTATGAAAAACGCTAAATTTACCCTTTACCCCTGTGTAGAGATGTCAGAATGCACAAAGGGGGTGACAGTGTCACTTTAAGTACCAGCCGGAATAATCTGTGCAGAGACCAGCCATTCCGCGACCTGGCCGGGTCACGGAACGACCGGTCTCTATACGTTGTGTGAACATAGCCTAAGGCTGTCAGTTTCTGAGTAGGACTACTGGCCGTATAAGGCGACCTCCAACTTTTCCAGTTAAAATAAAGAGTTTGGGATATTCACACTATATAAGACTACCCCTCTTCCAATGCACACCAAATAAAAGTTAATAAAAAACATCAGACAGCAGCGAGATCTGAGAGGCAAAGAAAGAGGTACAGAAATACAGGGAGGATATAAGGGCGGCCAGACGGGTGAAAGAGGTCTGTGTTTCTGGGCACAGAGTCGTATCAGTTTTTTTTTTACATACTCAGGATGCCTGCAGCTTGCTCTGCCCTTCATACAGTTGTTGCATGCGGCAGGGATGCAGCCGTTCTTTTAGCTCCCCCCACTGTATGCTGCGACCACCAATTCTCCAGTTCGGCTCTGAAGTTTTTTAGCACCTATCCTATAAGACAACACCCGGTGTATAAGACGACCGCTGACTTTTGGGAGGATTTTCCTCAGTTAAAAAGTAGTCTTATACGCAGGAAAATACTGTGTCTGTGTGTGTGTGTGTGTGTGTGTGTGTATGTGTATATATATTATATATATACACACATACACACACTGGTACCTTGTTTTAAGAGTAACTTGGTTTAAGAGCATTTTGGTTTAAGAGCTCACAGTTTTTCAAAATTGTGACTTGGTTTAAGAGCATTGTTTTGGTTTAAGAACTCCCTGTACTGGGTGGGA